>NC_133121.1:77159021-77480381 GCF_033568475.1 Henckelia pumila
CTAGGGTTCGAAAATTTTCTCTGTCTCAAAAATTATGACCTGTTGTGTGTAATTTCTGTACTGAAATAACTTATTTATAATGCAGGCCACTAACACCTTAGGGCCCATTAGTCATAAGCTAGGGCCTGACAAGCAAAGCCCGCACGTTCAGAAATTAATATAAAATTCATCGTGACTCCGATTGATAAACCGATTTTACCAATGTGCACAGAAACCATTTCTGCACATTTTAAAGTCAAAATAAATTTTCCTGAATCCGAATTCAGTGGTTTCCTAAAATGTCCATCCCTATGTCATTTTAGGAAATCCTACTCCCTCACTCTTATTTAAGAAGTCCAACTCCTTAGTTCATTAAATTTAACTCTTTAAATTTAACTATCTCAACGGGGATTAAAACTCCATTACACTGTGTGACCCTCAATGGTTCAGGGATACAGCTAGCCGTGGGCTCACAACTCCTTGTGACTCGGAACAACACTTTCCGACTTGCCCAACGAATCATGGTAAAGCGCCTAGCAACATCGCCCCATGATTCCCTAGGTATCACTGATAGTGCCTACAAGAACCAGTAGATTTTGGTTAGCGTACAGTACGGTCCCTTCATCCATATATCCCGATCGAATCAACAACCATTGGTATATCGAGAGTCGCTCAAGATTCGATAACTATGCAATACATCTTGAAGATCAAATTAGTGACATCGCATGTGCTACTAAGAAACCATTTCTTAAATCACATCAAGTACTCTGGCCAGAGATTTGTCACACTAATATCTCCTCAGATCGCATAGGATATCCACACTCGCAAGTATGTGGTGAATCCTTGACAACAATGCATTGACTCCTATATGTGTCGTAACTGTACCCAATCTCGACACCTGATGACCCCCATAGAGTCGGTAAACGAGTCAAAGCACAGCACTAGCATATAGAGTCTCCATGATGTTTCAAGTCGTAAGGACTAATGGTGTACAACCAAAACCGCGGACTTTATCCACTCGATAAGTGATAACCACTTGGAAAGTCCGGATAGGGTAGTTCGATTATTCATCCTATGAATATCCATTTGCATGCTTCGAACATCTCCATGTTCCCTACCAATGAAACGTGGTACTCCGCATCGCAAATGCTAGTCTCAAACTCGAGCGATCCTTATCCTTATTATCGGACGGCTCAATCGACTAGGAACCGTTTTTAGAATATACAGTGACTATAAGATGTATTTCATGATAGACATCTCCATGTTCTACCACATCTTACATACACTATAGTATATTCAAGGTCTTTATCAAAACAACAATAGTATATCACAATATAACAATATGAAGTAATATAAAGTCATTGCCATAAAAGTGTAAATAATATTAAACAAAAGATTGTTTATACAAAGAGTCATCAAAGCACATAGCCACACAGTTGGCTCACTGGGCACCTACTCTTACAGAAGGGACCGTACTGTACGCTAACCAAAATCTACTGGTTCTTGTAGGCACTATCAGTGATACCTAGGGAATCATGGGGCGATGTTGCTAGGCGCTTTACCATGATTCGTTGGGCAAGTCGGAAAGTGTTGTTCCGAGTCACAAGGAGTTGTGAGCCCACGGCTAGCTGTATCCCTGAACCATTGAGGGTCACACAGTGTAATGGAGTTTTAATCCCCGTTGAGATAGTTAAATTTAAAGAGTTAAATTTAATGAACTAAGGAGTTGGACTTCTTAAATAAGAGTAAGGGAGTAGGATTTCCTAAAATGACATAGGGATGGACATTTTAGGAAACCACTGAATTCGGATTCAGGAAAATTTATTTTGACTTTAAAATGTGCAGAAATGGTTTCTGTGCACATTGGTGAAATCGGTTCATCAATCGGAGTCACGATGAATTTTATATTAATTTCTGAATGTGCGGGCTTTGCTTGTCGGGCCCTAACTTATGACTAATGGGCCCTAAGGTGTTAGTGGCCTGCATTATAAATAAGTTATTTCAGTACAGAAATTACACACAACAGGTCATTATTTTGAGAGACAAAATTTTCGAACCCTAGCTCTCACTCTAATATTTTCGGCCGCCCCCCTTTGCTCTGTCAGAGAAAATTCCGGTCTGTGATTTTGAATTGCAGTCAGGAATAACGAATCAGATTCGTTTAATCTCTTCGCAGAAAAACTTCTGACAGATTTTCTAGTGCAATATGTCAGAGGGATTTAAACCTCATTCGTGGACCTGATTGAAGGAGTTCATCAGTTCCTGGGAGATACAAGAAGCGCAGAGAAATCTGTGTGGTGTCCATTAATCTCGCTTCGAGATTGGAGGTAAAATTTAATTAATTGTTATTTGAATTTTACACACACAATAATTTAATCGTTGAATGGTTGATACCCACACCATGGAATTGTTCCATGATAAAAATTTTTAAACTTCCGCTGCACCGGGTATCAATCGTGATTGATCTGACCGCCAGTTTTTTCCAACAAATCTCACAAGATAAATAAACTTCAATGATTCGTCTTCCTATACCAAGAACTAAAACTGAGAAAAATTAAATAAATAAATTAAATCTAAGAACAAAGATGATAAAACCTAGCCGCCAAAGATTTTCTCTGCTTTGTTGCCATCCAAAACTGATTAAAAATCGGGTTCTAAGAGTTATTTAAAGTATAGAGTCATTCCCACGAAAGTTTCCTTTTTAAAATATAATTCCCGAATTTCCTGTCTCGCTCGATCGGTTGAAACTTACCGATCGAGCGAGAAAAGTTATTTCCCAAATTTAAAAATTTCGCAACCTGCACGGACCCCGTGCTAGGTTCGTTCCTTGGTCCGTTCATACATCCCTTCCACCGCGCAGTTTCTTGAAAAATTCATATCTCAAGTTCTAGCCGTCGGATCGAGCCAAAATTTGTACAGCAGCTTCAAACATCTTGAACTTTAATTTGAACAATGGAGATCGGAGTTAAATCTCTCTAGCATTAAAAATTAATTTTTTACCATTGTTGCTCCATAATTCATTCTTGCGGCTCTTCTCCTACTCCAAATTCTTCCTTTTTATGCGCTTTTCTTCCATCCTTTGCTTTATTTATTCTCTTTACCTTCATCAAATCACATACAATGATTAGAAACTATAAAATGAATTTAATCAATCAAAATGCACATAATCCTAAAAATTTAATCCAAGTAAACATAGGAAAATGTCGACAAATCAAACTCCCTCATACTTAACATTTGCTCGCCCTCGAGCAAGTCATGCAAAAATAACATGCAACCATAACAAAAAACATAAGCAAGGATGATTCATGAATATCATAGCCTCAGAGAATTCCAACTTACAAAAACAAACTTACGACTACTCTTGATTTTCCATGATACACCTCCAGTCAAGTGTGAACGTCTGTGTGTGTCATGTTATTCCAGCTACATGCAACTTCAAAAGACATAGTTTCAAGACTGTTCGCCGACCTATGACACATCAGTGTGAGTATTTGATAAGTGCAATTTATGCACTTAATTTATATATGATTTGACTTGGCTTTTGTGATGTATTGAGTGGGTATTATGAATATTTGTTGTTGTTTTTGTGAGTTGCAAGTATTGGTGCAAAAGTAGCAAGAAGAAGCGAAAGGATGCATTATGGAGTATCAAATTCAGAAAATTACTGGGAATTATTGAAGTATCAAAATCCAATCTCGATCGTTCATATTAAAGATTAGGATTTTTAAAGTTGCTGTCAAAATTTCAGCTCAATCCGACGGTTAGTTTGAGAGATATGATTTTTTGAAAATTGTCGCGCGTTGCAAAATTGGACATGCGAGGGGAGGGCACGCCCGCGCCACTTTTAGGGGCGCCCGCGCCTCCTGGACGTGAAAAATGGAAGCCAAAGACGAGGCTTAGGCGCGCCCTCGCCACTCTACTACGCGCCCGCGCCGTCAGAAAGTCAGATTTTGTAATTTTTTGGGAAGGAAATTTTGAGACTTTTTCGGGCTTTATTCGGCGGGTTTCGAGGACATATAAAAGGGACTTCAAGGACACAATCAAAAAGGGGTGGAGCCGCCACAATACATCAAAGAATTATGAGAGCTTAAACTTGAGATTTGAGAGAAAAGATTGGAGGAGAAATCTGCACTACATCAAAGGAATAACACGAAGATCGATCAACCGGACATGGAAGAGCGAATACGGATTTGTTCTTCTATTTTTATCTTTCTTAATTGGAATTGATGTTTAGTTTCATAAACATGAATTGTGTTTATCTATTTTTGATCATGAACTAATTTTTTAGAGTCTAGAGGTCGTATGAAAACTGGTTGAGACACTTTCATGAATTTTTGATTTTATTGAATTGAGTTTCTTCTAGATTAATTGTTTTTTCTAGAATCGATTGTCTTTTCAATTATCTGATCACTAATTGATTTGTTATATTTATTTGAAATCTGGCACTCGGGAGAGGAGATTTTGAATAGGACCATTAGAAAATACACTGTTAATTATTTATATGGCTTGGGAGAGTGTATAATTTTAACTGATTTTTTAAAAAGAACATTGCTTTGTGATAGATCACTGCAAGTAGATTTTTAATAGGGATATTGAAATTTAATTGTAGTTGATAAAAATTATTTGTTGCTCGGGAGAGGAAAATAATAAACTTAAGCGTTCTTGGCTATTAATTGACTGGAATTCATGAAACTAAATTAATTAGGATTGATTGTTGCTGAAACCAGGTGAAATCTAAACCTCTAGACCATTTTTTCTCTGATTGATTTTTATCTGAAAGTTGTGTGTGTTCTTGGTAGCGCTTAATCGTGTCACGCCCAAATTACCTGACTCAATCAGATAAACAAATAATGCAGTAGTGTGAGTAGGGATCGTTCGCACGAGGAAAGACAAATTTAATGCGTTCTCAATAAATAAAGGGGTTTTTCAGGTTTGAGGTTAATTACTAAAAACTTTAAGCAATGAAAATTCACTAACATGCAAGATTGAATAATAAACTGGAAAAATTCAATAAGAGACGAGACTTGGTATCGGTCGACTACACCTTTGATATTCATTCATTCAATCATCGATTCTCTAAAAATAATTAATCTTATTAAATATTTGTCATTGAAAATCAAATTTCTGTTTCACCTTAATTTTAGTTAATTAGAAAACAGCATTCTAAATTAACCCTTACCCCATAAATTAACCCAATACCAGCGATCAGATTTAAATCCACGGTAGCATTCAAACTAGTAAAACTGACGAACCTAGACAACACAAACATCAGCGGTTGTATTTAGCCTAGTCAATAATTGATCCTATGATTTAATAAATTCAACAGCAGAAAATATCAAACGTAGTTACTTCGCAAATTAGATTGTTCAAACAATTACGGATTTGAATTCTAATTTAGCTATTGTTCGCAATACAAAACTCTAAGATGGCCAATCCTAAAATCTCGCATACAAACATGAAATCAAACAGATCAAAGATTGATACTTAATAAAGATTAAATACTACGAATCGAATCACATGAATAAAATATATCAAGGTTTCTTCTCCCTCAACCAAATATTAAAAGTTTAGCCAACAATACTCATGAATTCTCTACAAAAATTCATGAAAGATATTAAAATTAAGAAAGGATAGATGAAACCTAGCCGTCCAAAAAGATTTCTTCACGTTCTCCGCGTCTAGAATCTACTGATAATGTCTCCAAAACGGAATTAAAAGTCTAATAAAAGTCTAGGGCATTAATTAAAAGAGTTCCAAAATTACAAATTTCTTCCCCCAACAGACCCGCGCGCTCGATCCTAGATATATACCCGATCGAGCGCGCAATACCGGCCAATTTTCTGCCTTAAAAATTCCTTGGCCGCGCTCGATCCGGGAAGAATGTGCGATCGAGCGGGCGAGTTGAGGCAGCCTACTGTCTTGAAAATCTCATGACCGCGCTCGATCTGGGAAAATGCCAGGATCGAGCGCATGCTTCTATGATGAAAAAATCTGCTTTGCTGTTTTCTTTGGATGCATGGACGCACTTCGATTTCTTTAATCAAAACATGGTAATTCCTACACAATAAATCAAAACTAAGTTAAGAAGCTCAATGCTTGACATAAAATAAAACTAGAATAAAACATGAACAATGACACAAAATTCATGCAAAACACTTAACAAACTGACACTAAAAATGCAAACAAAATAATACTATCAAATACCCCCACACTTGAACCTTGCTCGCCCTCGAGCAAGTTATGCAAAAAAAAATATGCAAACAAGAATCAAGAAATACTACAGAGCACTGGCCTCAGTTCATCTTTCAAAATTTTCACATCCATCCATCCATCCAACTCACATTGTTTTGAACACTTTAAAACCAGACGAATTTCACTTCACAAACTTATAAACCCCACAACTCAAGTTCAAAACCCTCGCCTCCAAATTCAATTCATACATTCATAGATCATGAGGACTTTTTATGGTTTCACAGGATTATAATGAATAGAAATCAAATCAACACACTCACAATCGGTTAAACACAAAGAAATCTAGTGTGTGCGTGTTTTGATAAAAAAAATTCATACTCATCAATAGTGTCAATCGACAGTCCATAGGCAAAATTCTCGCAACCCCTCTCCACTTGTATATTGGGCGACTGTGACTCGGTCAATAGGTCTTAATTGGCTTATAATGTAGGCTTGGCTTATAGCTACAATAAAGGAAAATAATTCAAAGAGGGAGTAAATTATGTCTATCTTTGGAGTTCACTCCTTTTCATTCAGTTTTCACACCGCTTTTCACTTCATTGATCTCCATTCTTTCTTTTCTAATGCTTTTCACCATTAAATTGTCCTTCTTTTTCACCATTTTTTCATCATTTTTTTTCCTATCCCCTTTTCACTACTATTTTTTTTTTCCTTTCAAGCTATCATCACACCATTCCATATTAACCATTCAACGCAGGAGCATAAAATAATTTTAACATTTAACTCACTCCCTTAAAGGTAGGAAACAGTGTTTAGGCTATGGGTAGTAGTTGTAGGACCTTGAAATAATGCCGAATGGGGGTTTACCACTCGTTTGCACGCATGCCATTCGTTTTTCAATCAGGCTCAAAAAAGGTACTAGGGATAATTAATAAAGTGGGTGGCTTGAAAAGCTCAAACGAATTCAAAAAAATTGCCTACATCACTCCTAAGTCACAGTGTACCCGTATTGCGCCTCGAGGGATGTTTGAACAAGTTCTAGACATGTCTCAATTCACAATCAACTCATACAAATATTAATCAGTGTAGAAAAGAGAAATCATCAACAGTAACCGATGATTTTGCACAAAATTCAGAAATATGCACCTCATGTGCTCATATATATGTGAAAGATCAAAGGGCATCTAAGGACAAAAGATTCAATAAAATGTAGGCCCAAATAATCCAAACAATGCCTCAATCCTATCCACGTTTGTATGTTTCAAAATTTAGATTTGAGTATAATTCACAGAGTATGTAGGAGTTCACTCGTCTACTGAGTTCCATCAGTGCAAAAACTTGTCAGATAGGCATGGAATTCACAAACAAAGCTTCATCATCGGCCAGGCTACCCGTTTCTTTCTCAAATCAATACAAAATGCAACAGAATGCTAAAATCCTAAAATGAAATAAATGCAACAATGCAACAAAAACAACAATGCAAATGAAATGCAATGCATGAATGCACCCCCCCCCCCCCACACACACACACACTTAAATGAAACATTGTCCTCAATAATTGAGAACTAAACTAAACAAAAGCACACAACAAAACAAGTAGCAATAAAAACAAAACAAAAAAAACAAAACGATGCAATGCAAAAAGTAAAAAGAAAACTCCCCAGATCTATGGATTGGCGTCCGCCCCATCCTCATCATGCTCTGGTGGTGGCACTGGGTTGACCCATGGAAACTCAAAAGGTGGCGGGAAAGGAACCGCTGGTGGGAGCGTGGTGGGATCAATCCCTAGTCTCTCGGAGATGCCACGAGATATGTAGTCTAACACCTGAAAATTTGCAGTTGTGGCCGCATTGAACGTGATCTGATGCTGAGTGAAAGTGGCCATCTCTTGAACAGTAACTGCAGTAGGGCGGCGTAGAGGTGGAATAGGACGCATCGGATCGTGTACCGCCACAAACTGGTCATCCACCACAAATAGGTTCCGCCTATAAGCCCTTTTTGCATCAACAGCTGCTTGGTCAATGGGTCGCATCGGTTGCAACCATTCCTCGTCTGCTCTAGCTTGCACACCAGCTCGCATACATAACTGTGTAATGATCATGGGAAAGAAAAGACCGGATGTCCTAGAAGTGACCGACTGCTGTATCTGATCATGAACAACTCGACCCACATTGACCAGGAATCCGACATCGAGAGCGTATAGCAACACAGCACGGTCGACATGAACTTCACTCTTGTGTGAGATTGGCATTAGACGGCGGCATAGGAATGCATACCAGGATGTCGGACTCACAAAAAGATATTTCTCTTTGAAGCACTTGTAAGTAACCGGATTCAACCAAGCAGCCCCGGTAAATCACAGCTGATTAAGGATCTCGTGGACATCCGGGTAAAGAGTAGCGCTTTGGAATATGCTGTGATCGACATCTGGTGTCTCTAGCATGGCATTCAACTCAGAAGCTGCGTAGGAAACCAAAGTGCCCCGGACAAAGGCTTTGCCATCCGTCCTCTCCGCAGCATTGGCGTAGAACTCCCTACCAAGAGGTACGACGGCTGGAGCGGGTTGCTTACAGAACGTTCCCCACCCACGTGCCAAAACTTGAACCGCCACTTTGTTTACATTCACATCTAGATCAAAACCCCTCTCAGTAATAGGGGAGCGATGGTTCTTGGCGTGGTCATAGCGATCCCGGGCTGCTTGATTGACAAAACGACCGGCTAAGTTTAAGGTTGCGGTTGTAGCTCGTGTACCTTGGCGAGAAGATTCGCCTCTCGCTGTAGTGCATTTTGGACCCATGAGCACCCAAAAATTTGCAAGAATTGGTAAATGAAGCAATTCGTCGAACACCTTGTGGATACCAACAATTCCGGCTTTCTAGCAAAATATGGTTGTGGAGAAGTAGAGAGGAGGGAAGAAATGAAGATTCCAAGCCCTTGAATGATCCTGTAATAGATTGATAACAAATTATGAACAATTATGCAATTTCAAAATTTTGGGGAAAAAAGGGTTCTAAAGGCCGAGGGAAAATTGCGCGCTCGAGCCGGTGAAATTCCAGGATCGAGCGCGCCTCTTAAAAACTTGGGGCAGTGGGCTCGGGATTTTCTGCGTTCTCGATCCGGTGAAATGCCAGGATCGAGCGGGCGATACTTCAAAAATTACTTTTCTAATTTTTTTAAAAAAAAACCGAAAATCAATTAAAAACAAAATTCAACAAAACACAAAGCAAAAACAAAAACTAAAAAGGAATAGAAATACTGGGTTGCCTCCCAGTCAGCGCCTTTGTTTACGGTCGTTGGCTTGACTGAATGCTGCAGATCCTCAGGGTAGTTTAAATTTGGTTCCTTTGTCCACCTTCACACACTTCAGAATTTTTCCAGTCAATGTCCCATGCTTTTTCTGCTTCGACTTCTTGGGGATTCTTTTCCCTCGGTCAGGAGGATGTTTTGTCTCAGTTATAGGTACCTGCATATCAGAAAGAAAAATTTCAGCAGGCGTTGCAATAGTCTCTTTCAACTTATCTTCAAGTACAAGCTTCTTCTTTCCTTGTGAGACGTGGTCATTGACATCAAGAAAATTAACAACACTTTCACTTTTAGGAGTTTTCAGGGTATCAAAAATATTAAACTTCGCAATTTCCCCATCGAATTTCATAGTGAGAGTGTCGTTATCAACATCTATAATGGATTTTGAAGTTTTCAAAAATGATCTTCCTAACAAAATAGGACTATTCAACTCATTGTTTTTCATGTCAAGAACATAAAAATCAGCAGGAAAGACCAATTCACCAACTTGTACAAGAACATCCTCTAACAATCCTTTTGGAAAAATAGTAGATTTATAAGTCATCTGGATAACAATGGCAGTTTCATTCAAAGGCCCTAGTTTTAAGGAAGCATAAACAGAGTATGGCATGACATTAATAGATGCTCCTAAATCTAGCATGGCCGTATCAAGCTGACTATCTCCTATTTTACATGGAATCGAGAACATACCTGGGTCCTTGCATTTTGTAGGTACCTTTCTTTGAATGACGGTAGAGACCTGTTCTCCCAATTCAACTCTCTTACATCCCTTCAACTTTTGTTTTCTTTTCGCAGTACATAATTCTTTTAAAAATTTAGCATATCGAGGTACTTGCTTAATAGCATCTAACAGTGGAATATTTACCTCGCATCTACGAAAAGTTTCATAGAGCTCCTTAATCCCCTCATCTTTCCTAGAATCCTTTAGTGCCATGGGAAAAGGGGCAACAGGCTTACATTCAGATAGAGGAGGGAACTTACCTCTTGGTGTATCTTTTGGAATAGGTTCACTCTCCTCCACCTTTGACTCCTTGTCATTTTTAGTCCCTACCGGTTCTTGGATCATTCCTTCACGAATATGCAGCTCCCGTCCACTCCTCGACGTAATAGCACTCACGTTTTCCTTTGGATTCACTACTGTCTGTGATGGCAGACTGCTAGACTATTGTGCTTCCAATCTGTTGATTGCAGTTGCCAACTGTCCCACCTGAGTGTTCAAGTGTTGGATACTTGCTCTCGTTTCCTGTTGAAAACTCATGGTGTTAGTTGCAAGATCCTTAACTATATTTTCCAAAAACTTACCCGGAGTTGGAATTTGTGGGCGCTGTGGTGGAGGATGATACGGTGGCCTATAAGCTTGATTGTGCGATTGTGCTTGAGGTCCAAATTGATTCGCTGGAGGATTGCCATATCTGATGTTTGGATGATCCCTCCAACCTGGGTTGTATGTGTTAGAGTAAGGATCATACTTCTGCTGAGGTGGCCCTGGAAATCCTCCTGCGGCAAATTCCACATACCCTTGCAATATGTCCATTCCCTACAGCCATATGACGCACAAGAGACGTCAGTTCACTCAGTTGTTGTTCAAAGGAAGAAACATTTACCTCACTACTCTTTCTTGGCGCAGGATCACTTCTGTTGGTGCCAAATTGCTGAGAATTGGCAGCCATACTCTCGATTAGATTCCTTGCTTGTACTGGATTTTTATCGACGAAAACTCCACCACTGGCCGCATCCACCATGCTCCTGTCATGAGACAACAACCATTCATAGCAGTATTGAATTAATAAATTTTCACTTATCTGGTGCTGCGGGCAGCTGGCGCATAGTTTCTTGAAACGTTCCCAATACTCATGCAGTGACTCTCCCATCTGCTGCTTGATGCCATAAATTTCCTTTCTGATGTTTGCCACTCTTGAAGCTGGAAAATATTTCTCTAAGAAAATCCTCTTCAGTTCTGTCCAAGTGGTGATGGATCCAGAAGGTAGGTAGTATAGCCAATTCTTTGCAGTACTCTTCAAAGAGAAAGGAAAGGCTCTGAGTTGGATCTGCTCATCTGTCACTCCATGTGGTTTCATGCTGGTGCATACGACATGGAATTCCATCAAGTGCTTGTGCGGATCCTCACCTGTAAGACCATGAAAAGCAGGCAATAGATGTATCAGTCCAGATTTTAATTCAAAATTAGCATTATTTTCTAGAGTAGGAAAAGTAATGCATAAAGGCTGCTGAGCGAGATTATGAGTGCCAAGTTGTCTCAAACTCAAGTTCGCATTCGCCGCCATATCTTCCTCAGAAATTTCAGTCTTAAAATCGTCCTCTTCTTGACTCCTACGAGCTTCTCTCCATCGCTTAAGCAAGGTTCTTTCTATCTCTGGGTCGTATGGAAATTCTTCTTCTCCCGAAGATTCACCTGAAAGCATGAACAAACCAGAGTAGCACTACGAAGAAATAATAAAATAAAATAAAATAAACAAAGAACACAATAAATTAACACCGATTCCCCGGCAACGGCGCCAAAATTTGGTAGCGCTTAATCGTGTCACGCCCAAATTACCCGACTCAATCAGATAAACAAATAATGCAGTAGTGTGAGTAGGGATCGTTCCCACGAGGAAAGGAAAATTTAATCCGTTCTCAATAAATAAAGGGGGTTTTGAGGTTTGAGGTTAACTACTAAAAACTTTCAGGAATGAAAATTCACTAACATGCAAGATTGAATAATAAAAATTAAAAAATTCAATAAGAGACGAGACTTGGTATCGGTCGACTACACCCTTGATATTCATTCATTCAATCATCGATTCTCTAAAAATAATTAATCCTATTAAATATTCGTCATTGAAAATAAAATTCCTGTTTCACCTTAATTTTAGTTAATTAGAAAACAGCATTCTAAATTAACCCTTACCCCATAAATTAACCCAATACCAGCGATCAGATTTAAATCCACGATAGCATTCAAACTAGTAAAACTGACGAACCTAGACAACACAAACACCAGCGGTTGTATTTAGCCTAGTCAATAATTGATCCTACGATTTAATAAATTCAACAGCAGAAAATATCAAACGTAGTTTCTTCGCAAATTAGATTGTTCAAACAATTACGGATTTGAATTCTAATTTAGCTATTGTTTGCAATACAAAACTCTAAGATGGCCAATCCTAAAATCTCGCATACAAACATGAAATCAAACAGATCAAAGATTGATACTTAATAAAGATTAAACACTACGAATCGAATCTCATGAATAAAATATATCAAGGTTTTGTCTCCCTCAACCAAGTATTAAAAGTTTAGCCAACAATACTCATGAATTTTCTACAAAAATTCATGAAAGAAATTAAAATTAAGAAAAGATAGATGAAACCTAGCCATCCAAAAAGAGTTCTTCACGTTCTCCGCATCTAGAATCTACTGATAATGTCTCCAAAATGGAATTAAAAGTCTAATAAAAGTCTAGGGCATTAATTAAAAGAGTTTCCAAAATTACAAATTTCTTCCCGCAACAGACCCGCGCGCTCGATCCTAGATATATACCTGATCGAGCGCGCAATACCGGCCAACTTTCTGCCTTCAAAATTCCTTGGCCGCGCTCGATCCGAGAAGAATGTGTGATCGAGCGGGCGAGTTGAGGCATCCTACTGTCTTGAAAATCTCATGACCGCGCTCGATCTGGGAAAATTCCAGGATCGAGTGCATGCTTCTATGATGAAAAAATCTTCTTTGATGTTTTCTTTGGACGCATGGACGCACTTAGATTTCTTTAATCAAAACATGGTAATTCCTACACAATAAATCAAAACTAAGTTAAGAAGCTCAATGCATGACATAAAATAAAACTAGAATAAAACATGAACAATGACACAAAATGCATGCAAAACACTTAACAAAATGACACTAAAAATGCAAACAAAATAATACTATCAGTGCTATTAAAAACTCATTGATTATTTTATTATGAAAAATTCTGAGTTTTTGATTTTCTAGATAAAGTTTAGACTATTTTAATTACAAGAACTGAATATTTTCATTTTACTCTCTGTGGGAACGATACTTGATTTTTTTCACTATATTAAAACTTGACATTCGTACGCTTGCGAGTAATTTTCACAACAAGTTTTTGGCGCCGTTGCCGGAGAGTAAATTTTGATTATTTTTTAGTCTTGTTACCAATTAGTCTAGATTTTAATTTAGAGTTTTATTTATTTTATTTTAAGTTACTAATTGATTTCTTCTTATTTTTAATTGCAGTCTATGCGACGATCTCAAAGTGCGAATTCATTATTTTTTGATCCGGAGATCGAGCGCACTACACGTGCTTTAAGAAGATCTAGAAGAGAATAAATTGAAAGAATGGCTGAAGAAGAAGCACAACAACCTCCCCTGGTGCCATTAGAGATCACTTCCGACCGACGATCCAGGCTCACTATTCTGGAATCGCTCGAGGTACCATTTACGCCAACAATTTTGAACTGAAGCCGGCTTTGATCAACATGGTTCAACAGAACCAATTTAATGGGAGCGCCAATGCTGATCCTCACCTACACCTACGCACTTTCTTGGAGATAACCGATACGATAAAAATTAATGGTGTGTCTAAGGATATAATACGCTTACGCTTGTTTCCTTTTTCTCTCAGGGATCAAGCAAGGAGTTGGTTGCAATCACTGCCTTTAGGGAGCATCACTACTTGGGAGGGGATGGCAGAAAATTTTCTTGCAAAATATTTTCCACCTGCTAAATCCACCCAACTAAAGATAGAAATCAGCACTTTCCGGCAGATGGACACTGAACAGCTATACGAGGCATGGGAAAGGTACAAATAATTACTTAGACATTGTCCTAACCACAATTTTGCAGATTAGGAACAGATCGAGTGGTTTTACAATGGACTGAATGCGCCTACGAGGATGAATGTGGATTCTATGGCTGGAGGTACTCTATTTGCAAAGGACCATGTACAAGCCTACGATATGCTGGAATAGATGACAATCAATAGTTTCCAATGGCCATCTGAGCGTATAGGAGTCAAGAAGCCAGCTGGAGTGTATGCAATGGATCCTCTCACATCCATCACTGCTCAATTATCTGCACTGACTACATAGGTAGTTTCTTTGAATAAGATTAATGTTGCAGATTCAACTGGAGTTGAAGGATCACATACCCCAGAGCAAGTTAATTATATCAATCCTAATGGCTACCGAGGTTATGGAGCTTACACAGGTAATCCTGTTCCCAATACTTATCACCCTAGTTTGCGGAATAATGAAAATTTTTCATATGCTAACAATACTAATAAGGGTGATGGTAAGTTGTTTTCGGAGGAGGTGGTTAGTACCTTTGTGCAGGAATCAGGTAAGAGGATGGCGAGAACTGAGTCTCGCCTTGACAGCTTGGATATGCATATGGCCAACATGGGTGTTGTACTTCAATCCATGGAGACTAGCATTGGGCAGTTGGCAAACGCACTGAAAGATAATAATCGCGGTCAATTCCCAAGCAATACTAAGGTGAATCCCATAGAACAGTGTAAGGCCATAGAGTTGAGGAGTGGAAAAGAAGTTGGAGTCCAGGAACATGCAGCTGATGTAGAGAAAGAGAAGCAAGACGAAGAGAAGAAGCCTGGACTTGAAGAAAAATCGATGTACAAGCCTCCACTCCCCTACCCACAGAGGTTCAAGAAGAAAACATTAGATGAGCAGTTCTCCAAATTTTTTAAGATTTTCAAGAAAATTCATATCAACATCCCATTTGCTGATGATTTGGAGCAAATGCCGAATTATGCAAAATTCATCAAGGAGGTGATGTCCAAGAAAAGGAAGCTGCTAGAGAACGAGGTGGTCAATATAACAAAAGAGTGCAGTGCGGTGCTACAAAAGAAGATGCCACAAAAGCTTAAGGATCCAGGGAGTTTTACTATTCCTTGTTCTATTGGTGGTTCTTATTTTAATAATGCACTTTGCGATCTAGAAGCTAGCATTAATTTAATGCCTTTTTCTGTTTTCAGGAGCTTAGGACTTGGTGAGGTGAAGCCCACAATGATCGCATTGCAGCTAGCTGATAGATCTATCACATATCCTCTTGGAATCATTGAAGATGTTTTGGTAAAAATAGATAAATTTATTTTTCCGATGGATTTTGTTGTGCTAGATATGGAGGAGGATGCAAATATGCCACTGATATTGGAGAGACCTTTCTTGGCCACTGCTGATGCCAAGATTGAGGTAAAGAATGGTGAGTTGTCGATGGGTGTGGATGGCGAAAGAGTTATTTTTAACATATTCAAGAAATCAAGTAATCGACCCATCAAGGAATTATGCATGATTGAGAGAGTTGTGAAGCTGGATGGTCATCCCAAACTTGTTCATGAGGTAGATTCAAAGAAGAATGATCCGAAGGTGCCAAAGAAGAAGAAGAAAAAGAAAAAAAAATCGAAGTTTAAAAAGGTTGTTGAATATATTTGGAGGGTGAAAGCGAAAGGGAAGACCCTCAACAAAGCGGAACCGGGCTAGAATTGGAATACAGTCGGGCTATGAACTATAAACTAAGCGCTTCTTGGGAGGCAACCCAAGTTATTTTTATTTATTTGCTTTATTTTTATTTTTTTAATTTTAGTTATTTTTGTTTCATTTTTTTTCATGTAGAAACTAGACATCAATAATAATTTTGAGTTGTGTAGGTGAAAAAGTTGAAGCGGTGAAAGTTTAGATGCCACCCCTGCATGAAGATCTTTGAGTGATTAAGATGATTCCGAGCACTGACGCTCGGTTCCCAAGGTATGTGTTCATGGTTTTATTTTAATTTTTTTTGTACATTGAGGACAATGCACAATTTAAGTTTGGCAGGTGTTTAAAAAATTCTGAAAATTATGAAATTTTTTTATGAGTTAGTGTGATTTAAATGCATGATGTGTAATTGTTTTGGCCTATGATGAAAATAA
Source organism: Henckelia pumila (assembly GCF_033568475.1). Classification (NCBI taxonomy): domain Eukaryota; kingdom Viridiplantae; phylum Streptophyta; class Magnoliopsida; order Lamiales; family Gesneriaceae; genus Henckelia; species Henckelia pumila. Next base: position 77,175,442 of record NC_133121.1, read on the forward strand.
TTTTTGGTGTTAAAAATGTCAATGTTAGCTATATTTAATCTTGAGTTCTCACCCATATGCACTATGCCTTGATTGTCTAGAACCTAGTGATTAGAGAAACTTTGTGATATTGTGAGTGAATTGGATGATTTGATTCTTAACTTTGGTGATTTATACTTGAAACCGAGGTAGACTTCTACAAGCTTAAAAATGATTTAGGCAAAAATTTTATTGAATGATGAAAAGTTGCCAAAGCAACATAGAAAATTTTTGTTAAAACAAACTCCATCCAGGCTTGGAAAGTATTTGAAATTCTATTCACTGTTCCATGCTAAGTTTGCGGAAAAAAATAATGGGGTTGATGTTCCATCCGGGCTATAGAAGAGGGGATTGAAATTCGAATCCTGTCTTTAGTTATAGCTAAGTATGCGGGTAATTATTGGGGCTAAATAAAATAAAACCGGATGCAAAATCAGGTGATTTTATGAAAAAAAATGATATGTCGTGAACTTAGCGAGTAGAAGTTGAAATTGATGGAGAGTGTTTTGAAACTAGAGAGCGGAATTGATGATTCTGTGAAACAAACTTGTTGCATTAGTGTATCGAAAGCGAGGAGGATAGACAAGATTAGCAAATCACACACACACGAGAACTCTTGATAAAATTAGCTTACATGTGTATTTAATCTTGGAATGTAAAAATTCGGAGGCCGACTATATTGCTCATTATTGTTTTGCTCGGAACTAGCAAAAGTCTAAGTTTGGGGGAATTTGATAAGTGCAATTTATGCACTTAATTTATATATGATTTGACTTGGCTTTTGTGATGTATTGAGTGGGTATTATGAATATTTGTTGTTGTTTTTGTGAGTTGCAAGTATTGATGCAAAAGTAGCAAGAAGAAGCGGAAGGATGCATTATGGAGTATCAACTTCAGAAAATTACTGGGAATTATTGAAGTATAAAAATCCAATCTCCACCATTCATATTAAATATTAGGATGTTTTGAAGTTGCTGTCAAAATTTCAGCTCAATCCGACGGTTAGTTTGAGAGATATGATTTTTTGAAAATTGTCGCGCATTGCAAAATTGGACATGCGAGAGGAGGGCGCGCCCGCGCCGCCTGGACGTGAAAAATGGAAGCCAAAGACGAGGCTCTGGCACGCCCTTGCCACTCTACTGCGCGCCCGCGCCGTCCGAAAGTCAGATTTTGTAATTTTTTGGGAAGGAAATTTTGAGACTTTTTCGGGCTTTATTCAGCGGGCTTCGAGGACATATAAAAGGGACTTCAAGGACACAATCAAAAAGGGGGGAGCCGCCACAATACATCAAAGAATTCTGAGAGCTTAAACTTGAGATTTGAGAGAAAAGATTGGAGGAGAAATCTGCACTACATCAAAGGAAGAACAAGAAGATCGATCAACCGGACACGGAAGAGCGACTACGGATTTGTTCTTCTATTTTTATCTTTCTTAATTGGAATTGATGTTTAATTTCATAAACATGAATTGTGTTTATCTATTTTTGATCATGAACTAATTTTTTAGAGTCTAGAGGTCGAATGAAACCTGGTTGAGACACTTTCATGAATTTTTTATTTTATTGAATTGAGTTTCTTCTAGATTAATTGTGTTTTCTAGAATTGATTGTCTTTTCAATTATCTGATCAATAATTGATTTGTTATATTTATTTGAAATCTGGCACTCGGGAGAGGAAATTTTGAATAGGACCATTAGAAAATACACTGTTAATTATTTATATAGCTCGGGAGAGTGTATAATTTTAACAGAGCTTTTAAAAAGAACATTGTTTTGTGATAGATCACTGCAAAAAGATTTTTAATAGGGATATTAAAATTGAATTGTAGTTGATAAAAATTATTTGTTGCTCGGGAGAGGGAAATAATAAACTTAAGTGTTTTTGGCTATTAATTGACTGGAATTCATGAAACTAAATTAATTAGGATTGATTGTTGTTGAAACCAGGTGAAATCTAAACCTCTAGACCATTTTTCCTCTGATTGATTTTTATCTGAAAGTTGTGTGTGTGCTATTAAAAACTCATTGATTATATTATTATGCAAAATTCTGAGATTTTGATTTTCTAGATAAAGTTTAGACTATTTTAATTACAAGAACTGAATATTTTCATTTTACTCTCTGTAGGAACGATACTTGATTTTTTTTCACTATATTAAAACTTGACATTCGTACGCTTGCGAGTAATTTTCACAATAGTATTACCATCAAGAGCCCTTCCTCCCAACAATATTTAAACACAACGCAACTGATCTCTTGAGATATAATTACACACCTCCGGATTTTGCATTCGATTTTTCTTAAGCCCCAATAATTATCCGCAAACTTATCTATAACTAAGATAGAATTTGAATTTCAATCCCCTCGTCTATAGCCCGGATGGAGCTACAATCCCATTGAATCTGCAAACTTAGCCATGAAACAGTAAATAGAATTTCAATCACTTTCCAAGCCCGGATGAAATTGTTATTTTAAAATTTTTCAAAATTTTAACCCCATTTAATCCGCATACTTAGTCAAGAACAAGGTGACTAGGATTTCTATTCCTTGCTCATAACCCGGATGGAGCCAACTTTATTTTTCTCAAAAATTTTCATTAAAAGGTTTTAACAGGTGCGCTCAAAATCGTACATACAATTTCATAAAAATCATTAGAACTCAAAAGACACTATAAAGATCAAAAAACACCTATTATCGTGCAATGGTCCAACAGACACAAACATCAACAATTACTTCGCTACATTTCACTGGTCTAACATCTGTGCTTAAAATTATTCACTAATCAACCTATGGTTTCACTAATCATCCAGAGGAAAAATTTTCACAAAAAATTTTTTTTAACAAAACTTCATCATCATAAGCTATCAATCTATGGTAGCGCTTAATAGTTTCACGCCCAAATTATCCGACTCAATCTGATAAACAAATAATGCAGTAGTGTGAGTAGGGATCGTTCCCATGAGAAAAGGTAAATTTAATGTTTTCTAAGTAAATAAAAGGGGGTTTTGATATTTGAGATTAACTACTGACAATTTAAGCAATTAAAAATTTAATATTATCACTATCATGCAAGAATGAAAATTCAACTGGAGAAATCAATAAGAGAAGAGACTTGGTATCGGTTGACTACACCCTTGATATTTGTTCATTCAATCATCGATTCCCTAAAAATAATTAATCCTATCAAATATTCATCATTGGAAAACTAATTCCTGTTTTACCTTAATTTTAGTTAATTAGAAACCAGCGTTCTTGATTAACCCTTACCAATAAATTAACCTGGATTTCAGCGATCTAGATTTAAATCTAAGGTAGCATTCAAACGAGTGAAACTGATAAAGCTAGACAACACAAACACCAGCGATTGTATTTAGCCTAGTCAATAGTTGATCCTACGATTTAATAAATTCAACAGCTGAAAATATCAAACGTAATTGCTTCGCAAATTAGTTGATTCAAACAATTACGAATTTGAATTCTAATTTAGCTATAGTTTGCATAGCAAAATCCTAAGATGGTCAATCCTAAAATCTCGCACACAAACATAAAATAAAACAGATCAAAAATCGATACTCAATAAGAATTAAACACTGAAAATCGAATCTCATGAATAAATTATATCAAGGTTTCGTCTCCCTCAACCAATTTTAAAAGTTAGTTACAACGATTCATCCAAAAACTTAAGAAAAATTCAAAAGAAAATAAGAAAACTTGAGAGAAAATTATAAGAACCAAAACCTAGCCGCCTTCCAAAGTCTCAAAATCTGATAATAATCAACTGAAAAACGGAATAAAAACCTAATAGAAGTCTAGAGTCCAAAATAAAAGATTTTTCAAAAATATAAAATCCTTCCCGAACAGCCATGCTCGCTCGATCTGTAGAATGTTGCCGCTCGAGCGAGCGAAAATTCTTTAGCCCACTGTCTTCGCAATATATGCTTCGCTCGATCGGTAGAAAGCTGCAGCTCGAGCGACACAATTCTTCAGACAAATTCCAGCTTTTCCATTGCTTCAAAGATTCCTTCCATGTATCCGCAAAAATGTACAACCTAACCACAAAACCGGAAAACCAATCATGCAAACACGGAATATGCAATACGAACAAAATACATAAATAAAACACGTAAACAAATGCAAAACAACCACAAAAAGACATTAACAAATGCAACAAAAAAACAACTATCAATCTTCATCCTACTTATATAAACAAGACAAACACTAACAAACTGACGATTGACATGCAACCCCCTACACTTATTTAAAGCATTGCCCTCAATGCTCTAGCAACAACAACAAAACACATAACACAATGTAAGTAAAATCTGTTGAATCCTCTCAATGATAGGCTATGTCCTCTCCCCCATACTTAAAATCTTACATTGTCCCCAATGTAAGTAAAAATGCAAAAAAGAAAAAAAATACTAAGAATGAAAAGAAAATACTCCCCTTGGGTTGCCTCCCAAGCAGCGCCTGATTTTCAGTATTCAGCTGACCCTCATAAGCACTCCTCAAAGAGCGGCAGACGCACAAAATAAGTGTCATATGACAGGTCTTTGTTCCATGTGCCCTCAAGCTTGGCTAGATGTATATATTTTAAGCTCTTCACCTCAACAACACTCCATAGTAGCTGATAAACACGGGAAGAGAACATCTATGTGGGCTCTCGAAAGCTAAAATATTTTGAAACTAGTATTGATGGAAGGGAAGGATCTTGGGGATGTGTGTATGATAATACTATCGATAAGCTCAAATCGACATACTCTTGAACTCCGTCATCCCCAAACTTGAGTGGCAACATATTTCCATCATACCCTATTTCTTCCAGAACATCTTCCGACTGAGGTTCAATAAGAAGAGAAGGCTCAAACACCTCTAAATCTTCAGCATGATTTGATTCGCACTCCCAATCGTGGTTCTCTGAGTCATCATCATTGAACCAAATTAGGTTGGTCACTGCTTGAGTATCTGGCTTCACTTCCTGTTCTTGGTGTTCATGGATAATTGATCTCTTCATATTCTCTATGTGCTCCACAAGTTGACATATAGAATTGATTAGATCTTTTATATCTGACTCAGTCGATGCCACAAACTTTCTCATTATCTCCTTTAGCGGATGTAAAATCAATCGAGAACAACTTCCCTTCTCCTTTTGAAGCTCGAATGGTTGGTTTGTAAAATCCGGATATTGAGTATCTTGTGGGTATTGGTGGCTCCAAACTTGTGGTGTAAGATCTCAATATCGGTAATAGTCAAATTTTTCCATATCATCCAACAGGTGTATCATACTATCATCATATCGGCAAAATAGTGGAGTGTCGGTTGTGAAAGCTCCATCAATTACCCATCTTCTTGTCACTGCATCCAAACCATCAAGAAAAAATTTAAGGATAGAATAGTTAGAAAAATCATGATACCGTAAGCTGGTTGCCAAATTCTTGAATCTCTCCCATGCTGCATAGAATGGATCTCCTTGTTGCTGGATAAAACTTGTGAATACATGTCGATTTGACATCTCAAAGTATTACACCATAAAAATTCTTCCAAAAAAAACACAGATTAGAAAACGGTGAATAAAATAAAAACAAAAACACAAATAAATTAAACGCCTTCCCCGGCAACGGCGCCAAAATTTGGTAACGCTTAGTCGTATCGCGCCCAAATTAACTCAACGCAACTCAAACAAATAAATATGTAGTAGCGAGAGTAGGGATCATTCCCAAGAGAAAGGTGCAATTTATTGTGTTCTTAAAAATACTGAAAATAAATAAAAGGCGATTTTGGGTTTTTGAAATTAACTACCGAAAATTAAAAGAAAATTAAAATAAATTTTATCAACTAGCATGCAATAATTAAAATAATAAAAAATTAATCAATTAAAACAAGACTTGGTATCGGTCAACTACACCCTTGAAGTTATTCACTCGATCATCGATTCCCTAAAAATAAATAATTCTCATTGAATATTCATCATTGGAAATTTAATTCCTATCTCACCTTAATTTTAGTTAATTAGACACAAGCGTTCTAGAATAACCCTTACCAATAAATCAACCAAGATACAAGCGATCAAGATTTAAATCTATGGTAGCATTCAAACTAGTGAGACTGATGAATCTAGACAACACAAGCACAAGCGGTTGTATTTAATCTAGTCAATTGTTGTTCCTACGAATTAACAAATTCACAAGCGGAAAATATTAATCATAGTTGCTTCACAAATTAGATGGATCAAACAATTACGGATTTGATTTCTAATTTAGAAGTAGATTGTATGATAAAATCAAAGGACGATCAAGCCAATAATTAAACATACAAGCATATCAATCGATTCCAAACAACTCTTGATACTCAAATAAAAATCAAACAATAAAAATCAAAATCTCACGAGATAAATAAACTTCAAAGGGTTTGTCTTCCTCTACCAAGAATTAAAAGTTACAAGAATTGAAGAAAGAAATTAAATTTAAGAACAAGGAAGATAAAACCTAGCCGCCAAGATGTTTCTCCCTTCTTCAGCCGTCCAAAAACTGATTAAAAATCGGGTTCTAAGAGTTATTTAAAGTATAGAGTCCTTCCCAAGAAAGTTTCCTTTTAAAAATATAATTCTAGAATTTTCCGTCTCGCTCGATCGGTTGAAACGTACCGATCGAGAGAGCAAAGTTCTGTCCCAAATTTAAAAATTTTGCGACATGCACGGACCCCGTGCCATGTCCGTTCCTTGGTTCATGCATACATCCCTTCCACCGCACAGTTTTCTTGAAAAATTCATATATCAATTTATAGCCGTCGGATTGAGCCGAAATTTGGACAGCAGCTTCAAAACATTATGAAATTTAATTTGAATGGTGAAGATTGGATTTAGATCTCTCTAGCATTAAAAAGTAATTTTTGACCATTGTTGCTCCGTAATTCATTCTTGCGGCTCTTCTCCTACTCCAAATTCTTCATTTTTCTGCGCTTTTCTTCCATCCTTTGCTTCATTTATTCTATTTACCTTCATCAAATCACATACAATAATTAGGAACTATAAAATGAATTTAATCAATCAAAACGCACCTAATCCTGAAAATTTAATCCAAGTAAACATAGGAAAATGTCGACATATAAAAGTGCTATTCCTATTGATCAAAATTTGGATTCATTGACTACTCTTTTGGAAAGGTTGGTTGCAGGACAAGTAAAACAGGTCAAAGATTGTGGTGTATGCTCGGGTCTTGGACATCCGACAGATATGTGTCCGCACTACAAGAAGATCAAGTGCAGCAAGCTAATGCAATTGGTGGATTTCCTGGACAACCACAACGTCGATATGATCCATATTCTAAAGCCTAAAATCCAGGATTGAAGGATCATCAGAATTTAAGATATGCTAATCCACAAATGAATCTGTCTATACCTCAAATGACATCATATCTTCCTAGATCACTACCTTTACTAGCTTCCAATACAATTGAGTATCTAGAAAATATTGTTAAGGACCTAGCCACTAATACTTTACAATTTCAATAAGAAACAAGGGCCAGCATTCAGAGTTTGAGCACTCAAGTGGGTCAGTTGGAAATTGCAATCAATAAGTTGGAAGCACCAACTTCATGTGGTCGAAATTCTCATACTGTGGTGAATCCAAGGGAGAATGTTAGTGCAATTACTTTAAAAAAAAATGGTAAAGAATTGGAGGATCATGAAATGTAGTACCAGAAACAGCCAGTAAAAACAAATAGAATAAGATAATAGTGGAGGAAAAAGGAGTCAATCAAGATGTTGTACCGAAAGGTAAGTTTCCGCATCTTTTTTAGTATAAACATGTTCCCCCAATGCCACATTCATTGAATAGGAATTGTGAAAGCTTTAAGGAGTTGAATGAAACTTTTCGCAGATGCGGGGTAAATATTCCTATATTAGATGGTATTAAATCAGTACCTCGTTGTGCTACAATTTTAAAATAATTTTGTAATATGAAAAGAAGATAGAATTTGAAGGAGTGTCAAAGGGTAAAGTTAGGAGAAAATGTTTATGCTGTTCTCAAAGAAATATTCCTATCAAATGTAGTAATCCAGGTATGTTTTCTATTCCTTGTACAGTTGGCGGTACTAAACTTGAAAATTATATTTTTGATTTGTGTGCTTCTATCAATGTCATGTCTTATTCTGTTTATAATTATTTGAAACATGGACCTCTGAATAAAACTGCAATTGTGATTCAGATGGCTGATAGATCCACTATTTATCCTATGGGTGTAATTGAGGATGTACTTGTGAAGGTTAATAATTTGGTTATTCCTGCTGATATTGACATGAAAAATAGTGATTTAAATAGACCAATTTTACTACGAATACCATTTCTAAAAACTTCAAAGTCTATCATAGATGTTAATAATTGTACTCTAACTATGGAATTTGATGGTGAGATTGTTAAGTTTAATATTTATGATACCATGAAATATCCTAGTTGTAAAAGTACTATTAATACTCTTGATATCTGTAAGGCCCAAAAATATTAAGTTATTAATTATGGAATTTGATATTTAAATTCTATAATTTGGGAAAATATTAATTGAAGTATTTATGGAAATTAGAGATATAATTTTTGATCCGAAAATATTTAATTTGAGAATTTACGAATTTTGAGAATTAAATTTTGGGATTCTTAAATTAAAAAAATAACATATTTGGATTAAATATTTATGAGATTTAATATTAAATTCCGAGATTCAAGAATTAAAGAGGATCTAATTTGAAGATACAACCCGATCAGCGGTTGTTTTGCAAATATCAAAGTTTCAAGGGCTAGAATGCAATTTATCTTTTTAATTTTAATTCAAGAATTCTTAATTTGAGAATTTTGGAGTTTAGAACTAAATTTTAATATTCTTAAATTATTTAGGATTGAAATTAAATTAAATAGATTGGCCGAAAACTAAATTGTAATTATTGAAACTTTTAAGGACCAAAGTGCAATTTCTCTGTCAAGTGGGACATCATACGTGTATGCATGCATATAGGTGTCATAGATATTAATTCCATTAGATTAAGAACAGAGAAGCCGAAGGAAATGGAAAAGGAGGAGTTTTCTAAATTTCAAACTTTGATTAAATTCAATCCGCCCGGTAGAATTCAAAATAAATCATATATTTGCGATCACGGCTTCGAGTGCTACATTTTGACGTAAGTTTGGCTCAATTCTACCATGTCTTAATTTTATGATATTTTTAGAATTAAGATTTTATTGGATAAATATGTTCTAGTATAGACGACGATATCATATCTAAGATGGATTGAGAAAAGATCGTCGTTTGAACATGTTTATGAATTTTTGAATATTTTTAAGAATTCTGAAAATATTTGGCTGTTGAAAACGTGATTAGGTTGTGGAATTGAGTTTGGATATGAGTTAATATAGTTGTAGTAATGGTGTTTATGCTTTTAGAATTATCGATTTTCGTCTGTTATGCCGTCGGTTAAAGACTTTGAATTGATATGAAATTCTGAAATTGTTGGGCTGCCATTCTCAAATTTTGGATGATATATTGATGTTGATATTGGATTTAGATCAATATGTAAATGATGTTAACTCTTTTGGAATTTCCATTTCGAAGTCGTTACATCGTTGGTTTGAATTCCGGCCAATCGAACAAGATTTATAGTTGTGACTGGATGAGTTGAAGGAATTATAAGCTGCTGAATTTGTTAATATTCTGCTGATATATGATTTTTATGAAGTGTTTGAATGATAGACTTGATGGAGTTGAGTTTCTGTTATCGGTTTTCAGTTGTTACGCAGTCAGTTTACGATTTGAAGCCGTTTTGATGTCTTGTGGTTGAGATATATTGAGATGAGTTAAAGGCTGATATTATAGCTTGGTATAATCCATTTTCCAAATTTGGATTGAAGCTTGACGAGCTCGAGAATTCAGAATTTGAATCTATGAAGATTAACCAAGATTGTTAATGAAGTTCGACAATTTGAGAATTGGGATTCGAACTGAGAACGATGTGATCACGGTTGAAGTTATTCTACTTTGAAGACTAGATGATGAACTTGAGCAGAATTTGAAGATGTATCCAGATTTGGAGCACTTTCAGAATTCAGAGTGACAGGTATAAGACGACATCAATTGAAAGGGATATGATACTCAGGATCGATTAAATTCTTGAGTATTTCCGAAGAAAATCACATACTTGTTGATTATTGTTCTTTGATTAGAATTTCATGTTATTGATCCATCACAGGTAGTGGATCTTCGCTTTGATTTGATATGTTATGATATGATATGAAAAATATATTGATTCTATTGTCAAGATCTGAGGCGACCTTATTTTCGAGTCAGACGACTACGATAGATGGATATCCATGTCAAGATCGTATAAGAATCTTTATGGCATTGATTTATTATGAATCAATTCCTTAGCGCGCTATATAAATCTTTTGATTTGAAGTATGATTTGAATTGTTGATTTAAAGCTTTGATTTGAAGATATGAACAGTTATGTATATGTCTTTTATACTGGGAATTATATTCTCATCGGATATTTCTGGCTATTGTCTTGTTTGTATGTGTGCATGACAATAAGTAGGACACGAACATGGCAGAGAAGAATGTGAGAGATCAAGATTAACGTGGAGACTCGGGCTTAAGACTAGAAATTTCTGTCAAGAACTTGTTGTTACAACTTGAGAACTAGTTGGATTATATTGTATGCTATGACTCTAGTATACAGAGAATTAGTAATATTGAAGAATATGTCATAGTATGCTATATTGTGAAATGTATTTCAGAAGAACATATGTAAAAGAATATCATGTTGAGGATATTTATGTTCCGCATTTAGATAGGAATTGGAGATCTTGTCGTTCATATCTTGTTGTGATTCTTGAACAAGTTGTATTAAGATCTTGTTGTAATAACTTTTGATATAGAAAAGCATGTTGAGATTCATGTTGATGTCTTAAAGTATGTATACAACTTAGTCAAGATTTGATATGAAATGTTTTGATGATGGTATACTTGAGTAAATGGCATTTGACAGCAAAATGAAGAGCAGATTTTTTTCTAGCTCTGACTCGCTCGATCTGCCATTTCCTACCAATCGAGCGAGAGGTCGAGAGCTTGTGTTCTTTTTTGAGTAAATCTAGTTTCGCTCGATCGGTCATAAATGACGGATCGAGCGGAGCCAATGAAAACTCAAACCCGAGACTTGCAATCTTTGAGCCCGCTCGATCGGTCATATTTGACCGATCGAGCGAGGCTCAATTTTAAATTTTTTTTATTATTTTTTATGTCTTTGGGTTTTTGTTTGATTACTCTTAACTTGTACGATTATTGTTATTTAATCGTTAATTGCCCTAAGACGAGATTAGCAACCCGAGGTCCCCACAATATCACTTATCACTTGTCAGAAGAAAATACGAAATTTGTGGACGAAAATAATTTAGAGGAGATTTTGCAAGATCTACTGAAATTCTAATACTAAATTTTTTATCTTTGATTTGCAGGCATCTAAATTTGAGAGAAAACTTCCTCAAGATCGACCTAAGAAAATACCCATGGAAAAAGAAAGAATTTATCAGGAGATGGGGATTTCCAAAAAAAAATTCAAGAAGAACAAGCATAGACTGAAATTTGCTATGAAAATACTCAAATGAGGGAAGGTGGACAAAGTGACCATTTATGAACCACCATGAGCACAAGGAAACATGGAGTCGATCCAACGACAATAAAAAGAGGCGATGCTTGGTAGGCAACTCAAGGGGAGTTAGTTTCCTTTATTTTATGTTTATTGCATTTTTTCAAATCTTTTCTTATATTTTTAGCTTACATTGAGGACAATGTATGATTTAGGTGTGGGGGAGAGACTTTTAAAAAATTTCCTTGTTTTTATTTTATTTCCTAAAAAAAATCAAAAAATATACAGTTTCTATTCATTTCTTCTCTCTTCTGAGTCATTGATCCTTCTAGCGATGGTCCAAAAAAATGATGATTTTTGTGTGTAAAAAAAATATTGCATTCTCTTTATTGCATTATGGGTAGTTACTCTTGATGATTAGTTGAAAAGATAAATGTATGGGTCTAACACATATAACCATTTTCTTTGGTGAGATTTGAGCCAATGAGAAATCACTATATCATGCTCCGTTTTCTTGGTTGTGTGTTTATCAAACATTGTTGATTTTTCTAGAACTTGAATTGTTATACATGTCATAATTAACCCCTTATGGTGGATTGAGTGCATTGTTCAAATAAAGACACTAGTTTTAAACCAATGTTCATTACCCCTGATTTGAGCCTACCCTGATTCATATAACTTTAGTAAACCAACTTTGAGCTTGAGCCTTTTTCTTTGGAGAATAACCACATTACAAGCCATGAAATCCTTTTTATAATTGGTTACCCCTCTTTTTGAACCTTGAATTGAAGAATCATGTAAATTTTTCACATAGAGCACCACTTGGATCCAAGACAGTGCAAATTGTTAAGATTGAGTTTTGTAACCCTCTTCTCTATGTTTCAATTCCCAAAAAAAAAAGAAAAAGAAAAAAATGAAAGTAGAAAAATAAAAACAAAAATAAATTCGGGGAACACACAAAAATAAAAATGAAGAGAAGAGAAGAGAAAGGGCAAATTAAAAAAAAAAAACAGAGAGATGCACATTTTATTCTTGGAAATTATATTGAGGTTCAAGTAGATTTTAAATGTTGTCTGGATGAGTTTTGGTGAAAAGTTACATGATAACTTCAATTCAATGAAACATTTTTTTCATTCTTATCCTACCTTATCCCTAGCCCCGTTACAATCAAATTTAAACCCTTTTGATCATTCATATTGATTCATTCATTTGGTGGAAAAGGCGTGATATATTTTCAAGCATATGGTAAAAAATTTCTATGTTTTGACATGAGAGTCCTTTGATATATACCATAAACACTTTTGAGTGCAGTGAGTGAATCACATGAGAAGTTGTTAGATCCTTTGCATTTTAATTTCAATACAATTGACTGAGTTGATTGCTTATGATGTTGGTATATGAGAATTTCATCTTTTGGGCTTTTTTTTATGCATGAAATTTTTTTGGGATGAGTTGAGGAAGTGAAAGGAGGATGAAAAGTTTAGATAATGAATTGAGCTATTATATGCTTAAGGACAAGCATGGCTTATGTGTGGGGGATTTTGATAGGCTCGTAATATTTTATGTTTTAATTATCATATTCCTCGTGTTCTAACTTTTTAATATGCTTAATTGATGTTTTTTTTGTTATTTTAATATAAGAGCAAGTTTTATGATCTTGGAGCAAGATTTAGCTAAAAAGTTGATTTTGGTTATATTTGGAGGACACAAGACAAACACTTGAAGTGAGAACAAACCAGAAGAGGATTTGGAATAAGGCGTGAGCACACCTCATGAAAGAGGCTGAAGAAGTCAAACTAGAAGAGGATTCGGCATAAGACGTGAACACGCCACGCCTTATGGCTACTGACCAGCAAAAAGTTCACACTTGCGAGCTCGAAATTTTAGAGGATAATACCATATTTTCGGAGTCCTAATTATGGTATTCAATCTATGAAAAAGTATTGAAGAGAGGATAATATTATTGGGATAAGAAAATAATTTAGAGAGTTTTATTCCATAAAAACTCTAGATTTCCTTATTGATATACTTTATATTTGATTAGATTTTTTATTTTATCTTTTTGGACTTCTCTTTTGGACTCTAAGTTTCACATTAAAACGTGAAACACAGAAGAGCCGCATAGATTTTTTCTTTTCTTCTTTTCTCTTCCATAACCTGAGTTTTATCTTTTGAATTTTCATGGAGATTATGAAGCCTACTAGTAACCCAGATTCCTTTTTAAGATAATGATATGATAAACATAATTAAGGGTTAGTAATTAACCAATTCCAGGGTTCAATCGGACTTTAGAACTATGAATTGGGCTTCCAATGTTTTGGCCAGTTTGGACGGTCCGAAGAGGACTTCGTACAATCCGAACTCATCACTCGGAGGCTCCAAAGTAGTGCTTTTTGACTTCGGAGTTAAGGCACGTTCGAACGGTCCGAACCAGGATCGGACGGCCCAAACTTCTCCTATGCCAAGCAGGCAGGATTACTCAGCCATGGTTTTTGACAAGTGTCAGATTTAGGACACTTCGGACGGCCCGAAATGGCAATCGGACGGTCCAAACTCGACGTGTCTCGCATGCAGGAAGTGAGTTGGATCGGATGATCCAAACCCGAGTTCGGAGGGTCCGAACTGGACCGGAAATTTTCCTATAAATAGAGATCATTCGATTTCATTTTGAATTACAAATTCCCGAGTTTCCTTCTTCATTTATATAGTGTGAGTTATAAACTTGAGGGACCTATCGGATATTATAGAGGTTCTGGAATAACCAAGGTGTGGTTATAGTCATCCGGGACTAACGATTCCAAAGGGCTTACTACGGACGAAGGTATGGTCCGGGAATCTATTTAAGTTTTGGGAGTACTTATTAGCTTATTTAAGGCTTATAGAACTTGTGTAGTGATACGGTGAACTTTTGAATATAGGCTTGGAACCTAGGATCCTACTATACTTGAACTAGCCTAGAGGTACGTACACATTGACTGAGATTGCCAGCGAGTATACTTGTTTATATGTTGCATTTATTTGGCATTATTATGTGGCATGATGTATGTTTTACCGTTTTCTATATTCATATATCATGTGCACATACACGTTGAGCATATACCTTGTTATACCTGATTATAGAGTCGCTCAGCTCTATACTCGATAGTCTGTCACTGAGAGTACCGCGACGACGGGGACATGAATGTCTGACTACTCTGGTGTACTAGACGAGTGTGGTTGCACCCAGAGTTTGATCCGTACGGTGGCAGCACTCATGTGGCGCCGGTACTGAGCATGACTTTTCAGATGACCCTTTACCAGTCATCATATTGCATGCATCATATATATACGTTTACCCATGTTTATGTACTGGGCGTTAGCGCTCACGTCCTAGTTATTATTTTGGACACCCTATTCCACGGGGCAGGTTGCAGGATGGACGGAGCTGGTAGTTCGAGATAGGACTAGGGTGCAGAAGCCTGGAGAAGTTATTTATACAGCAGGATTCGATATAGCTGTATAATATTTAATTTTAAGTTTTTTGATATGGTTGTATCACTATAGTATTAAGCCTGGACTTGTTTTACTAAGCTGATATGTAATTTATGGATTATGTTTCCGCACGTTTTACTCTGTTAAGCATTTTTCTTTATTAAGTTTAATACATGTTATTAGTTGCCAGTTAGTAGGTGATTCAATGCAGGGTCACTATATTTTTGGTATCAGAGCATGCTTAGATTTTGGGATTAGTACTTGGGATTAGTCTAGTCTTGAATTTTGCGCATTTGGGATTTTTAATGTGCAATTATTTTCAGGATATGGCTGACGAAAGTCGCGGTAGTGTTGGCCAGGGAGGTGGTCATCATCATCACCATCGCCATCATCATGAGGATCGATATCATCCTCATGAGGGCAGACGTCGCTATACTATCAATAAGTTTATGCAAGTAGGACCGAAGCCTTTATTAGGTGGCGAAAATCCTGAACAAGCAAGAGGTTGGATGTCTAAACTCAAAAGTGCTTTTCGAGCTTTCGATTGCACTGAAGAGCAGAAACTGGAAGTTCTAGAATTTGTTCAAGAGGATCGAGCACGCTTATGGTGGGATGCCAAAGCTACTCAGGCACGTACGGAGAGAGGACAGGTGACTTGGGAGGATTTCTGTCAGCAGTTTCGGAAACTATATTTTCCTCCAGCATTTTGACAGGCATGATCTTTGGAGTTGCTGACTCTGAGGCAAGGATCAATGACTATTGATCAATATCAGAAACGATTTCTAGATATTCTACCTTTCAGTCCTCATATCAACGACAGTGATGCGTCCAAGTATGATATCTTTCTGCAAGGCTTGAATCAAGATATCTATTCACAAGTTGTCGTCTGTGATGATCCAACATCTTATGAGACTTTGGTGAACCGTTGCCGTCAAGTGGAGAATAGCAACAGGCAGGCACAGTTGATGATGCCAGGACAGCCTAGTGGATCTTTTGGGCCTAGGGCTCCATCTGTTGTACAGTCTGGTACTACGTTTTTTTCTACTGCTACTTCGTCTGGTTCTCGTGGCTCCCGAGGTACGTTCCATTTTGGGAAGAAGAAGAAGGAGGAGGATTTTTGCAGTCAGTGTTGTGGGAAGCATCCTGCAGCTTCGTGTCGGAAGGCTACTGGTGCTTTTTATATTTGTGGTGAGCAGGGACATCTTCTGAGAGATTGTCCTCAGCGTATGGGTTCTGCTAGTGGATCGGGATCACAAGTTGGATCTCAAGCTTCTGCTTTTCCACGTCAGCAGCCAGCACCACAGAGTTCTACTGGTTACCTTCCACAGACTCAAGGGCAGGTGTTTGCTCTATCTCAGGAGCAGGCTACTAAGGGAAGCGATCGCATGTTGGCAGGTACCTTTTTGTTATGCGGTATTCCTGCACTTGTTTTGCTTAATACTGGAGCATCGCATTCCTTTATTTCAAGTCGCTTTGTTAAGAGACATAGATTACCTCATGTATCATTAGACCTGTATTTAGTTGTATCTACTCCGCTGGAGCAGGAGGTAGTAACTAAGCGTCTAGTGATGGGTTGCCTTCAAGAGTTTGAGGGTCACGTGTTGTCGGCTAATTTGATGATCTTAGCGATAGAAGATTTTGATTGTATTTTGGGAATAGATATGCTGACTTTGTATCACGCTACTGTGGATTGTTATCAGCGTCTGGTACAGTTTCATCCGGATGAGGGTGATAGCTGGTACTTATATGGTAAGGGTTCGCGACCTCCGATGCCACTTGTATCGGCTCTTAAGGCATGTCATATCTTAGAGTCAGGTGGGGAGGGCTACCTCATTTATGCAGTTGATATGTCCACGAGTAGTTCGGGTATTGATCAGCTATCGGTGGTTAGAGAGTTTCTTGATGATTTCCCTGATGAGATTCTTGGTTTTCGTCCAGTTCAAGAGGTTGAATTTGGTATTGATCTCGTACCAGGAACTACGCCTATATCCCGAGCACCTTATCGTCTAGCACTGTCAGAGATGAGGGAATTGAAACATCAGTTGCACGATCTGATTGATAAGGGATATATTCATTTGAGTGTTTCTCCGTGGGGAGCACCTGTGTTGTTTGTCAAGAAGAAGGATGGATCGATGCGATTATGTATTGATTACAGGAAGCTGAATCGTGTCACCATCAAGAATAAGTATCCTTTTCCACGAATTGATGATATCTTTGATCAATTACAGGGTACTTCTGTCTACTCCAAAATAGATCTGAGATCTGAATACCACCATACGAGACTCAGATATTTCTACGACTGCTTTCAGAACCAGATACGGGCATTATGAATTTTTGGTGATGCCATTCGGTATGACGAATGCATCGGCAGTCTTTATGAATCTGATGAATCAGGTATTTCGAGAATATCTGGATAGATTCGTCATCGTATTCATTGATGATATTCTTATCTATTCTCATGACAAGAATGAGCATGCACAGCGTTTGAGGATTGTTTTGCAGACATTACGAGATAAGCAGTTGTATGCAAAATTGAGCAAGTGTGAATTTTGGCTTGATCGGGTAGTATTTCTCGGTCATGTGATTTCTAATGAAGGAATATCTATTGATCCTAGTAAGATAGAGGCAGTGCTGAACTGGTCTCGTCCGACGATGGTTGCTGAGATTCAAAGTTTCTTGGGTCTAGCTGTTTATTACCGTCGGTTCATCGAGAATTTTGCACATTTGGCCAGGCCTTTGACTTAGCTTACATGGAAATATGTTGCCTTTATATGGTCCTCGGATTGTGAGGAATCATTTCACGAGCTGCGTAGACGTCTTACTACTACACCTGTGCTAGCTCTACCTTCTAGATCAGGAGGTTATGTTGTCTACACTAATGCCTCTGGTCAGGGGTTGGGATGTGTTCTGACACAGCATGGACATGTTATTGCCTATGATTCTCGAAAGTTGAAGACGCATGAGAATAATTATCCAGTGGATGATCTCGAGTTAGCCGCCATTATATTTGCGCTCAAGATTTGGAGGCATTATCTTTATGGAGAGAAATTAGAGATATTCCCGGATCACAAGAGTATGAAATATTTATTCACTCAGGCGGAGTTGAATATGCGACAGAGACGCTGGATGGATCTCCTGAAGGATTATGATTGTGAAATCAAATATCATCTAGGTTCTTCTAATCTTACTGCTGATGTCTTGAGTCGGCAGGTGAAACTTTCTGCACTTCAGACTAGTTAAATATCTCATATGGTTCAGGAGTGTTGTTCACTGATTTTACGCTCAAGAACAAGAAAGGAAGAAATGGAAATCGTTTGTATACTATTTTATCTGAGCCGGCATTGTATTCTCGGATTAGGAAAGCTCAGATATCTGATGTTAAGACTCAGCGTTTGACACATCTAGCCAATGGGGTTAATACATCTGGATTCCATTATCAGACAGATGGTTTATTGTGCTTATCGAATCGAGTGGTTGTACCTGATGTTGCGAAACTCAGGAATGATATTCTTTCTCAAGCTCACAAAAGTCGATTGTCAGTTCATCCTAGAAGTATGAAAATGTATAAGGACTTGCGAACTAGATTCTGGTGGAAAGGGATGAAGCGGAGTGTATATCAATTTGTTTCTAGATGTCTTTTTTGTCAACAGGTCAAGGCTGAACACCGACGACTAGGTGGATTACTGCAGAATCTTGAGATTCCCGAATGGAAGTGGGAGCACGTGACTATGGATTTTGTCACCCACTTGCCTATGACTTCACGTCAGTGTGATGCTATCTGGGTCGTTGTTGACCGTTTTACGAAATCAGCACACTTTATTTCTTACAACTGGGAGTATTCTTATGATTGCATGGAACGCTTATACATCCAGGAGATAGTGCGATTGCATGGGATTCCAGTGGGCATAGTCAGTGATAGAGACCCGCGATTTACCTCACGTTTCTGGGGTAGTTTTCAATAGGCGTTGGGTACCACTCTGAGTTTGAGCACTGCATATCATTCGGAGACTGATGGGCAGTCGGAACGGACGATTCGTACGTTGGAGGATATGCTAGGTTCTTCTGTTATGGACTTTGGTTTATCTTGGCAGGATCAGTTACCTTTGATCAAATTTGCCTACAATAACAGCTATCAACGTAGTATTAATATGGAACCTTTCGAGGCATTGTATGTTCGACGATGTCGTACTTCGTTATTCAGGGATGAGATAGGAGAACGACTAGTCGAGGGTCCTGAGTTGGTACAGCAGATTATAAACAAGGTAGATTTGATCAAGAGGAGGATTAGAGCTGCTCAAGATAGACAAGCCAGTTATGCTAATATTCACCGTAGGCCATTGCAATTCGAGCCTGGTGAATATGTTTTTCTGCGAGTGTCACCTTTCAGGAAGTTGATGAGATTCGGTGTGAAAGGAAAGTTATTACCTCGTTTCATTGGGCCTTTCCAAATACTGGAGAAGATCGGAAATGTTGCATATCGTTTGGCGTTACCGCCATATCTTTCCAGTATCCATGATGTTTTTCATGTGTCGTTACTTCGACAGTACATAGCTGATGAATATCATATTATCCAGCCTACTGATGTTCAGCAAGAGCCAGATCTGTCGTATGTGGAACGACCACACCGTATCCTAGATAGGAAAGAGAAAGTTCTTCGGAACAAGACTATATCACTTGTGATGGTACAGTGGCAGTGCCGAGGTGTTGAAGAAGCAACTTGGGAAACCGAGAGTCGTATGAGAACGGAATATCCTGAGTTGTTTGCTTTGTACTTTTGATTAGCATGTAAAGATGTAATTACAAGTTGTTGTAATAAAACATGGTTTGATGTTTCATATTGTTATCATGATTTGTCTTTAGATTTTATTTCACAGACGAAATGTCTAAAGGTGGGGAGAATGTAGTAACCCAAATTCTATTTTAAGATAATGATATGATAAACATGATTAAGAGTTAGTAATTAACCAATTCCAGGGTTCAATCGGACTTCAGCACTATGAATTGGGCTTCCAATGTTTTGGCCAGTTCGGACGGTCCGAAGAGGACTTCGGACGATCCGAACTCAGCACCCGGAGGCTCTGAAGTAGGGCTAATTGACTTCGGAGTTAAGGCACATTCGGACGGTCCGAACCAAGATCGGATGGCCCGAACTTCTCCTGTGCCAAGCAGGTAGGATTACTCAGCCATGTTTTTTGACAAGTGTCGGTTTAGGACACTTCGGACGGCCCAAAGTGGCGATCGGACGGTCCGAACTCGACGTGTCTCGCATGCAGGCAGTGAGTTGGATCGGACAACCCGAACCCGAGTTCGGAGGGTCCGAATTGGACCGGAAATTTTCCTATAAATAGGGCTCATTCAATTTCATTTTGAATTACGAATTCCCGAGTTTTCTTCTTCAGTTATATAGTGTGAGTTATACACTTGAGGGCCCTATCTGATATTATAGAGGTTCTGGAATAACCAAGGTGTGGTTATAGTCATCCGGGACTAGCGACTCCAAAGGGCTTACTACGGACGAAGGTATGGTTCGGGAATCTATTTAAGTTTTGGGAGTACTTATTAGCTTAGTTAAGGATTATAGAACTTGTGTAGTGATACGGTGAACTTTTGAATATAGGCTTGGAACCTAGGATCCTACTATACTTGAACTAGCCTAGAGGTACGTACACATTGACTGAGATTGCCAGCGAGTATATTTGTTTATATGTTGCATTTATTTGGCATTATTATGTGGCATGATGTATGTTTTACAGTTTTTTATATTCATATATCATGTGCACATACACGTTGAGCCTATACCTTGTTATACCTGATTATAGAGCCGCTCAGCTCTATACTCGATAGTATGTCGCTGAGAGTACCGCGACGGCGGGAACATGTATGTCTGACTACTATGGTGTACTAGACGACTGTGGTTGCACCCAGAGGTTGATCCGTGCGGTGGCAGCACTCATGTGGCGCCGGTACTGAGCATGAATTTTCAGATGACCATTTACCAGTCATCATGTTGCATGCATCATATATATACGTTTACTCATTTTTATGCACTTAGAGTTAGCGCTCACGTCCTAGTTATTATCTTGGACACCGTATTTCACGGGGCAGGTCGCAGGATGGACGAAGCTGTTATTTCAAGACAGGACTAGGGTGCAGGAGACTGGAGAAGTTATTTATACAACAGGATTCGATATAGCTGTATAATGTTTAATTTTAAGTTTTTCGATATGGTTGTATCACTATAGAATTAAGCCTGGACTTGTTTTACTAAGCTGGTATGTAATTTATGGATTATGTTTCCGCACGTTTTACTCTGTTAAGCATTTTTGCTTTATTAAGTTTAATCCATGATATTAGTTACCAGTTATTAGGTGATTCAATGCAGGGTCACTACACTATGCTTGGCTAAGATTCTATTTCTGATTCAAGGAACTTTTTGTTTTATTTCAATTTTATCATTGTGAGGTTACGTGTTTAAAATAAGATTGTTATTTTTTTCAAGTATTTGTTGATTTATGATTTATTGTTAAGAAATGTGTATGTCGATTAATCTAACAAATTAATTTGGTTTGCGTCTTTCTATTGCTATACATGAATTCAGTGATCCGTAATTTTCATGAACGATTGGTACTTGAGTAGCAATATATTAGGTGTGTTTTTCTATCATAGCATATTTGATGTAAATAAATTAATGAATCTGGATTTATCAATTGCATTTATCTCGATTGTTATTTTTTTAGGATTAACTGTTTTCTCAAAGAGAAAAACTATTTTTAATCAATATGGAATGTTATTGTGCCCAGTTTATTATCGATAGGTTTTGACTAGATGCTGGATTTGGTAAATTAAATTAGGAAAACACAAGAATTTTAGTGGTTATCCATATGATTCTAAAGTTAATTGCTAGAAACTGCATGAATAAATTATTCATCAGCCGATGAACAATGATACAATTGAATATTGGAACCCCTTGAATCAGAGTTTGGTATGATTGAATTATATACTTCATCAATTATTTATTTCTCATTTGATATTTTATTTATTTATCATTAGTATAAAATACCAAAAATCCCCCCTTTTATTTGTTATTCCTCGAAATAGATAAATCTCTGTTCCATGTGGATTCGACTATGCTTGCTATTACACTCATTTTATTTGGGAGAAAGAATTTAAGTTTGCTGGCTCAACGACATCCCACTATGCACAAGAGAGTGAATCATCTTAGTTTCAAGGATATTGACAGTCTGAGTAAGCTCGAGTTGGTCACTGGTTTGCCGAAAATTCATTTTTCTAAAGACAAATTTTGTTCAGCTTGTCAGTTTGGGAAGAAGGTTAGGTCATATTTTAATAACAAAGGATGTAATTCATCAACTCAATTATTAGAACTGTTGCATATGGACCTGTTTGGTCCTATCCCAGTCATGATCTTAGGGGGAATGAAGACTCTTGTGATTGTTGATGACTGCTCTCGATTCACCTGGGTCATTTTTCTAAAATCAAAAGATCAAACTGCTCATCAACTGATCAATATTTTCAAAATACTTTTTAATGAAAAATCAAATAGGAGTGACAAAATTAGGAGTGACAGGGGAACTGAATTTGTCAATCAAACTTTTTCTTCTTTTTTAGAGCACCATGGAATCAGACACGAGTTCTCAGCGGCTAGAACACCACAACAAAATTGTGTTGCAGAAAGGAGAAACCAAACTCTTAAGGAAGCTTCTAGAACGATGTTGGCTGATTCTGGGGTGTCTCAGAGGTTTTGGGCAAAGGAAGTGAACACAGCTTGCTACACTCACAACAGATTGATGATATGTAAGAAACATATGAAGACTCCATATAAGATCTGGAATGGCAAGCATCTTGTAATTTCTTACTTTAAGGTGTTCGGATGCAAGTACTATATCCACAATAATGGTAAAAATAATCTGACTACATTTGATGCAAACTCAGATGAGGGTATCTTTCTTGGTTATTCTTCAATTAGAAAAGCTTATAGATTTTTTAATAAACGAATGCTAAATGTTGAAGAAACCATGCATGTTGTCTTTAATGAAACAGTTTCCTCTGAGAAACCAAGTGATGTCACTCAACTGAATAATCATTTTCAAGAGATTAGTCTGGAGGATGATAGTGAGGATGACACTTCGTTGATCAGAATAATATCCAGAAATTTAACATACCAAATAAACCCCAATAATTCATTCAATACATAATGAGGTATAATAAACATGCAACAACAACATACAAACCTCAATACTCGCATAATCAATACAACAAAACAACGAAGTTCGAGTTCTAAACATGTTTCAATACATAAACTAGATTGACATGCTGATTTAACTTCTAAACCGAGTCTCACTTCTACTCTTCGATCCTGATGCTAACCAAGTCTTCGCTGACTCGATCCTTCCCCACCTGTTGCCAAGTACACATACAAAACAAATCAACAGCCGGATAACTCCGGTGAGAAAGATATTCCCAGTAAAAGCAACATAACATGCAATACAAGAATATAGCAACAACATGTTATCCAGACAACATATACAATGCTAATATGAATGAAATGCATGTATTTAAAATCGGGATATCAATTCTGTTAAACAAGGGATTGCTACTATGCTTTTGGGATCCCAAGGATGATATCACGTAATGACTCACCGACTCTCCCAATCGAGGTGGTGCCACGTATCTCATACCCCTAGACTTTGGTGTGACTATAAGGAGTATGCTGATGCTAGGTAAACTTCTACAACCCAGGCCACTTGCAGTATAGCCCCCAAAACATCTAAACAAAAAGGGTCGTTCTGCCCACTGAAATCAAAGATTTGACTCAAGATGAATGCATAAGAAAAACATAAAGAATTTAAGCCATATAATAAAAGCTCAACAACAAAATACAAGTTCCCCATTCTAGAACAAGTATTGATGCAAGTATGTGATTTAAGGAAAACTCAAGAACCAACTGTTTCGAGTGTGCTATCCTGCTAAAACAATGACTGCTTGTACCTTTAGACTTGAATAGGTCCAACTCTGGATAAGCTACAAAAGAGGCTATATCAAAAACTATACAACGTAACAACAACGAACGCTCAAGGTAAAATCTTTACCGCTATTCGTCCAACTCTTCGACGATCGACTTCTACTAACTCTCGGCTCGAAAAACTCCAAACGAATCTGTACGGAGGCAAAAGATGATCAACAACGACGAACAAACCCAATGACAAAGTTCTACAATTCAAACGGTTCAAAAATCCCAAAACTCAAACCGGCGGCATAACGGCTATAAACTGATCAAACCGGAAACACAGGCAGCAGTACATCATTGCAAACAACTCAAATCAATGCTAAAACAAAAACAACAAAACAAATCCAACACATCTCAAAATCCCCATTTTTGAAATAAACTTCCAAAAATCATAACAATTCCGAACGATGCTCTATTTCAAAACCGACTGATAATAAACGATAAGAACTCGTTCAAGAACAACATAACCGAAAATCAATTGATTCTAACAACATCCGAAAATATAAATACAACTGATCGGAGAAATACTTACGATAGAACTAAGCTCTCACTGCTTTGATCGCTAATCTGCCATCAGAAATAAATTCTACAGGACGGATCGATCGGAAAATGAAATCTGAAAGCTTGAAAAAGTAAATGGGCGGCTTCAATGGAGGTAAAGAGATGGAGGAGGTGATGGGGAGGAGAAAGAATAGTCAAAGGAGCTTTATATATTATATAAAACCTCAAAATTGAATTTTAGTCCCTGAAATTTCCGAAAATTGCAAATATACCCTGATAAAAACAATTCGACTCTTGAACTCTGTAATCTCCGATTATCTCAAATAAACTCAATTAAGATAAATTTGGGGCGTTACAATTCTCCCCCTCTAAGAAGAGATTTCGTCCACAAAATCAATAAGAATCACAACTCATAAGATAGAATAAAGAACAAAAGACAGTAAGAAGAACTCACGTCATCCGAATAACTCAGGAAATAGCTGTGTCATGTTAGATTCTGTCTCCCAAGTTTCTTCCTCGACTCCGTGACGGCTCCAATAAACTTTCACCAAAGGAATCGACTTGATTCTGAGCTGCTTCTCCTTTCGGTCAAGGATCTGAATCGGTCGCTCAAAGTAGCTCAGAGTCTCATCAAGCTCGGCTTCGTCAGGCTGAAGAATATGAGAAGGATCTGGATGATATTTCCACAACATAGAGACATGAAAAACGTCTTGAATACCAAATAAAGACGGAGGAAGTGCAAGTCTATAGGCAAGATCGCCCAACTTCTAGAGAATCTCGTATAGTCCGATGAATCTCGAAGATAACTTCCCTCTCTTTCCAAATCTAACAGTGCCTCTGAAAGGAGAAATCTTCAAGAATACTCGGTCTCCCTGATCAAAACTCAGAGGTCTGCTTCTGATATTTGCATACTTTGCCTGTCTATCCTGAGCTGTTTTCATTCTCAATTGAATGCTCTTTAATTGCTCTGCCATATCTCTAAGCATATACGGTCCCAAATCAGGTGACTCGGACACATCGTCCCAAAATAGAGGAGATCGGCACTTCTTGCCGTACAAAGTCTCAAAAGGCTCCATACCGATACTCGCTTGATAACTGTTGTTGTAAGAAAACACGATAAGAGGCAAAGAATCCTGCCAACTAGTGCCAAAGTCTAGCACTACTGCTCGAAGCATATCCTCTAACGTCTGGATAGTCCACTCTGACTGTCTGTCGGTCTGAGGATGATAAGTTGTACTCAGATGCAGTCGAGTACCAAGTGACTCTTGAAGACTGTGCCAAAAGTGTGAAGTGAATCTAGGGTCTCGGTCTGAAATGATCGACTTCGGCACACCATGCAATCTCACAACATTGCTGACATACAACTCAGCCAATTGATCGTGACGATACGTCATCCTATACGGAATAAAGCAAGAAGACTTCGTCAATCTATCGATCACTACCCAAATAGCATCGCATCCTCTAACAGATCGCGGAAGCTTCGTGACGAAATCCATCGAAATGTGATCCCTCTTCCATTCAGGAATAGATAGACTATGCAAAAGACCACCTGGTCGCTTCCTCTCTGCTATCACTTGCTGACAGTTCAAACATCGGGATACAAATCTCGCAACATCGATCTTCATCTTCTTCCACCAAAAACTGATTTTTCAGATCGTTATACATCTTCCGACCTCCAGGATGAATACTGAACCGACAATACGGTTTTTCATGAACAAAACATCATCTCTAACCTGGAATTCAGACTAATGCCCAGATCTGACTTTCTCTACTGAAATCTAAGTGCTTGGATCAGACTTCTGTGCTTCCTTGATCAAAATAAATAACTCTGGCTCGGCTTGAATAGCAAATACTCTGATAGTCTTCCTATCTGTTTCAAACTCCAAACCAGAAGTGAAACAATCATCAATCAACTGAGAAACACCGATAGTAGAAAGAGATAAAGAACAAAGCTTTCGGCTCAAGGCATCTGCGGCTGCATTCTACTTTCCCGGGTAATACTTGATTTCACAGTCAAAATCCTTCAACAGATCTAACCATCTTCTCTGTCTCATATTCAGCTCTGCCTGTGAAAACAAATACTTAAGGCTCTTATGATCAGAAAAGATCTTGAAAGACTTACCATAAAGATAGTGACGCCAGATCTTCAAAACAAATACAATCGCAGCGAGTTCAAGATCATGAACCGGATAATAAGTTTCGTGCGGATTCAGCTGCCTCGATTCATAAGCTATCACATGCTTATGCTGCATAATAACGCATCCCAAGCCTCTGTTAGAAGCATCGCAATAAACGGTAAAACCTCCAGTACCTGATGGAATGAAATAATCGGATCACTGTTCAGTCTCCTCTTCAGATCAACGAAACTAGCCTCACAATCTGCAGCCCACATAAAAGGCACATTCTTCTGAGTCAGCTGGGTAATTGGCTTGAAAATAGCTGAGAATCCCTCGATGAATCGGCGATAATAACCAGCTAAACCCATAAAGCTTCGGATCTCAGGCACTGATGTCGATCTAGGCCAATTCATAATCGCTTCGATCTTGTTGGTATTGATAGAAATCCCATATCCTGAAATAATGTGACCGAGAAAGACAACTCGATCCAATCAGAACTCACACTTAGACAGCTTGGCAAACAACTGCTCAACCCGCAAAATCTACAAGACGATCCTCAAATGCTCTGCATGGTTAGTACCATTTTTCGAATAGATAAGAATATCATCTATGAAGATAATAACAAACTCATATAAATAGCGTTGAAAGATACGGTTCATCAAACCTATAAAAACCGTTGGAGCCTTAGTCAAACCGAACGGCATGACTATAAACTCAAAATGGCCATACCTCGTTCTGAATGCGGTCTTAGGAACATCTTCCTCACGCACTCTCAGCTGATGATATCCTGACCTCAGATCAATCTTAGAATAGATAGAATAACCCTGCAGTTGATCAAAAAGGTCATCTATTCGGGGTAAAGGATACCTGTTCTTTACCGTCGCTTGATTCAGTGGTCGGTAATCTATACAGAGCCGCATAGAACCATCCTTCTTCCGAACAAATAGAACAGGAGCACCCCAAGGCGACACACTAGGTCTGATTTATCCCTTGGTAATCAAATCCTCAAGTTGTTCTTTCAATTCTCTCAATTCGATCGGTGCCATATGATAAGGAGCTTTGGAAATAGGTTGAGTACCTGACACTAAATCAATGCTGAATTCGATCTCTCGAATAGGCGGCAATCCAGGAATCTCCTCTGGAAAAACATCATCAAATTCTCTAACCACTGGTATATCAACCAATTCAGTGCTAGATTTCAGTACGTCAACTGCATAAACCAAAAATTCCTCTGCACCTCTCTGTAACAAACGAGTCATCGATAACACAAAAATCTAAGAAATTCTAGAGCGAGAACCCTTACCGAAGAAATTTCCACTCGTCTGCCATTTCAGGCCTGAATTTGACAACCTTCTGAAAACAATCGACGGTTGCCCTGTACTTGGTTAAAGCATCTATACCAACAATACAGTCAAAATCTGACAGCCCAAGTACAATACAATCGAATTCTAACAAATTATCCTCAAAACGAAGTTCACAGTTCCTGACTAATCTGACAGAAACAATTCCTCCACCCAAAGTTGAAGTAACAGCTACTAGAGTAGGAAAAATCTCAGTAGGCAAAGCATTCATCAACACAAATTTTTTAGAGATAATGGAATGAGAAGCACCTGTATCTATCAATACATGAGCAGAATAACCGTAAATCGAATAGTTACCTGCTATAACATCGTCAGGTGATGCCTGAGCCTGATCCTCAGTCAAAGCAAAGACTCGTGCCTGTTGTCTCAAAGGCTCGTTCGTACTCAGGTTACCTCCCTGTTTGTTCTGCTACTGAACCTGGAAGGAGTGAACCGCAGAATTCTGCCTCTCAGGCTGAGCTGCAGGTCTAGAAGAACTCCAACTCTGAGCTCGATCTTTACCTCGCTGAGGGCACACCTTAGCAAAGTGTCCTGGCTGCTGAAAAATATTGCAGTCTACCTCCACACTTGTTGCAAAACAAAAATGAAGATCCAGAACTCTGTCCAGGACCAAAATGTTTGGAACCACTGGAGCTATAAGAACTGTTCCCCTACTTCTTGAGTTGTTTCCCTTTGGCTCTGAAATGATCCTTTCTGTTACCCCCACTGCTTCCTCCTTCATACCTCTGTGGTTGGTTCTGATACTGCGATGGTTGATTCTGATACTGTCTCGGATGCTGAGGTACAAACGAAGTTCCTCTCTATCTCCACAAACTTGCTTCAGCTCCCTTTGCATAATTCATGGAATCCGCAAAGTTATCAGGCCTAGCAGTGTTTACCAACGTGAAGATGTCGGGGTTCAAACCATTAATGAACTGGTCGGCTTTCGCTTCTTCATTGTCGGCAATGTGCGGTGCAAATCTCAGCAGACTGTCAAACTTGGCTACATACTCCTCGATGTTCAAGTTTCCTTGTCTCAGATTGGCAAACTCGGCTCCCTTATCCTTTTGGTACGAAATTGGAAAAAACCGCTTATAAAACTCAGTTTTTAAAAGAGTCCAAGTAATGACTATACCTCAATTCTCCATGGCTCTCTTCGTCGTGATCCACCAGTTCTTAGCAACACCACGAAGCTGATGAATGACTAACCCGGTTCGGCGGTCATCTGAATCAAGGGAATCGAACAACTGATCAATGTCATCCAACCAGCTCTCACAGTCAACAGGATTCTCTGTATCCTGCAACAAAGGCGGATTAAACGACTGAAACCTCTTCAGCAAGTTTTCCATTGGTGTTGCTATGGCATCCATCTGATCAGTTTCACTACTAGATTGCTCATTTGGAGTAACTGGCGGTGGGTTTCTGTTAATTACTCGACGAGGACCCATCTGATAATCTAAGGTTAGGACACAAGATATCTCAATCGCTACAATTCGGTGCCCCTTTCAACCTCTCAGAATATCGGATACCAGTCGATAACAAAAACATTTATATCTCAAGTAGTCCATGCTTTATAAATTAAATCACACAATCATGTAATTCGAATAATTCTCAAATAATAAATCATGCTCGCATGGAATTAAATAAACAATAAAATAACTCAATCACATGCGAGGAGCCAATACACGCGGACTCGATCTACCCCGCTCACTTCTAGTTCAACCAAGAACTTATCGCTCTAATACCACTTAATGTGAGACCTTGGTTCTAAACATCTAATCTCGGATTAAACAATAATAAAGCATACAAGATCCAAGATTAAAAGCAATAAAAGTAAAAAAAAAATTTAAAAGAATAGTTCCTCGCTCGATCGGTAGAATTCAACCGATCGAGCGAGCAAGTTTTCCAAAACTTTCTGCCCGGCTGAAAACACCAGCACCGCTCAATCGGTAAAGTTCATCCGATCGAGCGGGCAACCATTTTAAAAAACATAGAACAGACTGCAGCTTCCTCGCTCGATCGGTTAAACTCTACAAATCGAGCGGCCAGCTCTGAACAAGAATATCCAGAAATTTAACATACCAAATAAACTCCAATAATTCATTCAATACATAATGAGGTATAATAAACATGCAACAATAGCATACAAACCTCAATACTCGCATAATCAATACAACAAAACAACGAAGTTAAAGTTATAAACATGTTCCAATACATAAACTAAATTGACATGCTGATTCAACTTCTAAACCGAGTCTCACTTCTACTCTTCGATCCTGATGCTAACCAAGTCTCTGCTGACTCGATCTTGCCCCACCTGTTTTCAAGTACACATACAAAACAAAGCAACAGCCGGATAACTCCGGTGAGAAAGATATTCCCAGTAAAAGCAACATAACATGCAATACAAGAATATAGCAACAAGTTATCCAGAGAACATATACAATGCAAAAACGAATGAAATGCATTTCTTTAAAATCGGGATATCAATTCTGATAAACAAGGGATTGCTGTTATGCTTTTGGGATCCCGAGGATGAGATCACGTAACGACTCACCGAATCTTCCAATCGAGGTGGTGTCACGTATCTCATACCCCTAGACTTTTGATAAGTGTATTTTATACACTTAATTTATATATGATTTTAATTGTTAAATATTTGTTTCGAGCAGATTTATGTCTGGGTTTTGTTGTTTTTGTATTCGTAGGGAATTATGGAGATTTGGTGGAGAAAAGAAGAAATTTATGAAAAAGAAGAATTATTGTTGAAGAAAATAAGAAATAAGATTTATTTGGAGAGAAAGAATAAAGAAGAGAAGAAACGTACAGACAAGAAATGAGATTTCTTAATGGGCTTTTCATTGGGCCAAAGAATTCTTGTTAGCGCTTCTCTTTAGCGTTAAGAAAGTGCAATCGCGCTTGGTTTTCGTTGAAGCGAGAGAAATGAAGTCGAGCTAAAGGCGCGCCCGCGCCTTCACTTGAGCGCCCGCCCTGTTGTTGTTTGGAAAGATTTTATTATTTCAGGCAATTATTCTATGGGCTTTTGAATGGGCTTTTGTGCATGATATAAATGGAATTCTTATCAGAGATAAGAGAGGGAGCCGCCACACACACATACAGAAAATCAGAGAGGCTGGAACGTGATTTTTGAAGGAGATTTCTGGAGCTTAATTGAAGAACGAAGACGGAGTTCGATAGACCGGACACGGCGTCGACGATGGATTTTTTTCTTTTATTTTTATTTATTTTATTCTGAACATGTTTTGGTTTATTCATAATTTTATTATGAACTAAATTTTTAGAGTCTAGAGGTCAGATGTAACCTGGTGTAGACGCTTTCATGAATTTTTGATTTTATTGAATTGAGTTTCTTCTAGATTAATTGTTTTTTCTAGAATTTATTGTCTTTTCAATTATCTGATCAATAATTGATTTGTTATATTTATTTGAAATCATTGCTCGGGAGAGAGGATTTTGAATAGGACATTAGAAACTACACTATAAATTCTTAATAGGGATATTGGAATTTAATTGTAGTTGATAAAAATTATTTGTTGCTCGGGAGAGGAAAATAATACACGTAAGTGTTCTTGGCTATTAATTGATTGGAATTCATGAAGATTAATTAATTAGGACTGATTGTTGTTGAAACTAGGTGAAATCTATACCTATAGACCATTTTTCTTTGATTGATATTATCTGAAAGTTGTGTGCGTGCTTATCAAAAATATCTTGCTATTTTATTTTCTGCAAAATTCTCAAAGTTTGATTTTCTAGATAAAGTTTGGACTATTTTAATTACAAGCACTAAATATTTTCATTTTACTCCATGTGGGATCGATATCTGAATTATTCACTATATTAAAACTTGACACTCATACGCTTGCGAGGAATTTTCACTACAAGTTTTTGGCGCCGTTGCCGGGGAGTAATTTTGATTATTTTTTTTATTCTTGTTACCAATTAGTCTAGATTTTAATTTAGAGTTTTTTTTAATTTTATTTTGAAGTTACTAATTAAATTCTTCTTAATTTTAATTGCAGTTTATGCGACGATCTCAAAGTGAGAATTCTCTACTTTTTGATCCGGAGATCAAACGAACTGCACGTGCTTTGAGAAGAGCGAGAAGAGAAGAAATTAATAACATGGCTGAAGAGAATGTGAATCAAGCTCCCCTGGTTCCTATCAAAGATCACTTCAGGCCGACGATCCAGGCTCACTACTCTGGAATAGCTCGAGGAACAATCAATGCCAAGAATTTTGAGCTAAAGCCGGCCTTGATCAACATGGTTCAATCGAACCAATTTAATGGGAGTGCCACAGCTGATCCTCACTTGCATCTCAGGACATTTTTAGAAATTACTGATACGGTAAAATTTAACGGTGTTCCTGAGGATATTATTCGTTTACGCTTGTTTCCTTTTTCTCTCAGGGATCAAGCCAGAAGTTGGTTGCAATCACTGCCGCTTGGAAGCATCACTACTTGGGAGGAGATGGCAGAAAAATTTCTTGCTAAATATTTTCCACCTGCCAAGTCCACCCAGTTGAAGATCGAGATTAGCACTTTCAGGCAGATGGATTCTGAAAAGCTTTACGAGGCGTGGGAAAGGTACAAAGAACTACTTAGACATTGTCCTAACCACAATTTTTCAGATTGGGAACAGATCGAGTGGTTTTACAACGGACTGAATGCGCCTACGAGGATGAACGTGGATTCTGCTTCTAGAGGAACTATTTTTGCAAAGGACCCCGCTCAAGCTTATGATATGCTGGAACAAATGACGATAAACAGTTTTCAATGGCCATCTGAGCGTGTGGGAGTAAAGAAGCCAGCTGGAGTGTATGCAGTAGATCCTCTCACATCTATCACGGCCCAATTATCTGCACTGACTACACAGGTAGCTTCTTTGAATAAGATCACTGTTGCAGATTCCTTTGGAGTTGAAGGATCACATAACCCAGAGGAAGTTAATTATATCCATCCTAATGGCTACCGAGGTTATGGAGCTTACACTATTCCCAATACTTTTCACCCTAATTTGCGGAATAATGAAAATTTTTCATATGCTAACAATACTAATAAGGGTGATGGTAAGCCATCTTTGGAGGATGTGGTTAGTACTTTTGTGCAGGAATCAGGTAAGAGGATGGCGAGAACTGAGTCTCGCCTTGACAGTTTGGAGACGCACATGGCCAACATGGGCGCGGTGTTGCAATCCATGGAGACTAGCATTGGACAGTTGGCGAACACACTGAAGGACAACAACCGCGGCAAATTCCCTAGCAATACTGAGGTAAATCCAAAAGAGCAGTGTAATGCCATAGAGTTGAGGAGTGGGAAAGAAGTTGGAGTCCAAGAACCTGCTGTTGAAGAGGAGAAATTTGAGAAGAAAGTCGAAGAGAAGGAGCTTAAAACTGAGCCGAAACCGATGTACAAGCCTCCACTTCCCTACCCGCAGAGGTTCAAGAAGAAGGCGTTGGATGAGCAGTTCTCCAAATTCTTGGAGATTTTCAAGAAAATTCACATCAACATCCCCTTTGCTGAAGCTTTGGAGCAAATACCGAACTACGCAAAATTCATCAAGGAGATGATTTCCAAGAAAAGGAGACTGCTAGAGAACGAGGTGGTCAATTTAACAGAAGAGTGCAGTGCGGTGCTTCAAAAAAAGATGCCACGAAAGCTTAAGGATCCAGGGAGTTTTACTATTCCTTGTTCTATTGGTGGTTCTTATTTTAATAATGCACTTTGTGATTTAGGGGCCAGTATTAATTTAATGTCATTATCTATTTACAGGGCCTTGGAGTTGGGAGACATGAAATCGACTAAGATTTCATTACAATTGGCGGATAGAAGCATTAAATATCCACTAGGAATTGTTGAAGATGTTCTAGTCAAGGTGGATAAATTCATCTTCCCAGCGGATTTTGTGGTATTAGATATAGAAGCAGATCATGGTGCTCCGCTAATTTTTGGGAGACCATTCTTGGCCACGGCGGATGCAAAAATTGAAGTGATGAAAGGGGAGTTGTCAATGGGTGTGGAGTGCGAACGAGTAATCATCAACTTATTTACGAAAGCACATAATCCACCCATCGAAGAATTATGCTTAATTGAACCGGTTGTGAAGTTCGAGAGCTGTCAAAGAGCTAATATTGCGGTTGAATCGTCAAAGAAGAAAGCGCAAAATTTACCACCAAAGAAGGCCACGAAAAAGAGAGAAAAATTTAAAAGGCGGTTCGTGGAAATTATTTGGCGTGTCAAAGAGAAAGGGAAGATCTAACACCGGTGAAAGTCGGGCTGATGACTTTAAACCAAGCACTACTTGGGAGGCAACCCAAGCATTTTCTTTTATTTTATTTTGTTTGTTTTAATTTTTAGTTTATTTAATTTTTGTTATTTAATTGTTTTAAGTATTTTTTATTTATTTTAAATTTTTAAGCTAATTTTTCATAATTTTCAAAAATTTGCAGGCTCCAGAAATCTCAAAGTCGAGGAGAGGGCGCGCCCGCCCCATTAATCGAGCGCCCGCGCCTTACCCTAAAGAAATTTGCGAGCAATAGGCGCGCCCGCGCCACTCAATTCGAGCGCCCGTGCCTACCCTTCGTTTCAGTGATTTACGAACGGCGCAACAACAAGCGCTATCGCGCATCACATCCGCGCAACGAAAAGCGCTATCGCACACCACCTCCTAGCGCTAACATTCACCATCCGCGCTCTCCATTAGCGCTCACACTAGCGCAATCGCGCATCCCCATCCTCCATCTGCGCAACAGGAAGCGCCAACCACTCATCATCTGCGCTTAATCTCGTGCTATCACGCCTCCTTCCTTGCGCATACAACCCTCTCCATTAGTGCCTTATCTAGCGCTATCGCGCCTTCACACTCTTCATCTGCGCTGCGCAAACGCGCAAGAACTCCAAGATGTTGCGAATTTCCTCCACCAACCAAGTCCATCATGCATGCTATTTGCTTGTCCCAGCGCATCATCTTGAGCAAACTCGCATTGCCTTTCACCAGCTGCTAAACCATGAATGATTGCGACTCATCAGCAGCCTTGTCGAAATCATGCGCCAACTTCTTCATCAATGACACCATCTGCGCAGCTTCTAAGTGCTATCGCGCCCTCCTCTTCTGCAGCGCCAAACTCATGCACTAAAAATTTCTAAACAGCGCTCCTTTCTTGCAATAACGCTCCCATCCACATCTCCATTATCATGCCCTGTTGCGTTATTGCGCATCCCTATAGTGCTACACCATGCGATAGTGCACTTCAAGCAGCCTGCTATGCTTTTTCTTACTATCTTGCTTGTTATGATTTTACTTTTGTGAGTTATGGTGTGCATGTATTATTTTTCAGGATCATTTGGATGTTCATGTGGTGCTACTCAACCATTTTAACCTTGGCATTGCGGCTGCAAAAATTATTTTCCATGAATATGGAGATGAAGTTGATAACGTCGAGTACTGATGCTCGGTGTCGAAGGTACGTGTCCTTTGTTCTTTTATTGTTTTTAATCATTAGGTACAATGATTACATTAAGTTTGGGGGGTGAATTAGTTTTTGATTTAGTGATTTAGTTGTTTGGTTGATAGTTGAGTAGTTGAATTGTATTGTGTGCTTCATAGATAAAATTTTTGTTGAGTTTTGTTGAATTGAGTTGAAAAGAAGTCGGAAAAGAATTGGATGCATGGCTGTTGATGAAAAAATATTTTTTGTGCTATAACTGAAATCCATGATTGTCTGCCTATCTGACAAATATTTTTGAAAAAAAATGGAACCACGTGAATAAACAATTTCCTATATACTTTGTGATTAATACTTGAATCTGATTTTTGAAACATACAAATATAGAGATGATTGAGGCATTGTTTGAAATTTTGGGCTTAATTTTCATTGAAAAATTTTATCCTTAGTTGCCCATTTGAGCTACACGTATATTAGTACGTTGAGGTACGAGAAAAATCTGAAATTTTTTGTGAAAATCATCGTTTACTGCTGATGATTATCTTTTCTGCACTGATTGAATTTGTATGATTTAATTGTGGATTGAGACTTATCTAGAACTGTAGTAGCTCGTACCCTAATTGAGTAATTACACGAATTAATCATAATTACTTGGGTAGAGTTCGGAAGCTCCGAAGGTAAGATCGGAAGCTCCGATCAGGATCGAAAGCTCCGAACAGGATCGGAAGCTCCGATCGGTATTACGTCAGGCATGACGTGTGGCAAGATCGGAAGCTCCGATCAGGACCGGAAGCTCCGATCACCCCTATCCGGAGTCAACAAGTGATATTTTGACACGTGGAAGATCAGGATCTTCGGAAGCTCCGATGGTAGGATCGGACGTTCCGATCGAGGTTCGGACGTTCCGATCAAGGATCGGAAGTTCCGATCGTTGTCTATAAATAGAAGGCCGAGGCTTCACTTTCATTTGCCAATTCCGAGTTCTCCTTTCCTTTCTAGTCCTTTTGGAGCTGTTCTAGTCTTCTTAGGCTTGGTCCGGAGGTCGGCGAGGCGTTCGGTAGTCGTAGCGGAGTTGTGCCCAAGTTCTGGAGGCATCGACATCAAAGGGCTAACGACGGACGAAGGTATAGCTTTTGCTTCCTATAAATATTTAGGAGTATGCAATAGCTTAGTTAAGGCTTTTAGAGCACTTTAATGATAGTAGTATCATTTGGCAGTGTAGAGCAGACTATAGGCGTGGACCTAGAGTTGGTAGAGCTTGCACTGTATTGAGGTACGAAAGTATTGTTCGAGATATCCTGACTGAGTATGCATGTATTATGTGACTGCATGATTTATATGCCATGATATTATGCTGCATTCATTTGCATCTTGTTGTATCTCTTTCGAGATGTCTGTTAGTAGGGTTGTACCCTATCCTGTTAGTTGATGGACTTCCATCGATTTGGGTCCGGCGTATCCACGGTTATCTCGGTATGGGAGCCACCTCCTGAAGCGACGGCACAGCGTGCTACATACCAGGGCCCGGTCTGTCTCTGTTATCTGATCCTTGACCTCGAGTCTATAGGGAGTTCACTTTGCATGCATGTATACTCATACTCTCGCACTGAGCGTTTTATGCTCACGTCTCGTACTCTGTATTTTTTGGACACCCTATTCCATGGGGCAGGTTTGCGATTGGACGAGGAGGGTGGATCCAGGAGGGGCTAGTCAGTGGTTGGCCAGCTGGAGCTTCGCTTAGGTTTTATTACTGTTGTTTGGGTTTATACAGCTATTCGATTTGGTTGTATATTATTGGATAAATTACAGATTCCTTTACTTGGGATTGTATAATGTTTTTGGTTTCCGCAGTTTTATTCTGATATCTGTTTAATTAAGTTAATTGCATGCATAAGTTCTGTTTAGTAGGTGATCCGGGTAAGGGTCACTAAAAGAACTAGTTCAAACACTCTTCAAGGTGAAATACGAGCAAAACTGTGATTAGGAATGATTTAGGCAATTTTTCTGAATTTGTTTGAGCCTTTCAAGCTACCCATTAATACATGTTATCCCTAGTACCTTGTTTGAGCTTTATTAAAAACCGAATGGCATGCGTGTAAATGTGTGAATAAACCCCCATTCGTCATTATTTCAAGGTCCTACATTGACTACCTAATTAGCCTAAACACTAATTCCTATCTTTAAGGGAGTAATTTGAATGCTAAAATGGTATATGCTCCTAGTTTTATTTGTGAAAAATGGAATGGTGTGGTAGATGAATTGAAAAGATAAAAAGAGGTAGTAGAAAAAAGAGTTGAAAAATGTGGTTGAAAAAGTTGTGAAAGAAAGAAAAAAATTTGTGAGAGAGTTGTGAAAAAGTTGAGAAATGAAGTGAATTGAAATAGAAGTGGAATTGTGAATGAAAAAGGAGTCATAATTGAGCATAAAATTATAAATTACTCCTTATTTTTGAATTCTTATCCTTTGTTTGTAGCTATGAGCCAGACCTTACATTATAAGCTGATTAAGTCTTATTGACTGAGTCTCAGTTGCCCAATATACTAGTGGAGAAGAGTTGCGAGAATTTAGCATATGGACAGTTGATTGATACTTTTAATGATTATGAATTTTGATCGAAACACGCACACACTATTATTCTTTGCATTTACCTATTTGTGAGTGTTTTTTATTAATATCCTATATTTGATCCTATGCTATCCTTGAAAAGACCTCATGATCTATGAATGTGTGAATTGAACTTGGATAAGGGTGTTTTGAACGTGAGTTGCAGAGATTGTGAGTTTATGCGGTTATTTTGTTATGATTTAAAACTTTCAATTGTTAGTTGGGTTAGATGAGATTGGATTTGAAAATTCTTTGAAATCATTGCTGATGTCATTGCTCCATAATATTTCTTGACTATTTCTTATGATTTGAGTTTTAGAATTTTTGAATTGAATAGTTTTGCTCGGGACTAGAAAAAGTATAAGTTTGGGGGTATTTGATAAGTGTATTTTATACACTTAATTTATATATGATTTTAATTGTTAAATATTTGTTTCGAGCAGATTTATGTGTGAGTTTTGTTGTTTTTGTGTTCGTAGGGAATTATGGAGATTTGGTGGAGAAAAGAAGAAATTTATGAAAAAAGAAGAATTATTGTTGAAGAAAATAAGAAATAAGATTTATTTGGACAGAAATAATAAAGAAGAGAAGAAACGTACAGACAAGAAATAAGATTTCTTAATGGGCTTTTCATTGGGCAAAAGAATTCTTGTTAGCGCTTCTCTTTAGCGTTAAGAAAGTGCAATCGCGCTTGGTTTTTGTTGAAGCGAGAGAAATGAAGTCGAGCTGAAGGCGCGCCCGTGCCTTCACTTGAGCGCCCGCCCTGTTGTTGTTTGGAAAGATTTTATTATTTCAGGCAATTATTCTATGGGCTTTTGAGTGGGCTTTTGTGCATGATATTAAAGGAATTCTTATCGGAGAGAAGAGAGGGAGCCGCCACACACACATACAGAAAATCAGAGAGGCTGGAACGTGATTTTTGAAGGAGATTTTTGGAGCTTAATTGAAGAACGAAGACGGAGTTCGATAGACCGGACACGGCGTCGATGACGGATTTGTTTCTTTTATTTTTATTTATTTTATTCTGAACATGTTTTGGTTTATTCATAATTTTATTATGAACTAAATTTTTAGAGTCTAGAGGTCAGATGGAACCTGGTGTAGACGCTTTCATGAATTTTTGATTTTATTGAATTGAGTTTCTTCTAGATTAATTGTTTTTTCTAGAATTGATTGTCTTTTCAATTATCTGATCAATAATTGATTTGTTATATTTATTTGAAATCATTGCTCGGGAGAGGGGATTTTGAATAGGACATTAGAAACTACACTGTTAATTATTTATACAGCTCGGGAGAGTGTATGATTTTAACAGAGCTTTTAAAGAGAACATTGTTTTGTGATAGATCACTACGATAAATTCTTAATAGGGATATTGGAATTTAATTTTAGTTGATAAAAATTATTTGTTGCTCGGGAGAGGGAAATAATACACGTAAGTGTTCTTGGCTATTAATTGATTGGAATTCATGAAAATTAATTAATTAGGATTGATTGTTGTTGAAACCAGGTGAAATCTATACCTCTAGACCATTTTTCTTTGATTGATATTATCTGAAAGTTGTGTGCGTGCTTATCAAAAATATCTTGCTATTTTATTTTCTGCAAAATTCTCAAAGTTTGATTTTCTAGATAAAGTTTGGACTATTTTAATTACAAGTACTAAATATTTTCATTTTACTCCCTGTGGGATCGATATCTGAATTATTCACTATATTAAAACTTGACACTCGTACGCTTGCGAGGAATTTTCACAACAACTTTGGTGCGACTATAAGGAGTATTCTGACGTTAGGTGAACTTCTACAACCCAGGCCACTCGCAATATAGCCCCCAAAAAGTCTAAACAAAAAGGGTCGTTCTGCCCTCTGAAATCAAAGGTTTGGCTCAAGATGAATGCATAAGAAAAATATAAAGCATTTAAGCCATATAATAAAAGCTCAACAACAAAATACAAGTTCCCCATTCTAGATAAGTATTTATGCAAGTATGTGATTTAAGGGAAACTCAAGAACCAACTGTCTCGAGTGTGCTATCCCGCTAAAACGATGACTGCTTGTACATTTCAACTTGAATAGCTCCAACTCTGTATAAGCTACAAAAGAGGCTATATCAAAAACTATACAACCTAACAACAACGAACGCTCATGGTAAACTCTTTACCGCTATTCGTCCAACTCTTCGACGATCGACTTCTGCTAACTCTGGGCTCGACAAACTCCAAAAGAATCTTTACGGAGGCAAAATATTATCAACAACGACGAACAATCCCAATGCCAAAGTTCTACAATTCAAACGGTTCAAAAATTCCAAAACTCAAACCGGCGGCATAACGGCTATAAACTAATCAAACCGGAAACACAGGCAGCAGGACAGCATTGCTAAAAACTCAAATCAATGCTAAAACAACAACAACAAAACAAATCCAACACATCTCAAAATCACCATTTTCGAAATATGCTTCCAAAAATCATAACAATTCTGAACGAAGCTCTATTTCAAAACCAACTGAGAATAAACGATAAGAACTCGTTCAAGAACAACATAACTGAAACTCAATCGATTCTAACAACATCCAAAAATAGAAGTACAACTGATCGGATAAATACTTACGATAGAACGAAGCTCTCGCTGCTGTGATCGCTAATCTTCCTTCAGAAATAAATTCTACCGGACGGATCGACCGAAAACTGAAATCTGAAAGCTTGAAATAGATAATGGGCGGCTTCAATGGAGGTAACGAGATGGAGGAGGTGATGGGGAGGAGAAGGAATAGTCAAAGGAGCTTTATATATTATATAAAACCTCAAAATTGCATTTTAGTCCCTGAAATTTCCAAAAATTGCAAAATAGAACCTGATAAAAACAAGTCGGCTCTTGAACTCTGTAATCTCCGATTATCTCAAAAAACTCAATTAAGATAAATTTGGGGCGTTACAAGGGTGATGATCCAGTTGACCAAGAAGTTGAGGAAAATGGAACTGTAGCTACTCCAACTGATAGGCATCCAGTTGAGCCCATTCAGATCGATGATACTCCACCTGATTCAGTTTCACAGGCAAATCCTGATGCACGAGATTATAGATGGAATAGAAATCATCTGCAACATTTGGTGATAGGTAGCACCTCTGATCCAGTTCGAACAAGAGGACAAATTCTTAATTTATTTTTGAATGCAACCTTTGTTTCCAACATCGAACCTAAGAAAATTGATGAAGCACTAATCGACAGTAGCTGGGTTGAAGTATGCAAGATGAGCTTAAACAGTTTACCAGAAATTCAGTATGGAACCTAGTTCCAAGACCTTCTCATCAATCAGTCATAGGTACTCAATGGGTGTACAGGAATAAACTCAATGAAAACGAAACTGTGGTGAGAAACAAAGCTAGATTGGTTGCTCAAGGATATATGTTGTAATGCCCCGATTTTATCTTAACTGAGCTTATTTGAGTTATTCGGAGATTACAGAGTTCAAGAGCCGACTTGATTTTAATCAGGGTTTATTTTGCAAATTTAGGAAATTTCAGGGACTAAAACGCAAATTATGGATTTTATATATTATCCACTCATAGTTGACTTGGTATATCTTCTTCATCTCCTCCCTTTCACGCCTTCCTCCATTGTTAGCCGCCCCTTTTGAGTTCCAAGCTTCCAGATTTTAGTCCGAGCTCGATCCGTCCGTTAGAATTTAATTCTGAAGGCAGATTAGCGATCACTGCAGCGAGAGCTCCGTTATATTGTAAGTTTTTCTATGATCAGATACATTCTATTTTTTGGATGTTGTTAGAATCGATTGAGTTTCGAGTATGTTGTTCTTGGCGGAGTTCTGATTATTTATTCTCTATCGGTTTTGAAATAGAGCGACGTTCGGAATTGTTATAATTTTTGGAAGCCTATTTTCAAAAATGAGATTTTGAGATGTGTTGGAATTGCTTTGTTATTGTTGTCTTAGCATTGATATGAGTTGATATCGATATTGAACTGCTGTCTGCGTTTTCGGTTTGTTCAGTTTATAGTCGTTATGCCGCCGGTTTGAGTTTTAGAGATTTTGAGCCGTTTTGTGTTGTTGAACCTTGTCTTGTGATTTGATTGTCTTTGTTGATCTCCTTTGCCTCCGTACAGATTCGTTTGGAGTTTGTCGAGCCCTGTGTTAGTAGCATTGGATCATCGAAGAGTTGGACAAAGAACGGTAAAGAGTCTAATTACCTTGAGACTTGTTGTTGTTTAGGTTGTATAGTTTTTGATATAATCTCTTTTGTAGCGTATCTAGAGTTGGAGCTACTTGCATTGAAAGGTAAAAAGAAGTTATCGTTATCGGGATAGCATACTCGGGACAGTTGGTTCTTGATTTTTCCCTTAAAATCACATACTTGTTCTAGCATGTGGAACTTTTATTTTGTTGATTGATTGAGCTTTTGTTGTGTGGCTTAATTTTTTATTTTTTTTATGCATTCATATTGAGCCAAACCTTTGATTTCATCAGGCAGAACAGCCCCTTTTTGTTTAGACGTTTTGGGGGCTATACTGTAAGTGGCCTGGGTGTAGAGGTTCACCTAGTGTCAGCATACTCCTTATAGTCGCACCAAAGTATAGGGGAGTGGGATATGTGGCACCACCTCGATTGGGAGAGTCGGAGAGTTGTTACGTGATCTCATCCTCGGGATCCCAAAAGCACAGCAGCAATCCCTCGTTTATCAAAGTTGATATCCCTATTTTAAAGACATGCATATCATTCGTTTTGATTTGATTATGTTGTCTTGAAAGCATGTTGTTGTTATATTGCATGTATTTCTTGTTATGTTGCTTTTACTGGGAATATCATTCTCACCGTAGTTATCCGGCTGTTGCTTTGTTTTGTATGTGTACTTGGCAACGAAGGGGCAGGATCAAGTCAGCGAAGACCTGGTTAGCATCAAGAGGGAGAGTTAGTAGTGGGAATCGGTTTAGAAGTCGAATGAGCATGTTTATCTAGTTTAAGATTGAAGCATGTTAGAACTCGAACTTGTTATGTTTTGTAATTCGAATTTGTTTTGTATTCGGATTGTAATCTAGAATCGAAGCATGTTTGGAACTTTTATCGATCTATACTCCTTGCTTATTTTAGGCCTTATGAAAGCATGTTTTGATATTGCGTGTATTCTCTATACCCCATTTTATGTATGTATTTGAATGCATGTTGAAAGCGAGAGCGGGAATAAATTTTTTTAGGCTGTGCATTTCTGCCCAGGCCTTCCGCGCGCGCGCGAGGAAGTCCCAGGGGCTCGGGTTTGTTAACCCACGTGCGCGCGAGAGATGTATCTCGCGCGGGTGCGAGCCTTTAGCCGGGGCTCTGGATATGTAGCCTGCGCGCGCGCGAGATGTTTATCTTGCGCGAGCGTGAGGCGTTTTTAAAAAAAGAGAAACTTTTAATTGCTTTTAATCTTGGATCTTGTATGCTTAATCGTTGTTTAGTCTGAGATTAGTTGTTTAGAACCGAGATCTCACATTAAGTGGTATCAGAGAGATAAGATTCTTGGTTGAACTAGAGTGAACGGGGTAGTTCGAGTCCGCATGTATTGGATCCTTGCATGTGATTGAGTTATTTAACTTTTTATTTAAACTACATGCGAGCATGCTTTATTAGTTGAGAATAAATTGAATTACATGATTTTGTGATTTAATTTATAAAACATGGACTATTTGACATATAACTGTTTTTGTTATCGGCGGGTATCCGATTTTCTGAGAGGTTGTAAAGGGCACCGTTTGTAGCAAAAGAGATATTTTGGGTCCTAAACTTTGATTATCAGATGGGTCCTTGTCGAGTTATTAACAGAAACTCACCGCCAGTTATTCCTCCGAATGAGCAAGCTAGTACTGAATTCGATCAATTGGATGCCACAGCAACGCCTATGGAAACCTTGCTGAAGAGGTTTCAGTCGTTTAATCCGCCCTTGTTGATGGGTACAGAAAATCCGGTTGACAGTGAAAGCTGGTTGGACGACATTGATCAGTTGTTCGATTCCCTTGA
Organism: Henckelia pumila; assembly: GCF_033568475.1. Taxonomy (NCBI): domain Eukaryota; kingdom Viridiplantae; phylum Streptophyta; class Magnoliopsida; order Lamiales; family Gesneriaceae; genus Henckelia; species Henckelia pumila. The sequence continues at coordinate 77,219,618 of NC_133121.1, forward strand.
TTACTCTGACGACCGCCGAACTAGGTTATTCTTTCATCAGCTTCGTGATGTTTCTAAGAACTGGTGGATTACGACAAAGAGATCCATGGAGAATCGAGGTACAGTTGTTACTTGGTCTCTTTTCAAAACTGAGTTTTATAAGCGATTTTCCCTGTTTCGTACCGAAAGGACAAGGGAGCAGAGTTTGCCAATCTTAGGCAAGGGAACTTGAAAATTGAGGAGTACGTAGCCAAGTTTGATAGCTTGTTGCATTTTGCACTGCACATTCCGATAGTGAAGAAGCCAAAGCCGATCAGTTCATCAACGGCTTGAATCCCGACATCTTCACGTTGGTAAACACTGCTAGGCCTGATAAGTTTGCGGATGCCATGAATCACGCAAAGGGAGCTGAAGCGGGTTTGTGGAGACAGAGAGGTAATCAGATGGTACCTCAGCAGTCGAGACAGTCTCAGAACCAACCATCTCAGTATCAGAATCATCCACCTCAGTATCAAAACCAACAGCAGAGGTATGAAGGTGGAAGCAGTAGGGGAAACAGAAAGGATCATTACAAAGAAAGAGGGAAACATTTCAAGTGGCAGGGGAACAGTTCTTCTAGTTCCAGTGGTTCCAAGCAGTTCGGTTCAGGACAGAGTTCTGGATCATCATCTTTGTTTTGCAACAAGTGTGGATGTAGTGTAAGAGTGGGTGCCCAGTGAGCCAACTGTGTGGCTATGGGCTTTGATGACTCTTTGTATAAACAATCTTTTGTTTAATATTATTTACACTTTTATGGCAATGACTTTATATTACTTCATATTGTTATATTGTGATATACTATTGTTGTTTTGATAAAGACCTTGAATATACTATAGTGTATGTAAGATGTGGTAGAACATGGAGATGTCTATCATGAAATACATCTTATAGTCACTGTATGTTCTAAAACCGTTCCTAGTCGATTGAGCCGTCCGATAATAAGGATAAGGATCGCTCGAGTTTGAGACTAGCATTTGCGATGCGGAGTACCATGTTTCATTGGTAGGGAACATGGAGATGTTCGAAGCATGCAAATGGATATTCATAGGATGAATAATCGAACTACCCTATCCGGACTTTCCAAGTGGTTATCACTTATCGAGTGGATAAAGTCCGCGGTTTTGGTTGTACACCATTAGTCCTTACGACTTGAAACATCATGGAGACTCTATATGCTAGTGCTGTGCTTTGACTCGTTTACCGACTCTATGGGGGTCATCAGGTGTCGAGATTGGGTACAGTTACGACACATATAGGAGTCGATGCATTGTTGTCAAGGATTCACCACATACTTGCGAGTGTGGATATCCTATGCGATCTGAGGAGATATTAGTGTGACAAATCTCTGGCCAGAGTACTTGATGTGATTTAAGAAATGGTTTCTTAGTAGCACATGCGATGTCACTAATTTGATCTTCAAGATGTATTGCATAGTTATCGAATCTTGAGCGACTCTCGATATACCAATGGTTGTTGATTCGATCGGGATATTTGGATGAAGGGACCGTACTGTACGCTAACCAAAATCTACTGGTTCTTGTAGGCACTATCAGTGATACCTAGGGAATCATGGGGCGATGTTGCTAGGCGCTTTACCATGATTCGTTGGGCAAGTCGGAAAGTGTTGTTCCGAGTCACAAGGAGTTGTGAGCCCACGGCTAGCTGTATCCCTGAACCATTGAGGGTCACACAGTGTAATGGAGTTTTAATCCCCGTTGAGATAGTTAAATTTAAAGAGTTAAATTTAATGAACTAAGGAGTTGGACTTCTTAAATAAGAGTAAGGGAGTAGGATTTCCTAAAATGACATAGGGATGGACATTTTTGGAAACCACTGAATTCGGATTCAGGAAAATTTATTTTGACTTTAAAATGTGCAGAAATGGTTTCTGTGCACATTGGTGAAATCAGTTCATCAATCGGAGTCACGATGAATTTTATATTAATTTCTGAACGTGCGGGCTTTGCTTGTCGGGCCCTAGCTTATGACTAATGGGCCCTAAGGTGTTAGTGGCCTGCATTATAAATAAGTTATTTCAGTACAGAAATTACACACAACAGGTCATAATTTTTGAGAGCAAAAAAAATCAAAAACCCTAGTCTCTCTAAAAGAAAATTTCGGCCGACCCCTCCCCTCTGCCCGAGAAAATTCCGGTCTGTGATTTTGAATCGCGGTCAGGAATAACGAATCAGATTCGTGTAATCTCTTCGCAGAAAACTTCTGATAGATTTTCTAGTGCAATCTATCAGAGGGATTAAACCTCTGTTCGTGGACCTGATTGAAGGAGTTCATCGGTTCCAGGGAGAGACAACAAGAGCAGATCAAATCTGTTGGTGTCCATTAATCTCGTTGCGAGATTGGAGGTAAAATTTAATAACTGTTATTTAAATTTTACATACACAATAATTTAATCGTTGAACGGTTGATACCCACACTATGGAATTGTTTCATAACAAAATTTTTAAACTTCCGCTGCACCGGGTATCAATCGTGATTGATCTGACCGCCAGTTTTTTCCAACAGTGGTATCAGAGCCAGGTTGCTCAGATCAAACGATTAAATTAATCAATGTAAGAGTGGGTGCCCAGTGAGCCAACTGTGTGGCTATGGGCTTTGTTGACTCTTTGTATAAACAATCTTTTGTTTAATATTATTTACACTTTTATGGCAATGACTTTATATTACTTCATATTGTTATATTGTGATATACTATTGTTGTTTTGATAAAGACCTTGAATATACTATAGTGTATGTAAGATGTGGTAGAACATGGAGATGTCTATCATGAAATACATCTTATAGTCACTGTATGTTCTAAAACCGTTCCTAGTCGATTGAGCCGTCCGATAATAAGGATAAGGATCGCTCGAGTTTGAGACTAGCATTTGCGATGCGGAGTACCACGTTTCATTGGTAGGGAACATGGAGATGTTCGAAGCATGCAAATGGATATTCATAGGATGAATAGTCGAACTACCCTATCCGGACTTTCCAAGTGGTTATCACTTATCGAGTGGATAAAGTCCGCGGTTTTGGTTGTACACCATTAGTCCTTACGACTTGAAACATCATGGAGACTCTATATGCTAGTACTGTGCTTTGACTCGTTTACCGACTCTGAGGGGGTCATCAGGTGTCGAGATTGGGTACAGTTACGACACATATAGGAGTCAATGCATTGTTGTCAAGGATTCACCACATACTTGCGAGTGTGGATATCCTATGCGATCTGAGGAGATATTAGTGTGACAAATCTCTGGCCAGAGTACTTGATGTGATTTAAGAAATGGTTTCTTAGTAGCACATGCGATGTCACTAATTTGATCTTCAAGATGTATTGCATAGTTATCGAATCTTGAGCGACTCTCGATATACCAATGGTTGTTGATTCGATCGGGATATATGGATGAAGGGACCGTACTGTACGCTAACCAAAATCTACTGGTTCTTGTAGGCACTATCAGTGATACCTAGGGAGTCATGGGGCGATGTTGCTAGGCGCTTTACCATGATTCGTTGGGCAAGTCGGAAAGTGTTGTTCCGAGTCACAAGGAGTTGTGAGCCCACGGCTAGCTGTATCCCTGAACCATTGAGGGTCACACAGTGTAATGGAGTTTTAATCCCCGTTGAGATAGTTAAATTTAAAGAGTTAAATTTAATGAACTAAGGAGTTGGACTTCTTAAATAAGAGTAAGGGAGTAGGATTTCCTAAAATGACATAGGGATGGACATTTTTGGAAACCACTGAATTCGGATTCAGGAAAATTTATTTTGACTTTAAAACGTGCAGAAATGGTTTCTGTGCACATTGGTGAAATCGTTTCATCAATCGGAGTCACGATGAATTTTATATTAATTTTTGAACAAGCGGGCTTTGCTTGTCGGGCCCCAGCTTATGACTAATGGGCCCTAAGGTGTTAGTGGCCTGCATTATAAATAAGTTATTTCAGTACAGAAATTACACACAACAGGTCATAATTTTTGAGACAGGATTTTCGAAACCCTACCCCTCTCAAAAACGTTTTCGGCCGACCCCTCCCCTCTGCCCGAGAAAATTCCGGTCTGTGATTTTGAATCGCAGTAAGGAATAACGAATCAAATTCGTGTATTCTCTTCGCAGAAAACTTCTGATAGATTTTCTAGTGCAATCTATCAGAGGGATTAAACCTCTGTTCGTGGACCTGATTGAAGGCGTTCATCGGTTCCAGGGAGAGACAACAAGAGCAGAATTGTTCTGTTGGTGTCCATTAATCTCGTTGCGAGATTTGAGGTAAAATTTATTTAATTGTTATTTAAATTTTATACACACACGTAATTCAATCAATGAACGGTTGATACCCATACCATGGAAACGTTCCATGAAAAATTTTTAAACTTCCGCTGCACCGGGTATCAATCGTAATTGGTCTGGGAACTCGCCAGTTGTCCAACAATCAATTGTACAAAATTTTTGAGTCTCGGTTTTTGAAACAAAATAAATATTTTTAAATAAAAAAAAATTTTTTTCGGGGCAAAACCCGGGCAGCGATTGGATCGCTGCCCGGTGGGGCAGCAATTGTTGCTGCCCCGGGCGGCGCACGGCGCCGCCCAAAGGGGGCGCACGGCGCCGCCCAAGGCGGCGACCGTCGCCGCCCAGGGCGGCGCACGGCGCTGCCCAGCGCAGCGCTGGGCGCTGCGCAGGGCAGCGCTCGACGCTGCCCAGGGGCGGCGCTCGGCGCCGCCCAGGGCAGCGCACGGCGCCGCCCAGGGGCGGCGCCAGGCGCTGCCCTAAGGGGGCAGCCGGGCTGCCCCCGGCCCGCGCCCCGGGTGCGGGCCGGCCCGGGAGTGTCCCGGGCGGCCCACGGGAAAAATTATATTTTTATTTAAAAATTAATTTTAATATTTAAAATTTTATTTTTGGTCCGGTCAAAAATTGTTTTTGATTGGTTCACGAGATTTCGGATCGAATTGTTCGAGTCCGTAAATTTTAAAATTGATTTTGGATAAATTTGAATTTTTGGAAAATTTTAATATTTTATCCGTAAATTGAATTTTGAAATCAATTATTTTGGTACAATTGATGATAAGATATGATCTTATGATATATTAAGTAAAATATGATTTTATTTGTAAAATTGGATTTTATAGATAAAATATGATTTTATTTGATATAGAGATAAAATATGATTTTATATGTGAAATGAGATTTTATATATAAAATATGATTTTATCTTGTTTAAATTTGAATTGCCACAGCATGTTATCCAATAAATTAATTTTGAATTAAATGTTATTGGATAAGGATGATCGATTGCCATGACCAATTTTGTAGGTGTATGTTAGGAATTTACATTTTGTCTTTATTATTGTTGGTTTTATTAATGGGCCTGGTTTATGGCCCGATATGAATGTCATATGTAATAAAAGTGGGCTTGGTTTATAGCCCGTTCCCACCCCCTAAAAATGTATCCCCTACTTGTCATTGTTATTTATTGTAAATACATTAGATTTAGTGGGAGATCAAGATTTGAAGATGGTGGGCCCAGCAGACAATGAAGACTGAAGAAATGTAAATTGGAAGCATATGTAATAGGATTGCATTTGCATACTGCATATTACCTAGGATTGGACTAAGACCCGTGATTGGCAACCACGGGTCAATTAGAAATGGAATCGATCATCCTATATAATATGTGATATTATGATTGTATGCATGTTTAGACATAAATTGCGTGAATCCGGCAATGCATGCAATAAATTAAATATGATGAGACAAATATTTTTATAATTAAAAATCCCTCATTTTAAATATGATTTAAAATTTATATCAAGATAAATAAAGGAAATTTAAATATTGTTTAAATGTTCCTACCTTCCATCAACGGTCAATGTATGTGATGCTACCGCGGATACGGTCCGGCTCATATTATTGGGGGGGCCCGTCCGTCGGAAAGCTGTACATTGGATCGACAAATGTTGTAAGTTGGGTGGAACTCCCATGGGATCGGCTCATATTATTGGGGGATCCACATGGCGACCGTCCATCACAACTTAATATTGATGGGTCATCTTGACATGTCACTTTAAACGGCGTCATATTATTGGGCCCTTATTGGACATGAGGTAAACACATGGGGGTTGCTTTGGAAGCAATTGGGCTCTACCTTTTGAGAATTATGGTTGGCTGATATTATTCGGGACCATAAGTTTGTCAATTGGACTCCATGTTCTCACTAAGGAAAAAGTTTCCCGTTTTCACTAGAGGGTGGTGAAATCGTTAAAATAGTGGGAGTGAGATTCATAAAATTAAATTCGCCTATTTTATGTCTTAGTAAATTATTTAAACAATCATCGATAATTGTCTGTTTTATCTCAGTAATCCACATGTTTCTGTTCTCCAACAAAACAAACTTATTGACGCAAACAATACAGAATGATTCCATAAGTTAAGATTGTCCTAAGTTCGGAAAAAGATTTTCTAAGTGTTAGAAAAGGCTTCTCCGAAAACAGCCCCGGCTGATGTAACTGCCGAAAGGTTGGCCGAATTAGAGAAATGGTTGGACCATGATCTCAAGGCCAAATGTTACATGCAAAATTGGACAAGTCTAAACATGTTTGCCATTACTGCAAGAAGCCGGGTCATTGGAAGCGCAACTGCAAGGAGTATCTTGAGCAGTTAGGAACTGCAAAGGGTATGTTCTATATCGAAATAAACATGTCACTTAATACAACTTCTTGGGTATTGGATACCGGATGTGGATCTCACATTTGCAATGATTTGCAGGTGATGACAAGAAGTCGCAGGCTTAGAATGGGTGAGACCCAGCTGAGGCTCGGGAATGGTTCCAGAGTTGAAGCTACGGCCATTGGAGATGTTTGTTTGATTTTGCAGAATGGTTTTAAATTATTGTTGAGAGATGTTTTATTTGTGCCAGATTTAATTAAAAACATTATTTCTATTTCTATGCTTGATAGAGATGGTTATTCTTGCAATTTTGTGAATGGGATTTGCAATATTTACAAGAATGAATGTTTAATTGGAAATGGACAACTTGAAAACGATCTATACAATTTAAAACTAAAAGACGTTCCAGTGAATTGTATTGACAAACCGGCGACAACAAACAAAAGGAAAATCGATAGTCAAAACCCGGCAAACCTTTGGCACGCTAGACTAGGTCATATTTCCTCAAGGAGGATGAACAAGCTAGTGGGAGAGGGCATGTTTGATATGTCTGATATTAACTCTCTACCTACTTGTGAATCCTGCCTAAAAGGAAAAATGACTAAATCTCCTTTTAAGGGGAAACCTGATCGTAATCAAAATCTGTTGGATTTGATCCATACAGATGTTTGTGGTCCATTTAGAGTAGGGACTCAACATGGCCACACCTACTTCATTACCTTTACTGATGATTATTCAAGGTATGGGTATTTATATTTAATGAAATATAAGTCTGAAGCATTTGAAAAGTTCAAAGAATTCAAGGCTGAAGTAGAAAACAAGCTAGGTAAAAGTATTAAAGCACTTCGATCGGATCGAGGTGGAGAATACTTGAGTACCGAGTTTTTGGACTATCTGAAAGAGAATGGGATTCTCTCTCAGTGGACTCCTCCTATGACACCACAGCTTAATGGTGTATCGGAGCGTCGTAATCGAACTTTGTTGGACATGGTTCGATCTATGATGAGCTTCACTGAGCTTCCACCTTCGTTTTGGGGCTATGCGCTTGAAACGGCGGTATTGTTGTTGAACAACGTCCACACTAAAGCAGTGGACAAAACACCATACGAGTTATGGAATGGCAAAGCTCCTAAGTATTCGTACTTGAGGATTTGGGGATGTCCTGCTTACGTGAAGCGGACAGTGGGAGATAAGTTGGATAGTCGATCCAGCTTATGTTATTTTGTAGGGTATCCGAAGAATTCAATCGGATATTATTTCTATTATCCTGCTGAAACAAAGGTGTTTGTTTCTAGGAATGCCACCTTCTTGGAGAAGGAGTTCTTATTGGATAAGAAAGGCGAGATGATGGAACTCGAAGAAGTTCGAGAAGAACCCAAAATACAAAATAACGATCCTACACCTCAGGAACCATTGCTGGACACGCCTGCACCTAGAAGATCCGAAAGGACTTCTAGACCTCCAGTTCGATATGGTCTTCTTCTTGAAGGGGATCAAGATGAACCCGACATTGGATGTGATCCAAGAAACTTCAAGGAAGCAATTTCTGATGCGGATTCGAATTTATGGCTTGAAGCTATGCAGTCAGAATTGGATTCGATGCATACAAACCAAGTTTGGTCTTTAGTAGATCCTCCCGATGGAATTGTTCCGATAGGGTGTAAATGGATCTACAAAAGAAAGCTTGGGCCTGATGGTAAGGTATTGACCTACAAGGCGCGATTGGTGGCTAAAGGTTATACTCAAAGGCAAGGAGTTGACTATGACAAAACCTTTTCACCAGTTGCAATGTTCAAGTCCATAAGAATCCTAATTGCCATAGCTGCATGGTATGACTATGAGATATGGCAGATGGATGTGAAGACTGCTTTTCTTAATGGAGACATTAAGGAAGTAATCTATATGAGGCAGCCTGAGGGGTTCACATCCATGGGAAGTGAGCATAAGGTATGCAAGCTTCAGAGATCAATTTATGGTCTAAAACAAGCATCAAGAAGTTGGAACCAGAAATTTGATGAAACAATAAAAGATTTTGGTTTCATCAAGAACCCGGAGGAACCGTGCGTGTACAAGAAAGTAGTTAAGGATGCTGTGACATTCTTAGTACTTTATGTTGATGACATCCTACTCATTGGGAATGATGTAGGGATGTTGCAGTCAACAAAGATATGGTTATCAGGTAGATTTTCGATGAAGGATTTGGGAGAGGCATCCTACATTCTTGGGATACAGATCTATAGAGATAGGTCTAAGAGAATGATAGGACTCACTCAATCAACCTACATCGATACCATATTGAAACGGTTTTCAATGGATGGGTCCAAAAGAGGACATCTACCCATGTGTCATGGAGTTTCTCTATCCAAGTCTATGTGTCCCAAGACTGATGAAGAGATAGAGAATATGACACATGTACCATATGCGTCAGCTATAGGTAGTATCATGTATGGGATGATATCTACCAGACCGGATGTAGCATTTGCTCTGAGTGTCACGAGCAGATATCAGTCTAATCCTGGTCAAATGCATTGGAAAGCCGTGAAGGACATTCTTAAGTACTTGCGAAGGACTAAGAATATGTTCATGGTTTATGGAGGACGAGAACTCAAATTGGAAGGCTATACCGACTCTAGCTTCCAAAGTGATGTGGATGACTCGAAGTCAACCTCTGGATTTGTGTTCATGCTCAATGGCGGTGCTGTCTCTTGGAAGAGTTCCAAGCAGGACACCACAGCGGATTCCACCACTGAGGCTGAATACATTGCAGCATCAGCTGCTGCTAAAGAGGCCGTTTGGATGAGGAATTTCGTCCAAGAGTTGGGCGTCATTCCTGAATTTGTTGGTCCAGTCCCGGTGTACTGCGACAACACGGGTGCCGTTGCTCAAGCAAAGGAACCAAGGTCTCATCAAAGATCCAAACACGTACTGAGGAAATACCACATAATCCGGGAGATTGTGGAAAGAGGAGACATCATTGTCGAACGAGTGGCCTCTGCAGACAATATCGCTGATCCGCTTACTAAGCCCTTGCCAGGACCATTGTTTGACAAACATCGCGAAGCAATGGGTCTACGTAGTATGACTAGTTGGCTATAGGGCAAGTGGGAGATTGTAAGAGTGGGTGCCCAGTGAGCCAACTGTGTGGCTATGGGCTTTGATGACTCTTTGTATAAACAATCTTTTGTTTAATATTATTTACACTTTTATGGCAATGACTTTATATTACTTCATATTGTTATATTGTGATATACTATTGTTGTTTTGATAAAGACCTTGAATATACTATAGTGTATGTAAGATGTGGTAGAACATGGAGATGTCTATCATGAAATACATCTTATAGTCACTGTATGTTCTAAAACCGTTCCTAGTCGATTGAGCCGTCCGATAATAAGGATAAGGATCGCTCGAGTTTGAGACTAGCATTTGCGATGCGGAGTACCATGTTTCATTGGTAGGGAACATGGAGATGTTCGAAGCATGCAAATGGATATTCATAGGATGAATAATCGAACTACCCTATCCGGACTTTCCAAGTGGTTATCACTTATCGAGTGGATAAAGTCCGCGGTTTTGGTTGTACACCATTAGTCCTTACGACTTGAAACATCATGGAGACTCTATATGCTAGTGCTGTGCTTTGACTCGTTTACCGACTCTATGGGGGTCATCAGGTGTCGAGATTGGGTACAGTTACGACACATATAGGAGTCGATGCATTGTTGTCAAGGATTCACCACATACTTGCGAGTGTGGATATCCTATGCGATCTGAGGAGATATTAGTGTGACAAATCTCTGGCCAGAGTACTTGATGTGATTTAAGAAATGGTTTCTTAGTAGCACATGCGATGTCACTAATTTGATCTTCAAGATGTATTGCATAGTTATCGAATCTTGAGCGACTCTCGATATACCAATGGTTGTTGATTCGATCGGGATATTTGGATGAAGGGACCGTACTGTACGCTAACCAAAATCTACTGGTTCTTGTAGGCACTATCAGTGATACCTAGGGAATCATGGGGCGATGTTGCTAGGCGCTTTACCATGATTCGTTGGGCAAGTCGGAAAGTGTTGTTCCGAGTCACAAGGAGTTGTGAGCCCACGGCTAGCTGTATCCCTGAACCATTGAGGGTCACACAGTGTAATGGAGTTTTAATCCCCGTTGAGATAGTTAAATTTAAAGAGTTAAATTTAATGAACTAAGGAGTTGGACTTCTTAAATAAGAGTAAGGGAGTAGGATTTCCTAAAATGACATAGGGATGGACATTTTTGGAAACCACTGAATTCGGATTCAGGAAAATTTATTTTGACTTTAAAATGTGCAGAAATGGTTTCTGTGCACATTGGTGAAATCAGTTCATCAATCGGAGTCACGATGAATTTTATATTAATTTCTGAACGTGCGGGCTTTGCTTGTCGGGCCCTAGCTTATGACTAATGGGCCCTAAGGTGTTAGTGGCCTGCATTATAAATAAGTTATTTCAGTACAGAAATTACACACAACAGGTCATAATTTTTGAGAGCAAAAAAAATCGAAAACCCTAGTCTCTCTAAAAGAAAATTTCGGCCGACCCCTCCCCTCTGCCCGAGAAAATTCCGGTCTGTGATTTTGAATCGCGGTCAGGAATAACGAATCAGATTCGTGTAATCTCTTCGCAGAAAACTTCTGATAGATTTTCTAGTGCAATCTATCAGAGGGATTAAACCTCTGTTCGTGGACCTGATTGAAGGAGTTCATCGGTTCCAGGGAGAGACAACAAGAGCAGATCAAATCTGTTGGTGTCCATTAATCTCGTTGCGAGATTGGAGGTAAAATTTAATAACTGTTATTTAAATTTTACATACACAATAATTTAATCGTTGAACGGTTGATACCCACACTATGGAATTGTTCCATAACAAAATTTTTAAACTTCCGCTGCACCGGGTATCAATCGTGATTGATCTGACCGCCAGTTTTTTCCAACAGGTAGACACTCACCGGATCACTGTGTAGGAATCTATGGGAACTGCAATACCTGTCAGCAACCGGGACACTTTTCTAAGGTGTGCCTCAGCGTAGTAGAGATCGAGCTCAGAGTGGGAGTTCATTTAGTCCTACAGCTCAGCTTGAGAGACAGTCTTCTGCAGTTCACTCCTTCCAGCCTCAACAGCACAACAGACAGGGAGGTAATACTAGTGCGAACCAGCCTCCGAGATAGCAGGCACGAGTCTTTGCTTTGACATAGGGTCATTCTCAGGCAGCACCTGACGATGTTATAGCAGGTAACTGTTCGATTCTTGGTTATTCTGCTCATGTTTTGATAGATACAGGTGCTTACCATTCCTTTATCTCTGAGAAATTTGTGTTGTTGCATGATTTTCCTACTGAGTTGTTACCTACTGTAGTAGCTGTTACTTCACCTTTGGGTGGAGGAATTGTTTCTGTCAGATTAGTCAGGAACTGTGAAATTTGTTTTGAGGGAAATTTGTTAGAGTTTGATTGTATTGTACTTGGGCTGTCAGATTTTGACTGTATTGTTGGTATAGATGCTTTAACCAAGTACAGGGCAACCGTCGATTGTTTTCTAAAGGTTGTCAGATTCAGACCTGAAATGGCAGACGAGTGGAAATTCTTTGGTAAGGTTTCTCGATCTAGAATTCCTTTGATTTCAATGTTATCTATGACTCGTTTGTTACAGAGAGGTGCAGAGGGATTTCTGGTCTATGCAGTTGATGTACTGAAATCTAGCCCTGAATTGGTTGATATACCAGTGGTTAGAGATTTTGCTGATGTGTTTCCGGAAGAGATTCCTGGATTGCCGCATATTCGAGAGATCGAATTCAGCATCGATTTGGTGTCAGGTACTCAACCTATTTCCAAAGCTCCGTATCGTATGGCACCGGTTGAATTGAGAGAGTTGAAGGAGCAGCTTGAGGATTTGATTGCCAAGGGATACATCAGACCTAGTGTATCGCCTTGGGGTGCTCCTGTTCTGTTTGTTCGGAAGAAGGATGGTTCTATGCGGCTCTGTATTGACTACCGTCAACTGAATCAGGCTACAGTCAAGAACAGGTATCCTTTACCCCGAATAGATGACCTTTTTGATCAGCTGCAGGGTTATTCTTTCTATTCTAATATTGATCTGAGGTCAGGTTATCATCAGCTGAGAGTGCGAGAGGAAGATGTTCCTAAGACCGCATTCAGAATGAGGTATGGTAATTTTGAGTTTCTAGTCATGCCGTTCGGTTTGACTAACTCTCCAGCGGTTTTTATGGGTTTGATGAACAGTATCTTTCAGCGTTATTTAGATGAGTTTTTCATTATCTTCATCGATGATATTCTTATCTACTCAAAGAACCGTACTGACCATGCAGAGCATTTGAGGACCGTCTTGCAGATTTTGCGAGTTGAGAAGTTGTTTGCCAAGCTATCTAAGTGTGAGTTCTGGTTGGATCAAGTTGTTTTTCTAGGTCATATTATTTCAGGAGATGGGATTCTGTCGATCCCAGCAAGATTGAAGCGGTTATTAATTGGCTAGACCGATATCAGTGCCTGAGATCCGAAGCTTTATGGGTTTAGCTGGTTATTATCGCCGATTCATCGAGGGTTTCTCTTCTATTGTCAAGCCAATTACCCAGCTGACTCAGAAGAATGCGTATTTTGTCTGGACTGCATATTGTGAGGCTAGAATTGTTGATCTGAAGAGGAGACTGACCAGTTCTCCGATTATTTATATTCCGAAAGGTACTGGAGGTTTCACAGTCTATTGTGATGCTTCTAACCGAGGCTTGGGTTGTGTTCTTATGCAGCATAAGCATGTGATAGCGTATGAATCGAGGCAGCTGAAGCCGCACGAGACTCGTTATCCTGTTCATGATCTTGAACTCGCTGCAATTGTATTTGCTCTGAAGATCTAGCGTCACTATCTGTATGGTAAGTCTTTTGAGATCTTTTCTGACCATAAGATCCTTAAGTACTTGTTTTCACAGGCGGAGCTGAATATGAGACAGAGAAGATGGTTAGATCTGTTGAAGGATTTCGACTGCGAAATCAAGTATTATCCCGAAAAGTCGAATGCAGTTGCAGATGCCTTGAGCCGAAATCTTTGTTCTTTATCTCTTTCTACTATCGGTGTTTCTTAGTTGATCGATGATTGTTGCACTTCTGGTTTAGAGTTTGAAACAGATAGGAAGACTATCAGAGTACGTGTTATTCAAGCCGAGCCAGAGTTATTTGTATTGATCAAAGAAGCACAGAAGTATGATCCGAGCATTCAGGTTTCAGTAGAGAAAGTCAGATCTGGGCATCAGTCTGAATTCCAGGTTAGAGATGATGTTTTGATTGTGAATAACCATATTGTTGTGCCTGATATTTCGGAGTTGAGACAGCGTATTCTCCGAGAGGCTCATTGCAGTCGGTTCAGTGTTCATCCTGGAGGCCGTAAGATGTATAACGATCTGAAGAACCAGTTCTGGTGGAAGAGAATGAAGAGCAACATTGCGAGGTTTGTATCTCGATGTTTGAACTGTCAGCAAGTGAAAGCAAAAAGGAAGCGATCGGGTGGTCTGTTGCACAGTCTATCTGTTCCTGAATGGAAATGGGATCACATTTATATGGATTTCGTCACGAAGCTACCGCGATCTGTTCGAGGATGCGATGCTATTTGGGTAGTGATCGACCGATTGACAAAGTTTGCTTGTTTCTTTCCATACAGGATGACGTATCGTCACGATCAGATGGCTGAGTTGTATGTTAGCAGCGTTGTGAGATTGCATGGTGTGCCGAAGTCGATCGTTTCAGACCGAGACCCTAGATTCACTTCGCACTTTTGGCACAGTCTTCAGGAGGCACTTGGTACTCGATTAAATCTGAGTACAGCTTATCATCCTCAGACCGATGGACATTCAGAGCGGACTATCCAGACGTTAGAGGATATGCTGCGAGCGGTAGTGCTAGACTTTGGCACTAGTTGGCAAGATTATTTGCCTCTTGTTGAGTTTTCTTACAACAACAGCTTCCAAGCGAGTATCGGTATGGCGCCTTTTGAGGTTTTGTACGGTAAGAAGTTCCAATCTCTATTTTTTTGGGATGAATTGTCCGAGTCACCTGATTTGGGACGTAATATGCTTTGAGATATGGCCGAGCAAGTTAAAATCATTCAGACGAGAATGAAGTCAGCTAAGGATAGACAGGCAAAGTATGCGAATGTCAGACGTAGACCTCTGAGTTTTGAGCAGGGAGACCGAGTATTCCTTAAGATTTCTCCTTTCAGAGGCACTGTCAGATTTGGTAAGAGAGAGAATTTATCTCCGAGATTCATCGGGCCGTACGAGATTCTCGAGAAGTTATGCGATCTTGCCTACAGACTTGCACTTCCTCCGTCTTTATCTGGTATTCACGACGTTTTTCACGTCTCTATGCTGCGGAAGTATCATCCAGATCCTTCTCATATTCTTCAGCCTGACGAAGCCGAGTTAGATGAGACTCTGAGCTATTTTGAACGACCAATTCAGATCCTTGATCGGAAGGAGAAGCAGCTCAGAACCAAGTTGATTCCGTTGGTGAAACTGTAGTGGATCCATCACGGAGTCGAAGAAGCGACTTGGGAGACAGAATCCGACATGAGACAACGTTTTCCTGAGTTATTCGGATGACGTGAGTTTTTCTTACTGTCTTTAGTTCTTTATTCTATCTTATGAGTTGTGATTCTTATTGATTTCGATGAGGAAATCTCTTCTTAGAGGGGGAGAATTGTAACGCCCCGATTTTATCTTAACTAAGATTATTTGACTTAATCAGAGATTACAGAGTTCACGAGCCGACTTGATTTTAATCAGGGTCTATTTTGCAAATTTTCAAAATTTCAGGGACTAAAATGCAAATTATGGATTTTATATATTATCCACTCATAGTTGACTTGGTCTATCTTCTTCATCTCCTCCCTTGCACGCCTCCCTCCATTGTTAGCCTCCCCTTTTGAGTTCCAAGCCTCCAGATTTCAGTCCGAGCTCGATCCGTCCCTTAGAATTTAATTCTAAAGGCATATTAGCGATCACTGCAGCGAGAGCTCCATTATATCGTGAGTTTTTCTACGATCAGATACATTCTATTTTTTGGATGTTGTTAGAATCGATTGAGTTTCGATTATGTTGTTCTTGGCGGAGTTCTGATCATTTAGTCTCTGTCGGTTTTGAAATAGAGCGACGTTCGGAATTGTTATGATTTTTGGAAGCCTATTTTCAAAAATGAGATTTTGAGATGTGTTGGATTTGTTTTGTTATTGTTGTCTTAGCATTGATATGAGTTGATATCGATATTGAACTGCTGTCTGCGTTTCTGGTTTGTTCAGTTTATAGCCGTTATGCCGCCGGTTTGAGTTTTAGAGATTTTGAGCCGTTTTGTGTTGTTGAACCTTGGCTTGTGAGTTGATCGTTGTTTTTGATCTTCTTTGCCTCAGTACAGATTCATTTGGAGTTTGTCGAGCCCTGTTTTAGCAGCATTGGATCGTCGAAGAGTTGGACGAAGAACGGTAAAGAGTTTACCTTGAGACTTGTTGTTGTTTAGGTTGTATAGTTTTTGATACAATCTCTTTTGTAGCGTATCCAGAGTTGGAGCTAGTTGCATTGAAAGGTAAAAAGAAGTCATCGTTAGCGGGATAGCATACTCGGGACAGTTGGTTCTCGAGTTTTCCCTTAAAATCACATACTTGCATCAATACTTGTTCTAACATGTGTAACTTGTATTTTTTTGATTGATTGAGCTTTTGTTATGTGGCTTAATGTTTTATTTTTATTATGCATTCATATTGAGCCAAACCTTTGATTTCATCGGGCAGAACAGCCCCTTTTTGTTTAGATGTTTTGGGGGCTATACTGTGAGTGGCCTGGGTGTAGAGGTTCACCTAGTGTCAGCATACTCCTTATAGTAAAACCAAAGTCTAGGGGAGTGGGATACGTGGCACCACCTCGATTGGGAGAGTCGGTGAGTTGTTACTTGATCTCATCCTCGGGATTCCAAAAGCACAGCAGCAATCCCTCGTTTATCAGAGTTGATATTCCTATTTTAAAGACATGCATATCATTCGTTTTGATTTGATTATGTTTTCTTGAAAGCATGTTGTTGTTATATTACATGTATTGCTTGTTATGTTGCTTTTACTGAGAGTATCATTCCCACCATAGTTATCCGGTTGTTGCTTTATTTTGTATGTGTACTTGGCAACAGGAGGAGCAGGATCAAGTCAGCGAAGACCTGGTTAGCATCAAGAGGGAGAGTTAGTTGTGGGAATTGGTTTAGAAGTCGATCAGCATGTTTATCTAGTTTAAGATTGAAGCATGTTAGAACTCGAACTTGTTATGTTTTGTAATTCAAATTTGTTTTGTATTCGGATTGTAATCATGAATCAAAGCATGTTTGGAACTTTTATCGATCTAGACTCCTTGCTTATTTTAGGCCTTATGAAAGCATATTTTGATATTGCGTGTATTATCTACACCCCATTTTGTGTATGTATTTGAATTCATGTTGAAAGAGAGCACGGGAATAAATTTTGTTAGGTTACGCATTTCTGCCCAGGCCTTCTGCGCGCGAGCGAGGGGGGTACCTGGCGCGCGCGCGAGGAAGTCCCAGAGGCTCGGGTTTGTTACCCCGCGCGCGCGCGAGAGATGTATCTCGCCCGGGCGCGATCCTTCGGCCGGGGCTCTGGATGTGTAGCCTGTGCGCGCGCAAAATATTTATCTCGCTCGAGCGCGAGGCGTTTTAGAAAAAAAGAGAAACTTTTAATTGCTTTTAATCTTGGATCTTGTATGCTTAATCGTTGTTTAGTCTGAGATTAGTTTTTTAGAACCGAGGTCTCACATATGCAGTAGGAAGGAATTGATTACAACGAGACTTATGCTCCAGTAGCTAGACAGGAAGCAATTAGAAAATTCCTCGCTTATGAATCCTTCAAGGACATTAAAATTTTTCAAATGGATGTCAAGAGCGCCTTTCTCAATGGCAATCTTCAAGAAGAATTCTATGTCAAGCAGTCTCCTGGTTTTGTGAATCATCAGTTTCTTGATCATGTTTTTCATTTAAAAAAATATCTTTATGGAGTGAAACAGGCTCCGAGAGCTAGGTATGATACTCTAACTAAGTTTCTGCTTGAACACGATTTCACCATGAGCACAGAAGATAAAACGCTGTTTAAATTCAGTAAAGATAATCATAATCTTCTTGTTAAAACTTATGTTGATGATATTATATTTGGGTCAACTAAATACAAACTGTGCAAAAGGTTTTCTAAGTTAATGCAGAACAAATTAGAGATGAGCATGATGTGTGAATTGATGTTCTTTCTTGGATTTCAAGTTAAGTAGTTGGGGAATGAGATATTTATTAGTCAAACCAAATACACCAAAGAAATTCTCAAGAAGTTAGGCATGGAAAACTGCTCAGTTTCTACTACCCCTATGAGCTCATCGATTAAGCTTGACAAAGATGAAAAGGGAATTCCAGTTGTATCAATGTCTCATAGGTTCACTACTTTACTTAACTGCTAGCAGACATGATATTGTTTTTGCAGTTAGCCTATGTGCTAGATTTCAGTCTGACCCTAGACAGTCTCATTAATTAGAAGACAAGCGTATTTTAAAATATCTCAAAGGAACCCAAAATGTTGGGTTATGGTATGCTAAGGATAACTCTTTCAATTTAGTTGAATATTCATATGCAGATTATGCATGGTGCAAATTTGACAGGAAAATTTCAAGTGGATCATGTCAGTTTCTTGGAGACAGACTGATCTCGTGGTTTAGCAAGAAACAAATGTTCATTGTAACTTCCACAACTGAAGCAGAGTACTTAGTTGTAGGATGTTGTTGTGTCCAACTACTCTGGATACAACAACAGTTGAGAGTGTTAGTATCGGGTATGTGTGTAGAAGGGGGGGTGAATACACACTTATAATTTTTCAATAATTTTTAAAGAATTTTCGCGAGCAGTCCTGACAATGTTAGTTGTCAAGACTAATTCCAATATTCTCAAAAACAGTTTGGACTACTAGAAAAGTGCAGATAAATATTCCAATTACTTTTGTGATATCTAGGTATATGATACTGAAAATAATTTGTGCAGATAAAATGAATAAGACAAGATATTATGGAAGTTCGAAGCAAACTGCTTTAACTTCTCCCCTTCTTCCACTTAAGGAAGGGATTTACTAGAAAACTTTGGTTTATACACTCCTTTGTATACAACTCACTTCAATCGTAAGACTTATCCTTTTCCTAGATCGAAACTCCTAGTACATTACCAAATAAGAAAAAAAGTCTTAACAACAACAAGTGAAACGAATATAAGCTTTAAATGAATCCGTAGATTCAATCTGTTGAGCAAATCTTCTTCAACCATTCGTGAATGAGCAGTTGAGAGTTGTCTTGACTCCCTTTGATGATCCTTTGAGATGATCTGATAGGTAGCTTATATTTGTGGGCTAGGTGAGAAAATAATATATGTAAATATATGTAACTTCAAAGTGCTCGGAGAGATAGCTTTCTTGTGTTATTTTTAATTTATTCACTAAATTCTGATTGAAGTTGTTCTCTCTTATTTATAGTCATCTTCTTCAACATTCTTTCTTATGACTTAGATTTTCCTTTTTGATCTATCTATATTTTCGAGAATCTTCATAAATGCGAGACGATGTCCAAGATGAGAATTAATCCTTCAGGCTTATTAATGTGATTAATAAATTCTCTCTTGGAAATCTTCAAATATAACTAATAATATTCTTGAGCTGACGAAAAACCTTTAATGCTTTGAGTATTTCAAATAATCAGTTGAGCAGTTCAGGCAGTTCAAGGATTCGAGCAGTTCAACATTGAGCAGTTCAAATTTGAGCAATCCGAGCAGTTCAAGCAGTTCAAGTACTTATACTTGTTTTAAAAGATTTGGCAATTCAATTTGTGATCACCAAAACTAAGGTTCTAACAATTTCCCCCTTTTTGGCGATGACAAAACCTGTGAACCCCTTCTAAGATATTAAGAGACAAAACAGTTTATATAAAATCATTTTAAAAATAATTATATATATTATCAAGTAGTTTATATCATCAAGCAGTTTTATCAAAATAGTTAATTCCGAAACCATGAAGCTTTGATTTTTTCGAAACTACTTCCATCTTTCTTCTTACCGTCTTTAGCCTTTTTCTTTGATTTCTCTTCTCCCTTTTTGTCAACACCCTTCTGTAGATGAAGTATAATTTCATGAAGTTGAGTACCGAAATTCGCTTCCATCTGATTTATCTTAGCCTCAATTTGTTTTTTTGATTGCTGAATTTGGGAAGATAAATCAGCAACAGTGACAGCCATTTGATGAGCAAGATGTCAAAGCTTGGCTCTACTGTCAATTGCCATGGTCACTATTTTGGTGAGCTCTCTCTCAATGTTGTGAAGAAAGTTGGCCATAGCATAAGAATCAGAAGTATTTCTTGTTTCTATTTCTTTCACTAATAGTCAAATGGTCTCCAATTAAGAATACACATCATGATTTGACATTGGAATTTCTTCAGGTGAAGAATCATGTTTTGTAAAAAGGCGGCAAGAAAGCAATTTTTTACCTATTAAAATAGGTACCTTATCTTGTAGATTTTCTAATTCAAGATTCTCTGATTGATGAGATAACCCTGTTGATCTAAAGTCTCTGGTCTTTCTAAATGTGCAGATTTAGGAGGATATGGAATTATTGGAGAAGGATCTCTTGTTATGTAGTGACCCTTACCCGGATCACCTACTAAACAGAACTTATGCATGCAATTAACTTAATAAAATAGATATCAGAATAAAACTGCGGAAACCAATAACATTATACAATCCCAAGAAAAGGAATCTGTAATTATCCAATAATATACAACCAAATCGAATAGCTGTATAAACCCAAACAACAGTAATAAAGCCTAGACGAAGCTCCAGCTGGCCAACCACTGACTAGCCCCTCCTGGATCCACCCTCCTCGTCCAATCGCAAACCTGCCCCATGGAATAGGGTGTCCAGAAAATACAAAGTACGAGACGTGAGCATAAAACGCTCAGTGCGAGAGTATGAGTATACATGCATGCAAAGTGAACTCCCTATAGACTCGAGGTCAAGGATCAGATAACAGAGACAGACCGGGCCCTGGTATGTAGCACGCTGTGCCGTCGCTTCAGGAGGTGGCTCCCATACCGAGATAACTGTGGATACGCCGGACCCAAATCGATGGAAGTCCATCCACTAACAGGATAGGGTACAACCCTACTACAGACATCTCGAAGGAGATACAGCAAGATGCAAATGAATGCAGCATAATATCATGGCATATAAATCATGCAGTCATATAATACATGCATACTCAGTCAGGATATCTCGAACAGTACTTTCGTACCTCAAAATACCAGGTAGGCACTACCAGCTCTAAGTCCAAGCCTAAAGTCCGCCTACATAGCGAAATGATACTACTATCATTACAGTGCTCTAAAAGCCTTAACTAAGCTATTGCATACTCCTAAATATTTATAGGAAGCAAAAGCTATACCTTCGTCCGTCGTTAGCCCTTTGATGTCGATGCCTCCAGAACTTGGGCACAACTCCGCTACGACTACCGAACGTCTCTCCGACCTCCGGACCAAGCCTAAGAAGACTAGAACAGCTCGAATATGACTAGAAATAGAGAGGAAATCCGGAATTGGCAAGGAGAAATGAAGTCTCGGCCTTCTATTTATAGACAACGATCGGAGCCTCCGATCCTCGATCGGAACGTCCGAACCTGGATCGGAACGTCCGATCCTGCCATCGGAGCTTCCGAAGATCCTGATCTGCCACGTGTCAAAATATCACTTGTTGATTCCGGATAGGGGTGATCGGAGCCTCCGGTCCTGATCGGAGCTTCCGATCCAGCCACACGTCATGGATGACGTAATATCATCGGTGCCTCCGATCCTCATCGGAGCTTCCGATCCCGATCGGAGCTTCCGATCGTCCCTTCGGAGCTTCCGATCCGTCCAATCCCCAATTTATTTAATTAGCATTAATCCTTTAATTACTCAATTAGGGTTCGGGCTACTACATGTTATTTCAAGTACGGGAGATTGAATAATCTTGGGATCATCAATTATCTTGGTAGGACTGGATGGAGATTTGTCTGACTTCTGTGCAGTGGAAATAAGAATATATTCCACTGTATGGATCTCCATACTGTCAACATTATTCTTTCCAGGTAGATATAATTTAAATAAATATTGAACAACTTCATCAACAGAATACATTGAAACTTATGGTAAAAAATTTCAACAGTTGATGTTCCAGCAATGAGATTTTCAACATTTGAAATATCTCGTTTTGAAGATCTTTCTTCAATAACACCAAATGCAATGTTTTCCTGACCAATAGATTTTGAAACAGATGAATTTGGATTTGATGATTTGAGATCATCATTTTGTTCAGATGGAACTATAACCGAATCAATTTCTTCAGAGTCTAAAAATCATTCTTCAAATTCTTTCATCATTTCTTCTCCTTCATCATGAACAACATGAATGTGTTCTACAATTTTCAACAAAGGTAACTGGAAATCACCTCTCATCACTTGAATAACCATGGAAATATGATGAGCATACATTTCTAGTTGAGAAATCACAGCTCCATCATTAACAGTAGTTGGAGCAGTTGGAACAAAATTTTCCCTCTTGCTTTGGAGAATGTATTAAAAGACTTTCCACGAGCTGTTGATGAATAAAATCTCTTTTGGTCATAGCTTCAGCTATCTTCTTGGTTTCAGCCCATTTAAGAATTGTGTTTTCTAAGTTGCTCAACTTTCGAAGAATCCTTTTCTGTAAAATGGTAGAAAATGGAGTGTTTGTCCTGTGATCTGTCCATTGATTAAAAAAGAATCATCCTATTTTCAACAATTTGATCAACCATGGAGATGGTAAGATCAATTTCAGATTGGATGGCAGTGGGTTTAATTGGAGTTTCTTCAAATTTTTCTTTTCCTTTTCCTTTTAATTCTGGAATACCAGAAGTCAAAGTAGAAATGTTGGATTCAACAATCTTGATCCCTGAAAGATTGGAGCTGGTAGGAATTGGAGCAGGGCGAATTGGTTCTCAAATATGCTTGACCAATTTGAGCCTTTTAGCAAACGACTTCTTTTGAACTGGTTGATCAACAGGTATAACGATAGTAGCATCTTTTGCAAGAACATAAAGGGTTGAAGTAGTATTTGGAGATTTTTACTTTGTAAAAACAGAAATAAGAGGAGCTTCATCTGAGATGGTTTAATCATCGGATTCAACAATAACCAATTTTCTTTTAATTGGTCCCTTCTGCTTTTTAAGAGACTTAGATTTACCCGATGAAACTGCTTCTTGATATTCTCCCTATTCAATTTTAATTTGGAGTAGTTCTTCATCAGTAATAGTGTATTTCTTTATAAAACTTGTTATGAATGCATCATTCATAATCTTTGAGTGATTGAGTGGTTCATCCAAAATCACATTTGCACCTAACAATTTCAACAAATAGAATATTTGAATAGCAAAGCCCTGAGATTGATGATTACCTCGCACCATTTCAAAAAGAATGTGGAAGAGAATATCCGAACAGTTGACCTAGAATTTTTAAGCAATGAGCACCATGGCTTGAAGTTTTTCAAGAGTGACCTTTTCAAATGTGCCAGCCTTTTCCAATAAACTTTTGGCGACAATATTTGCTAGCCATCGA
The DNA here is from genome assembly GCF_033568475.1 of Henckelia pumila. NCBI lineage: Eukaryota > Viridiplantae > Streptophyta > Magnoliopsida > Lamiales > Gesneriaceae > Henckelia > Henckelia pumila. The sequence goes on from NC_133121.1 coordinate 77,243,027, forward strand.
TATTCCATTTTTAAGTCCATCTTGTATCCTGGAGCCTTGAATGGAGCTCCAGTAATGGAGAATTTATTAGTCCAAATGTCCATGTTGCCATTAGGAACATAAGAGAATTTTTGAACTCTAGCAGCAGTCAGATGAAGTGAATCTTCAAAAAATTTCTGAGAAATAGTGTTTTCTCCCAGAACATTGCTGCAAACACTTCCATGTTTGATTGAGGCATTTTTTAAGAACTCGGTTACCACCTCTGTCGAATAATTGGATTCACAGGACAGAAAATGTTGGAGCCCTGAAGCCTTAAGAATATCCAAAATCTTGTTGATGGAGTCATTGGTGACACTTCATATAGCCTCAAAATCGTAAGATAATGCATTGGAATAGAAATCCATTTGAAGATGTCATGTAGTTGAACTTAGATAATGCACACAAAGTGTTTGATAAAATGACAAGATAAGAAAAATAGTTGCAATGAGAATTTGTGAGCATGATCTATGAATGAGATACATTTTGAATATATAGAGGATTTGGTGGGCCACACACAATGACGTGTGCAAAAATTTTAAAATTTTGAAAATAGGCACTTAAAAGAGATTTTAAAACCTTCCCATCATTAAATAAATTATTGTACTTGATGTTAAAATTATTATTGGGTAAATTGCAATTATCCTTTAATATGAAAATCATTTAAAAACGAGTTATCGAAATACTTTTCGAAAATCAATGTGCCTCTTCGAAATAATCAGTCTTGAAGAGACATAAAGAGGATGGGACAGGCATGAGACTCTTTGTATTCCAATTTTTTGGTTATAAAACAACACAACTCCTTCGAAGATCATTATCTTGAAAACCCTTGTTAAATAAACACAAAAGAGAATGAATGGTGCAGGTGCCCCTTCTGATGATCTTGCTGCGGCGTTTAACCATACAGTTTTGGAGAGCCGAAAGGCTCGATACCAAGCATTTGTCTTTGTGAAGACAGTGCTAACTTGGTGCCAGATTGAAAGGCTACTACTATTCCGATCCCATCCATTTCCATTTGAGTCCCGTGCTATCACCAGGATGCTGAGGGCAAGGTAAAGAAGATTCAAAAGGCTACTAGGCACAGCCAATTCTGAAGACATTTTCAAGCCTAATGGAGTCTTGCTCCTGATGCTCCTTTGAGAGCAGAGGGAGCTCAATAAAATTTGTGCTTCCGATGAGTATTCCCAGATTTATGTAGGTGGATTTTCTGCCTTCATAAATATGTGGAAACGTAATGTGGAGAGAGCAATCTCCACTATTTCTATTGAATGAAATAAAATTTATGTTTTGTGCTTTACTGTTATTTGCAAGTATGAATGTTTCTTTTCTGCAAAAATAAATAAAGTTAAAATATTCCCCCTAAATTAATGTGATTTAAGATAAATCAATTAAGCCAAGAGCATTTCGAAAGAATGAAAACTTAGCATCGGGTAATGGTTTTGTGAAAATGTCAGCAGTCTGAAGGTCGATGGAAATATGTTCAAGTCTGATCTCCTTCTTCATGACATGATCTCGAATGAAATGATGTCGAATATCAATGTGTTTTGTCCTTGAGTGAAACACTTGGTTATAAGTGATGGCAATAACACTAGTGTTATCATACAAGATAGAAGCTTCTGCCGACTGGATTCCATAATCCCTTAACTGCTGTTGGATCCAAAAAATTTGGGCACAACAAATTCCTGTTGCGAGATACTCAGCTTCAGCAGTTGAGGTTGCAATTGATGTTTTTTTCTGAAAGAGTGGGTTCCCAGTGAGCCAACTTGTGGCTATGGGCTTTGATGACTCTTTGTACAAACGATCTTTTGTTTAATATAATTTACACTTTTATTAATGGCAATGACTTTATCTTTCTTCATATTGTTATATTGTGATATACTATTGTTGTTTTGATAAAGACCTTGAATATACTATAGTGTATGTAAGATGTGGTAGAACATGGGGATGTCTATCATGAAATACATCTTATAGTCACTGTATATTCTAAACTGTTCCTAGTCGATTGAGCCGTCCGATAATAAGGATAAGGATCGCTCGAGTTTGAGACTAGCATTTGCGATGCGGAGTACCACGTTTCATTGGTAGGGAACATGGAGATGTTCGAAGCATCCAAATGGATATTCATAGGATGAATAATCGAACTACCCTATCCGGACTTTCCAAGTGGTTATCACTTATCGAGTGGATAAAGTCCGCGGTTTTGGTTGTACACCATTAGTCCTTACTACTTGAAACATCATGGAGACTCTATATGCTAGTACTGTGCTTTGACTCGTTTACCGACTCTATGGGGGTCATCAGGTGTCGGGATTGGGTACAGTTACAACACATATAGGAGTCGATGCATTGTTGTCAAGGATTCACCACATACTTGCGAGTGTGGATATCCTATGCGATCTGAGGAGATATTAGTGTGACGAATCTCTGACCAGAGTACTTGATGTGATTTAAGAAATGGTTTCTTAGTAGCACATGCGATGTCACTAATTTGATCTTCAAGATGTATTGCATAGTTATCGAATCTTGAGCGACTCTCGATATACCAATGGTTGTTGATTCGATCGGGATATATGGATGAAGGGACCGTACTGTACGCTAACCAAAATCTACTGGTTCTTGTAGGCACTATCAGTGATACCTAGGGAATCATGGGGCGATGTTGCTAGGCGCTTTACCATGATTCGTTGGGCAAGTCGGAAATCGTTGTTCCGAGTCACAAGGAGTTGTGAGCCCACGGCTAGCTGTATCCCTGAACCATTGAGGGTCACACAGTGTAATGGAGTTTTAATCCCCGTTGAGATAGTTAAATTTAAAGAGTTAAATTTAATGAATAAAGAAGTTGGACTTCTTAAATAAGAGTAAGGGAGTAGGATTTCCTAAAATGACATGGGGATGTACATTTTTGGAAACCACTGAATTCGGATTCAGGAAAATTTATCTTGACTTTAAAATGTGCAGAAATGGTTTCTGTGCACATTGGTAAAATCGGTTTATCAATTGGAGTCACGATGAATTTTATATTAATTTCTGAACATGCGGGCTTTGCTTGTCGGGCCTCAACTTATGACTAATGGGCCCTAAGGTGTTAGTGGCCTGCATTATAAATAAGTTATTGCAGTACAGAAATTACACACAACTGGTCATAATTTTGAGAGCAAAATTTCGAAACCCTAGCCTCCTCTCAAGAATATTTCGGCCGACCCCTCCCTCTCTCTGTCAGAGAAATTCCGGTCTGTGATTTTGAATTGCAGTCTGGAATAAGCGAATCAAATTCGTTATTCTCTTCGCAGAAAACTTCTGATAGATTTTTTAGTGCAATCTATCAGAGGGACTAAACCTCCATTCGTGGACCTGATTGAAGGAGTTCATCGGTTCCAGGGAGAGACAACAAGAGCAGAGAAATCTGTTGGAGTCCAATAATCTCGATTCGAGATTGAAGGTAAAATTTAATAATAGTTATTTAATTTTACACACACTTATAATTTAATCGTTGAACGGTTGATACCCACAATATGGAATTGTTCCATAATAAAATTTTTAAACTTCCGCTGCACCGGGTATCAATCGTGATTGATCTGAACGCCAGTTTTCCAACAGTGGTATCAGAGCCAGGTTGCTCAGATCAAACGATTAAATTAATCGATTGTACAAAAATTTTTGAGTCTCGGTTTTTGAAACAAAATAAATATTTTTAAATAAAAAATAAAAAAAAAATTTCGGGGCAAAACCCGGGCAGCGATTGGATCGCTGCCCGGTGGGGCAGCAATTGTTGCTGCCCCGGGCGGCGCACGGCGTCGCCCAGGGGCAGCGCTCGGCGCTGCCCAGCGCAGCGCAGGGCGCTGCGCAGGGCAGCGCTCGGCGCTGCCCAGGGCGGCGCACGGCGCCGCCCATGGGCGACGCTCGGCACCGCCCAGGGCGGCGCACGGCGCCGCCCAGGGGCGGCACCAGGCGCCGCCAGGGCAGCAACTGTTGCTGCCCTAAAGGGGCAGCCGGGCTGCCCCGGCCCGCGCCCACGGGTGCGGGCCGGCCCGGGACTGTCCCGGGCTGCCCCGGCCCGCGCCCACGGGTGCGGGCCGGCCCGGGAGTGTCCCGGGCGGCCCGCGGGAAAAATTAAATTTTTATTTAAAATTAATTTTAATGTGTTAAAATTTTATTTTTGGTCCGGTCAAAAATTGTTTTTGATTGGTTCACGAGATTTCGGATCGAATTGTTCGAGTCCGTAAACTTTAAAATTGATTTTTGGATAAATTTGAATTTTTGGAAAATTTTAATATTTTATCCTTAAATTGAATTTTGAAATCAATTATTTTGGTACAATTGATGATAAGATTTGATCTTATGAATATATTGAGTAAAATATGATTTTATCCATAAAATTGGATTTTGTAGATAAAATATGATTTTATTTGATAAAGAGATAAAATATGATTTTATATGTAAAATGAGATTTTATATATAAAATATGATTTTATCCTGTTTAAATTTGAATTGCCACTGCATGTTATCCAATAAATTAATTTTGAATTAAATGTTATTGGATAAGGATGATCGATTGCCATGACCAATTTTGTAGGTGTATGTTAGGAATTTACATTTGTTTTTATTGTTGTTGGTTTTATTAATGGGTCTGGTTTATGGCCCAGTATGAATGTCATATGTAATAAAAGTGGGCTTGGTTTATGGCCCGTTCCCACCCCCTAAAATGTATCCCCTACTTGTCATTGCTATTTATTGTAAATACATTAGATTTAGTGGGAGATCAAGATTTGAAGATGGTGGGCCCAGCAGACAATAAAGACATAAGAAATGTAAATTGGAAGCACATGTAATAGGATTGCATTGCATACTGCATATTACCTAGGATTGGACTAAGACTCGTGATTGGCAACCACGGGTCAATTAGAAATGGAATCGATCATCCTATATAATATATGATATTATGATTGTATGCATGTTTTAGACATAATTGCGTGAATCCGGCAAGCATGCAATAATTTGAAATTGATGAGACAAATTTTTATAATAAAAAATCCCTCATTTTAAATATGATTTAAAATTGATATCAAGATAAATAAAGGAAATTTAAATTTGTTTAAATATTCCTACCTTCCATCAACGGTCAATGTATAAGATGCTACCCGCGGATACGGTCCGGCTCATATTATTGGGGGGCCCGTTCCTCGGAAAGCTGTACATTGGATCGACAAATGTTGTAAGTTGGGTGGAACTCCCATGGGATCGGCTCATATTATTGGGGGATCCACATGGCGACCGTCCATCACAACTTAATATTGATGGGTCATCTTGACATGTCACTTTAAACGGCGTCATATTATTGGGCCCTTATTGGACATGAGGTAAACACATGGGGGTTGCTTTGGAAGCAATTGGGCTCTACCTTTTGAGAATTATGGTTGGCTGATATTATTCGGGACCATAAGTTTGTCAATTGGACTCCATGTTCTCACTAAGGAAAAAGTTTCCCGTTTTCACTAGAGGGTAGTGAAATCGTTAAAATAGTGGGAGTGAGATTTATAAAATTAAATTCGCCTATTTTATGTCTTAGTAAATTGCTTAAACAATCATTGATATATGTCTGTTTTTCTTTTCAGTATTTCATACGATGAATTCGCGTAATCCTTTATTCTCGATCCTCGAACAAAACAAGTTAACTGGCGCAAACTATACGGAATGGTTCCGGAAGTTGAAGATTGTCTTGACTTCGGAGAAGATGCTCTACGTGTTAGAGAAATCACCTCTTAAGGAAGCACCAGCTGACGTAAGTCCGGAGGAATTGGCCAAACTTGATGCATGGTGGGACCATGACATCAAGACCAAATGCTATATGCAAGCCTCGATGTCTGATGAACTCCAGAGGCGATTTGAGGACACCGTGAATGCTGTTGACATTCACGCTCAACTCAAGGAATTTTTTGGGGCTCAATCGAGGGCTGAAAGGTTCGCCACTGTTAAGGAGCTAATGACGTGTCGCATGCGTGAAGGGACTTCGGTCCGTGATCATGGGGTACGAGTGATTTGGCTCATACAGAAGTTAGCGACCCTTGATTTGGTGTTGGAGCATGAACTCAACGTGGATTTACTGCTTCTGTCTCTTCCTTCTTCGTTTGACGGATTTGTGGTAAATTTTAATATGAACAAGATAGAGGCCACCCTTGAAGAGATGGTCAATATGCTTGTGACATATGAATCCACACTAAAGAAGGATAAACCAGCTTTCTTGGTGGGCTCCTCATCTTCTGCTAAGAAGGGGCCAAGTATGAAGGGCAAGAAACGTTCTGCCCCACCCAAGAAAGTCGAGCCCGAGAAGAAGCACAAGACAAAGGCTTCAAAAATGGAAAAATCCAAGGATGTTTGCCATTACTGCAAGAATCCGGGTCATTGGAAGCGCAACTGCAAGGAATATCTAGAGCAGTTGGGAACTGCAAAGGGTATGTTCTATATTGAAATAAACATTTCACTTAATACTACTTCTTGGGTATTGGATACCGGATGTGGATCTCACATTTGCAATGATTTGCAGGTGATGACAAGAAGTCGCAGGCTTAGAATGGGTGAGACCCAGCTGAGGCTCGGGAATGGTTCCAGAGTTGAAGCTACGGCCATTGGAGATGTTTGTTTAACTTTGCAGAATGGTTTTAAGTTATTATTAAGAGATGTTTTATTTGTTCCGGATTTAATTAAAAACATTATTTCTGTTTCTATGCTAGATAGAGATGGTTATTCTTGCAATTTTGTGAATGGGATTTGCAATATTTACAAGAATGAATGTTTGATTGGAAATGGACAACTTGAAAACGATCTATACAACTTAAAACTAAAAGACGTTCCAATAAATTATATTGATAAACCGGCGACAACAAACAAAAGGAAAATCGATAGTCAAAACCCGGCAAACCTTTGGCACGCTAGACTAGGTCATATTTCCTCAAGGAGGATGAACAAGCTAGTGGGAGAAGGCATGTTTGATATGTCTGATATTAACTCTCTACCTACTTGTGAATCCTGCCTAAAAGGGAAAATGACTAAATCTCCTTTTAAGGGGAAACCTGAGCGTAGTCAAAATCTGTTGGATTTGATCCATACAGATGTTTGTGGTCCATTTAGAGTTGGGACTCAACATGGCCACACCTACTTCATTACCTTTACTGATGATTATTCAAGGTATGGGTATTTATATTTAATGAAATATAAGTCTGAAGCATTTGAAAAGTTCAAAGAATTCAAGGCTGAAGTAGAAAACAAGCTAGGTAAAAGTATTAAAGCACTTCGATCGGATCGAGGTGGAGAATACTTGAGTACCGAGTTTTTGGACTATCTGAAAGAGAATGGGATTCTCTCTCAGTGGACTCCTCCTATGACACCACAGCTGAATGGTGTATCGGAGCGTCGTAATCGAACTTTGTTGGACATGGTTCGATCCATGATGAGCTTCACTGAGCTTCCACCTTCGTTTTGGGGCTATGCGCTTGAAACGGCGGTATTGTTGTTGAACAACGTCCACACTAAAGCAGTGGACAAAACACCATACGAGTTATGGAATGGCAAAGCTCCTAAGTATTCGTACTTGAGGATTTGGGGATGTCCTGCTTACGTGAAGCGGACAGTGGGAGATAAGTTGGATAGTCGATCCAGCTTATGTTATTTTGTAGGGTATCCGAAGAATTCAATCGGATATTATTTCTATTATCCTGCTGAAACAAAGGTGTTTTTTTCTAGGAATGCCACCTTCTTGGAGAAGGAGTTCTTATTGGATAAGAAAGGCGAGATGATGGAACTCGAAGAAGTTCGAGAACAACCCGAAATACAAAATAACGATCCTACGCCTCAGGAACCATTACTGGACACGGCTGAACCTAGAAGATCCGAGAGGACTTCTAGACCTCCTGTTCGATATGGTCTTCTTCTTGAAGGGGATCAAGATGAACCCGACATTGGATGTGATCCAAGAAACTTCAAGGAAGCAATTTCTGATGAGGATTCAAATTTATGGCTTGAAGCTATGCAGTCTGAATTGGATTCAATGCATACAAACCAAGTTTGGTCTTTAGTAGATCCTCATGATGGAATTGTTCCAATAGGGTGTAAATGGATCTACAAGAGAAAGCTTGGGCCTGATGGTAAGGTATTGACCTACAAGGCGCGATTGGTGGCGAAAGGTTACACTCAAAAACAAGGAGTTGACTATGATGAAACTTTTTCACCAGTTGCAATGTTCAAGTCCATAAGAATCCTTATTGCCATAGCTGCATGGTATGACTATGAGATATGGCAAATGGATGTGAAGACTGCTTTTCTTAATGGAGACATTAAGGAAGAAATCTATATGAAGCAGCCAGAGGGGTTCACATCCATGGGAAGCGAGCATAAGGTATGCAAGCTTCAGAGATCAATTTATGGTCTAAAACAAGCATCAAGAAGTTGGAACCAGAAATTTGATGAAACAATAAAAGATTTTGGTTTCATCAAGAACCCGGAGGAACCGTGCGTGTACAAGAAAGTAGTTAAGGATGCTGTGACATTCTTAGTACTTTATGTTGATGACATCCTACTCATTGGGAATGATGTAGGGATGTTGCAGTCAACAAAGATATGGTTATCAGGTAGATTCTCGATGAAGGATTTGGGTGAGGCATCCTACATTCTTGGGATACAGATCTATAGAGATAGATCTAAGAGAATGATAGGACTCATTCAATCAACCTACATCGACACCATATTGAAACGATTTTCAATGGATGGGTCCAAGAGAGGACATCTACCCATGTGTCATGGAGTTTCTTTATCCAAGTCTATGTGTCCCAAGACTGATGCAGAGATAGAGAATATGACACATGTACCATATGCGTCAGCTATAGGTAGTATCATGTATGGGATGATATCTACCAGACCGGATGTAGCATTTGCTCTGAGTGTCACGAGCAGATATCAGGCTAATCCTGGTCAAATGCATTGGAAAGCCGTGAAGGACATTCTTAAGTACTTGCGAAGGACTAAGAATATGTTCATGGTATATGGAGGACGAGATCTGAAATTGGAAGGCTATACCGACTCTAGCTTCCAAAGTGACGTGGATGACTCGAAGTCAACCTCTGGATTTGTGTTCATGCTCAATGGCGGTGCTGTCTCTTGGAAGAGTTCCAAGCAGGACACCACAGCGGATTCCACCACTGAGGCTGAATACATTGCAGCATCAGCTGCTGCTAAAGAGGCCGTTTGGATGAGGAAGTTCGTCCAAGAGTTGGGCGTCATTCCTGAATTTGTTGGTCCAGTCCCGGTGTACTGTGACAACACGGGTGCCGTTGCTCAAGCAAAGGAACCAAGGTCTCATCAAAGATCCAAACACGTACTGAGGAAATACCACATCATCCGGGAGATTGTGGAAAGAGGAGACATCACTGTCGAACGAGTGGCCTCTGCAGACAATATCGCTGATCCGCTTACTAAGCCCTTGCCAGGACCATTGTTTGACAAACATCGCGAAGCAATGGGTCTACGTAGTATGACTAGTTGGCTATAGGGCAAGTGGGAGATTGAAAGAGTGGGTGCCCAGTGAGCCAACTTGTGGCTATGGGCTTTGATGACTCTTTGTACAAACGATCTTTTGTTTAATATAATTTACACTTTTATTAATGGCAATGACTTTATCTTTCTTCATATTGTTATATTGTGATATACTATTGTTGTTTTGATAAAGACCTTGAATATACTATAGTGTATGTAAGATGTGGTAGAACATGGGGATGTCTATCATGAAATACATCTTATAGTCACTGTATATTCTAAACTGTTCCTAGTCGATTGAGCCGTCCGATAATAAGGATAAGGATCGCTCGAGTTTGAGACTAGCATTTGCGATGCGGAGTACCACGTTTCATTGGTAGGGAACATGGAGATGTTCGAAGCATGCAAATGGATATTCATAGGATGAATAATCGAACTACCCTATCCGGACTTTCCAAGTGGTTATCACTTATCGAGTGGATAAAGTCCGCGGTTTTGGTTGTACACCATTAGTCCTTACTACTTGAAACATCATGGAGACTCTATATGCTAGTACTGTGCTTTGACTCGTTTACCGACTCTATGGGGGTCATCAGGTGTCGGGATTGGGTACAGTTACAACACATATAGGAGTCGATGCATTGTTGTCAAGGATTCACCACATACTTGCGAGTGTGGATATCCTATGCGATCTGAGGAGATATTAGTGTGACGAATCTCTGGCCAGAGTACTTGATGTGATTTAAGAAATGGTTTCTTAGTAGCACATGCGATGTCACTAATTTGATCTTCAAGATGTATTGCATAGTTATCGAATCTTGAGCGACTCTCGATATACCAATGGTTGTTGATTCGATCGGGATATATGGATGAAGGGACCGTACTGTACGCTAACCAAAATCTACTGGTTCTTGTAGGCACTATCAGTGATACCTAGGGAATCATGGGGCGATGTTGCTAGGCGCTTTACCATGATTCGTTGGGCAAGTCGGAAATCGTTGTTCCGAGTCACAAGGAGTTGTGAGCCCACGGCTAGCTGTATCCCTGAACCATTGAGGGTCACACAGTGTAATGGAGTTTTAATCCCCGTTGAGATAGTTAAATTTAAAGAGTTAAATTTAATGAATAAAGAAGTTGGACTTCTTAAATAAGAGTAAGGGAGTAGGATTTCCTAAAATGACATGGGGATGTACATTTTTGGAAACCACTGAATTCGGATTCAGGAAAATTTATCTTGACTTTAAAATGTGCAGAAATGGTTTCTGTGCACATTGGTAAAATCGGTTTATCAATTGGAGTCACGATGAATTTTATATTAATTTCTGAACATGCGGGCTTTGCTTGTCGGGCCTCAACTTATGACTAATGGGCCCTAAGGTGTTAGTGGCCTGCATTATAAATAAGTTATTGCAGTACAGAAATTACACACAACTGGTCATAATTTTGAGAGCAAAATTTCGAAACCCTAGCCTCCTCTCAAGAATATTTCGGCCGACCCCTCCCTCTCTCTGTCAGAGAAATTCCGGTCTGTGATTTTGAATTGCAGTCTGGAATAAGCGAATCAAATTCGTTATTCTCTTCGCAGAAAACTTCTGATAGATTTTCTAGTGCAATCTATCAGAGGGATTAAACCTCCATTCGTGGACCTGATTGAAGGAGTTCATCGGTTCCAGGGAGAGACAACAAGAGCAGAGAAATCTGTTGGAGTCCAATAATCTCGATTCGAGATTGAAGGTAAAATTTAATAATAGTTATTTAATTTTACACACACTTATAATTTAATCGTTGAACGGTTGATACCCACAATATGGAATTGTTCCATAATAAAATTTTTAAACTTCCGCTGCACCGGGTATCAATCGTGATTGATCTGAACGCCAGTTTTCCAACATTTTCTTGCTAGACCAAGAGATTAATCTATCTCCAAGAAATTGACAAGTCTCACTGGTGTTCTTCCTATCAATTTTACTACCTGCATAGTTTGCATCAATGTAACCTATTAAATTACAACTTGAGTCTTTGGGATACCAAAGACCCACATTAGAAGTTCCTTTAAATTATCTTAAAATACGTTTAGTTGCAATATAATGTGACTGTTTTGGAGCAGCTTGAAAATGCGCACATAAGCCTACGGCAAATAAGATATTTGGACGACTAGTAGTTAAGTATAATAGAAAGCCTGTTATGCCTCTATACATTGTAATATCAACCAGAATTCCCCCTTCATATTTGTCCATTTTAATGGATGCACTCATTGGTGTACTGATAGACGAGCAGTTTTCCATTCCAAAATGTTTGATAAGCTCTTTAGAGTATTTTTACTGGTTAATAAATATTCAATTGTCTAGTTGATTGACTTGCAGTCCTAAGAAGAATATTAATTCTCCCATCATGCTCATTTCAAACTTATCCTTCATGAGTTTGGAAAAATTTTGGCACAATTTGGGTTAGTAGATCCAAAAATAATATCATCAACATATATTTGAACTAACAAAATATGATCTCCTTTAGTGTATTTAAAAAGAGTTTTATCGATAGTACCAATAACAAAATCATGATTAACGAGAAATTTAAGAAGAGTATCATACCAAGCTCGAGGAGCTTGCTTTAAACCATATAAAGCTTTATCTAATTGATAAACAAAATAAGAATGAGTTGGATTGACAAAACCTGGTTGTTGGTCAACATAAACTTCTTCTTGAATAAGACCATTTAGAAACGCTACCTTGACATCCATTTGATAAACTTTAAAATCTTTGAATGAAGCATAAGCAAGAAAGATTCTTATAGCTTCCAGTCTTGCAACTGGTGCAAATGATTCATCAAAATCGATACCTTCCTCCTGTTTATAACCTTGAGCAACAAGTTGAGCTTTGTTTCTCACCACTGTTCCATTTTCATCCAGTTTATTTCTAAATACCTATCTAGTACCTATACTATTTTGATGTTCAGGTCGAGGTACTAATTTTCATACTTACTTCATTCAAACTGGTTAATTTCTTGCATAGCATCAATCCAACTTGCGTCAGCTAGTGCTTCATCAATCTTCTTAGGTTCATTCTGAGATATAAAAGTTGCATGTAAGAATTCATCTATATTTTGTCTTTGTGTTCTGAATGGAGCAGTGGGATCACCTATGATTAATTCAGATGGATGATCTTTGTCCATCTAAGATTTGTTTCAATGGGGTTGTTTAGAATAGGTTCTTCAGGATGCACTGTTTCTTCTTCAATAATAATTGGTTCATCATTTTGTGGAGGCATATTTTCACTGATTCAACTTCAACTTCAGTAGTTGGAATATAAAAATTTTTGTATAACTGTTTTGAGCAATTGATTTCGTCATCCTTTTCGATCATAGTATTCTCAAGTTTGTGACTTAGATCATGCAAATTAATATCTCTAGATGTAGCGCATGAAGATAATTCATCAAATACAACATGAATAGTTTCCTCGACAGTTAATTTTTTGTTAAAAACTCTATAAGTTCTGCTAACTGCTGAGTAACCTATAAATATGCCTTCATCTGATTTAGCATCAAAATAAGTTAAGTGTGTTTTTCCATTATTATGAATATAACAAGGACAACCAAACACTTTGAAATAAGAAACATCAGGTTTCTTATCATTCCAGATTTCAGAATGAGTTTTATTGTGTTTCTTATTAATCATTGACCTATTTTGAGTATAAAAAGCAGTGTTAGCTGCTTCAGCCCAAAAATTTTGAGATATATTAGAATCTGCAATCATGGTTCGGGCTGCTTCTTTTAAAATTTTATTTCTTCTTTCTGCTATACAATTTTGTTGAGGTGTCCGGGCAGTTGATAATTCATGTCTGATACCATGATTATCTAAATAAGAAGTTAGGGTTTTATTTATAAATTTGGTACCCCTATCACTTCGAATTCTATTTATCATATATTTTTTTTCATTTTGCAGTCGGTTTAAGAGTTTGATCAATTGAACACATGTCTGATCTTTAGATTGTAGAAAAATGACCCAATATTTAGAATAATCATCTACCACGACAAGAGTGTATCTCATTCCTCCTAAAATCTTTATAGGAATAGGACCAAAGAGATCCATATACAATAATCCTAAGCATTGAGAGGAAGAGTTACAACCCTTATTTTTAAAAGTGGATCTTATCTGCTTACTTAATTGACAAGCTGTACAAATCTTTTCTTTGATAAAATTTCCTTTGGGCAGCCCATTAACTAAATCATTTTTGCTCAAATTAGATATGACTTGAAATTGAGATTATTTAATCTCTTATGTCATAACCACTGTTTGTCCTTTTGTGCAATAAAACATGTAGGAGAAGAAGGTCGACTGTGATGTCAGTTTATCTTATAAGTATTTGGGTCTCTCAAACCTGTTAATATAACATTACCATACATAGATTTTATCATGCAAGTTTGTTGAAGAAATTTTGCAGCATAACCATTATCACATAATTGGCTAATGCTAATTAGATTGTAGCAAAGATTTTCAACAAGCAGGATGTCATTGATAACAATATTTCCATGGATAAGCTTACCCGTACCCAAGCTTTATCTTTTGAGTTGTCCCCAAAAGTAATCTTTGGAACTTTGATTTCAACTATATCAGACAGTAGCTCTTTATTTCCGGTCATGTGTCTTGAGCATCCACTGTCTAAAAACCAGGTGGTCTTTCCAACCTGTTATTCAACAATCATCGTTGGTACCCTCATCTTGTTTGGGTCCTTGATAGATTAGTCTTTTCAGAACCCACATTTGGATTACTTTGACATATCTACCTTTTTTTTCAAAAAAATTCTTATAGATTTATTGTTTCCTCGACTATCATATGCAATTCTAGATTTGACATTATGATGCATAGGCCTTGGATTCTTATTATCTAGCCTGTACCTTTTCTGAACCAGTCGACAATTAAAAAACTGTGCATGATATTTCTTATGAGCACTTGATCTGTACATAAGTGGTTTTTTCAAAACAAAATGTGACTGATCATACAGATTATAAGTTCTAACCAATTCTGAATTCAACTGAGATGTTCTAGGTTCTTCATAATCAATACCTTTATGTTTAGACTTGATTTCATAAAATATTGCATTCTTTTTTAATATAATATGATCATATATAGTATCAAATTTAGTTATATCATGATCATATACAGTACTAGATCTGAAAAACTTTATTTTTCCTTTATCTGATTCCAGTTTTTTATTGTTCTCAGTAACAACACATGCATTTGTATCAAACCCTAGTCCAGTCTTATCATTTGACTATTTTTTATTTTCATGAATTTTATCCAAAGAGACAGAAGACTTATTCCAAGAGTTAATAGTTGCAAGCAACTTTTGGTTTTCTTTTAGAGAATTTCGGAGCATTCTTCTCATATTTTCTTTCTCAGTAATCAACAGATTTAGCTCTTCTTATAGACTGTCAAATTATTTTAGTTACATGCAACTAGAATCACCTAACTTATCTTTGAAATTAGAATTATCTGTCATTACTTCCTCGAATGATTTAGTAAGATTCATGTAATCTTTAGTCATTTCGTGTAAAGCATTTACTAAATCTTCTCTTATAAATTCAGAGGATCCAAAATCAAATACCTCATTACGTTTTTCTTCTGGTTGAGATTTGGCCATAATACATTGTATTCTTTCATCATCACTCTCATCTGATGAACTTTTTGAGCATGATGATTCTGAATCTGATTTAGCCCATTTGCTTTTTTAATCATCGACCACTAGAACTTTTTGCTCTCTTTTCTTCTTGAAAGTTCTTCTATCATCCTTTCCTTTCTTTTTCTCAACTAGTTGTTTCTTTTCATTGGTTCTGGGCATGGTACAATCTGCAATAAAATGACCTTTCTTGCCACAGTTATAACACGAAGGACCATCATCTATGTGATCTTTTTTATAATAAAGTGTAGAAAATTTTGACTGATTTTTACGCATAAATTTACCAAACTTCTTGACAAAGAACGACATAGCCTCATTACTAATTTTTTTTGTAGCCTTATTTGTTGAAACATCTTCAACTGGTGAACATGCAAAAATTGTGGTTAGTCCTTTTGT
Organism: Henckelia pumila; assembly: GCF_033568475.1. Classification (NCBI taxonomy): domain Eukaryota; kingdom Viridiplantae; phylum Streptophyta; class Magnoliopsida; order Lamiales; family Gesneriaceae; genus Henckelia; species Henckelia pumila. Next base: position 77,258,632 of record NC_133121.1, read on the forward strand.
AGGTTGAGCAGTTGAAGGTTCTTCTTCAATTCTTATTCCAAGTTCGAACTCATAAGCCTTAAGATCTGTAAATAAATCATGTAGCTCAAGCTTGCTTAGATCCTTGGATTCACGCATGGCGATTATCTTTACATCTCATTCTCTAAGCAAAGCTCTCATAACCTTCAACGCAATTTCACGATTAGAGTAACATTTATCAAGAGAAATAAGTTCACAAATAATATTGTTAAATCGTTCTCAAACTCATCCATTGTGTCCCCTGGCTTCATTTTAGAATTGTCAAACTTTTGGTTAGCAATAGTGACCTTATTTTCTTTGGTCTGTTCGTTTCCTTCACATAATTGAATAAGCTTCTCCCAAATTTCCTTTGCAGTAGTACTATTCTTGATCTTGTTAAACATATTCTTGTCCAGCGTTTTGTAAAGAATATCCTTGGAAACATTATCAAGGTTTTCTTTCTTTTTATCTTCTGTTGTCCATTCAGATATATGCTTTTCAAAAATTTGAGGTTCTCCGCTAGACATGGTTGGGCAGTGCTGATTTTTGTGATTTTCATAGGACCATCTATGACAACATACCACATGTCATCATCTTGTGCTGATAAATGATTCTGCATACGAATTTTCCAATCATCATAATCTTTCTTAGAAAACATAGGAATCTTGTTAAATGCAGATGTCACGATGAATACAGTGATATCAATGAATAAAGAAAACCCTATCTGATACCACTTTTTAGGATATGGTTTGTGTGTAGAGGGGGGGGTGAATACACACTTATAATTTTTCAATAAATTTTAAAGAATTTTCGCGAGCAGTCCCAACAATGTTAGTTTTCAAGACTAATTCAAATATTCTCAAAAGCAGTTTGGACTACTAGAAAAGTGCGGATAAACAGTCCAAGTACTTTTGTGATATCTATGTATATGATACTGAAAATAACTTGTGCAGATAAAATGAATAAGACAAGATATTATGGAAGTTCGAAGCAAACTGCTTCTACGTCTTCCCTTATTCCACTTAAGGAAGGGATTCACTAGAAAACTTTGGTTTATACACTCCTTTGTATACAACTCACTTCAATCGTAGGACGTATCATTTGCCTAGATTGAAACTCCTAGTACATCACCAAATAAGACACAAAGTCTTAACAGCAACAAGTGAAACGAATATAAGCTTTAAATGAATCCGTAGATTCAATCTGTTGAGCAAATATTATTCAACACTTCAAGAATGAGCAGTTGAAAGTTGTCTTGACGCCCTATGATGATCCTTTGAGATGATCTGATAGGTATCTTATATTTGTGGGCTTTTGAGAAAATAATTTATGTAACTTCAAAGTGCTCGGAGAGATAGCTTTCTTATGTTCTTTTTAATTTCTTCACTAACTTCTGATTGAAGTTGTTCTCTCTTATTTATAGTCATATTCTTCAACGTTCTTTCTGATGACTTAGATTTCTCTTTCTGATCTGTCTTGTTATATTTTCGAGAGTCTTCATAAATGTCTTCATAAATGTGAGACAATGTCCAAGATGAGAATTAATCCTTGCTGCTTATTAATGTGATTAATAAATTCTCTCTTGGAAATCTTAATATATAACTAATAATCTTCTTGAGAAGACAAGAAACCTTTAATGCTTTGGTATTTCAAATAATCAGTTGAGCAGTTCAGGAAGTTCAAGGATTCGAGCAGTTCAACCTTGAGCAGTTCAAATTTGAGCAGTTCAAACAGTTCTCTGAGCAGTTCAAGTAGTAATACTTTCTATTGCTGGATCACGGATGGAATGATGTCTGACAAGACTTTCTATTGTTGGACACCAGCTCACAATCGATGAAGCTTATTTTGCTCAAGTGTTCAATCTCCCAACTGAAGGCATCTGTGACTTCAACACTATCTCAAATCATGATCTAAATGAGATGCATACATTTTTTTCGAACTTCGATCAAGCAGTGAGCATGTCCGAATTCAAGAGAGAAGTGAAGATGGAATTTCAAATCTTAGCTAATGTTGTGGCCAAGAGCCTTCTTGCTAAAGCCGGGTCGTTTTCCAAACTGACAGTGGAGAATTTTCGAGTAATGACAGCTATCATGAAGTATATTTGTAAGGCCCAGAAATATTAAATTATTAATTATGGGATTTGAGAATTAAATTCAATATTATGGGCTAATATTGATTTGAGAAGTTAGGGGAATTATAGATTTAATTTCCGAGCCAAAAATATTTAATTTGAGAATTGACGGATTTTGAGAATTAAATTCCGAGAATTCTTAAATTAAAAGAATAAATATGCGATTTGAATATTTATAGAATTTAAGATTAAATTCCATGTTTCGGGAATTAAAGAAGATTAATTTTGAAGATACAACCCGATCAGGGATTGATTTGAAAATATCGAAGTTTCAAGAGCTGAAATGCAAAAGGCCGGGATTATTTAATTAATCCGAATTTATTTAATTCTAATCCAAGTATATTTAATTTGGGAATATTTAGAGTTTCGATTTAAATTCTAATATTCTTAAATTATTTTGTATTGAAATTGAATTAAAAAGAGGGCCGAGGACTGAATTGCAATTTACGAAGGTTTAGGGACTAACTTGCAATTTATGCAATAACTATCCGATTTAATCAGAGTTGATACGTGTATAACTTATAATTTCATTCAGAAAACTTGAAGATTTCCGAACAGAGAGCCGAGAGCTCTTTCTTGTCTTTGCATTTTGATTTTTCAAATTGCCGTAACTTTTGATCCGATCGTCCGATTTCAATTCCAAAAAGAGTTCTGGAATCCTTGCAACGAGGACTTCGATTTGATGTAAGTCTTGATTTATTTCGGCATGTTTCGAAGATTGAAATTTGATAGAGATCAGAATTTGATTGTATGTTCATGTTCTTGAACGTTTCTACCTCGTATATTCGAAACCCAATCGAAGATTGATCATTGAATGAACTTGTTATGATTTCCAGCATGTATATACAGAGTTATAGCAGCTGATTGTGTTTGATATGCTGGTGTATGAGGTTATAGTGCTGATATATCACACGTTCATGAAGTTAAATAAGTGAGATTCGAATTCGATATTATGTCGATTACCGATTTTTAATCGCTACGCCGTCGATTGATGATTTGAAGCCGTTTTGATAGCCTATGACTGAGATAAGATGTTCTTTTAGATGTTATCGATGATATAGCAATTTTATTTCTCAGTTTCAGACTAGTTTGAAGGCTAACGGCTCAAGACTTTCGAACCAAAGAAGATGAAGTGAGGTTTGAAATGAATTTGATTGAAGATATATTGATGATTGTGACTCGATTCTAAAATGATTGAATAGAATGAAGCTTGATATGAATGTTTTGATGCTATGTTTCATATTTGAAGCATTCAAAACAGAGGAAATACGAAGGTATAATGACGACATCGCGAGTCAGGGAGTTTGAAACTCAAGATCGATTATTCTTGAGTTGTCCCGCCAAAATCACATACGTATTTATTGCTTTGATTTGATTTTGATGTTGTCGATCCATCTCAGGTAGTGGATCTTTGATTTGAGTTGATACGATTATGATACGAGGCTATATTGAATTGATTCTATGCCAAGGTTGCGGTTAACCTTATTTTCTAGCCCAGAATGGCTACGTTAGATGGATATCCATGTCAAGATCATTTACGAATCTTGATGGCAACGAAATTGAATGAATCAATTTTCGATCGATCGATAGAAGCGTTATTTACTCTATTTGTTGAGTCGATTTAAATAGAGTCGTTATGATTTATTTAACGCTTTATATGTCGCTTATACTGAGATGATTTCTCACCGGAGTTTATCCGGCAGTTGTTTTGTTTTGTATGTGTGCATCACAACAGATGGGGCAGGAGCTGGTCTGAGATGACATTGACAGCTTGGGAGCGAGACTTAGCACGTGAGGACTCGGGTTATAGCTGAACGAATATGTATTAGAGTACATCAAACCTAGTAGAAGACTTGATACTTGAAGCTCACTTATGACTTTTGGTGTAGCTTGTGATTTAATGCCTTTTACGTTATCCGTTTGATGTAAGAATCGCATGATTATATGCTCAAATCTTTATATATGATTATATGCATGTTCCTAAATTGATCAACCATGATTCAGGTTGAGTTTTGGATTGTTGAGATTGAAAGTTCAGAACTGGACAACAAAAGATGAATTTGTAAAATTCTGGACAGGGCACGTGCGCTCGAGCGGGTGAATTTAGCCGCTCGAGCACGGCCATTTTTGCCAGAAACCCGAGAGCAGGGTTTGTTGCTCGCTCGAGCGGGCAAGTTTCACCGCTCGAGCGAGACATCTGAGTTTTTTTAAAAAAAAATTTCTTTTGCTCTTGTTCAGTTTATTCTTTTAATTGATATGATTAATTGTTTAATTAATCATGATTTGCTCTGAGACGAGATTAGTAACCCGAGGTCCTCACAATATCAAGGTTAATTGGGTAGTTTTTCTCTTCAAGGTGTTTCAGAACATGATGCTTGAAACCAAGCAATCTTTTGGCTAGCTCTTCAAATTAGCCATTTGCTAGATCAGTTCGGCATTAGTCTATAGCAGACAACTTCACTTCACAAGTACAAAATTATCAATGCTCAGTATATCAATGATCTTCGATCAAAGAACATCTCTGAGAATATTCAAGCGATCACAAATGATGAAGGCCAAATGGGAAATCAAATTTCAGTCATCCGAGAATCATTGACCAAAGAGGTAGTGCTGCTGCAAAGACAGTTTACCATCTTGTTCAAATCTTTGAACAGTTTCAATCAAGTTGCATCTTCTCTACCTCAACTGCACCAGTCTCATGAAAAGCTTGAATATAAAGTGGATAATCTTTCCGCTCAAGTTCAAATTCTGCAAGAAACCATGACTGATAATTTTAATGTCGTTTCAAATCAGATCAAGACATTATCTTCTCTCACACAGCATATTCTGATTAATCAAACCAGTTCTTCATCTACTCAACCTAGAGGAAGCCATCAGGGCCAGTCCAGCAGACCGACTCCTACCAGTCGAGGACCTCGAACTTATATACATTCTTCCAGTCACCGATAGGAATTCAGCATCGATTATTTTATCTACACCTGTCTGTTGGATTATCTTTGTTGACGATTTTAATGAAATTTTTCCCAAGACCAATGATCTTCATCGTATATTCTGTGTTTGTCAAAAAGGGGAAAACAGTTCAGTAAGTGTTAAAGATGCTTTGACTAAAAGACAAAAACAATTCAAGAGCTAAGTTTTGTCAAACACCAAGAATAAGGAATTTAAGTTTCGGTGTTTTGCGTAATTAAGTCAAATCGCATATCCAAAATGCATCACTGAACCGAACTGGGAAAAACTGGCTAAGTAAAATGCTCACGTCACTGAACTGCTCGTGTCACCGAACTACTTTCATCACCAAACTGTAGTACATGAAGTCAGTATACCTTTATGCCATTGAACTGCTCTCTGTTGGAACACGGTCGTTCTCCGGATCGAAAAAGAAAGTGATACCCGGTGCAGCGGAAGTTTTAAAATTTTATATGGAATGATTCCATATGGGTATCAAATTCCTACGATTAAAATTGATAATATAAAATTTAAACAATATAAATTTTACCTTAAAATCTCGAAGCGAGATTATGGACACCAACAGATTAAACTGCTTTTGTTGTATATCCCAGGAACTGATGAACGAACAATTCTTCAATCAGGTCCATGAACAGAAATTTAATCCCTCTGATAGACTGCACTAGAAAGTCTATCAGAAGTTTCTACGAAGAGAAATAACAGATTTGATCTGTTAAACCAGACTACAAATTCGAAATTCACATGCTGGAATTTTCGAATAGAGAGAGGAGAGGGGGCGGCCACACCTAGAGAGAACAACTAGGGTTTTCGAAAATTTTGTGACCTCTGTTGTATAATTTCTATACTGCAATAACTTATTTATAATGTGGGCTGCTAACAGCTTAGGGCCCATTAGTCATAAGTTCAAGCCTGACAAGCAAATCCTGCATGTTCAGAAATTAATATAAAATTCATCGTGACTCAGATTGATAAACCAATTTCACCAATGTGCACAGAAACCATTTCTGCATCTTTTAAAGTCAAGATAAATTTTCTGAATCCGAATTCAGTGGTTTCCAAAAATGTCCATCACTATGTCATTTTAGAAAATCTTACTCCCTCTACTTTTAAATAAGAAGTCCCACTTCTTTATTCACTAAATTTAACTCTTTAAATTTAATTATCTCAACGGGGATTAGAAATCCATTACTTGTGTGACCCTCAATGGTTCAGGGATACAGCTAGTCATGGGCTCACAACTCCTTGTGACTCGGAACAACAATTTCCGACTTGCCCATCGAATCATGGTAAGAGCGCCTAGAAACATCGCCCCATGATTCCCTAGGTATCACTGATAGTGCCTGCAAGAACCAATAGATTTTTGTTAGCGTACAGTACGGTCCCTTCATCCAAATATCTCGATCGAATCAACAACCATTGGTAAATAGAGAGTCGTTCGAGATTCGATAACTATGCAATGCATCTTGAAGATCAAATAGTGACATCGCATGTGCTACTAGGAAACCAAGTAACCTAAAACACATCATGTACTCTTGCCAGAGATTCGTCACACTAATACCTCCTCAGATTGCATAGGATATCCACACTCACAAGTATGTGGTGAATCCTTGACAACAAAGCATCGACTCCTATATGTGTCGTAACTGTACCCAATTCCGACACCTGATGACCCTAATAGAGTCGGTAAACGAGTCAAAACACAGTACTAGCATATAGAGTCTCAATGATGTTTCAAGTAATAAGGACTAATGGTGTACAACCAAAACCGCGGACTTTATCCACTCGATAAGTGATAACCACTTGGAAAGTCCGGATAGGTTAGTTCGATCATTCATCACATGAATATCCATTTGCATGCTTTGAACATCTCTATGTTTCATACCAATGAAACGTGGTACTCGGCATCGCAAATGCTAGTCTCAATCTCGAGTGATCCTTATCCTTATTAACGGACGACTCAATCGACTAGGAACTGTTTAGAATATACAGTGATTATAAGATGTGTTTCATGACAGCCATCCCCTTGTGCTACCACATCTTACATACACTATAGTATATTCAAGGTCTTCATCTAAACATCTTATAGTATGTCACAACATAATAATATGATAAAAGATAAAGTAAATGCCATTATAAAAGTGTAAATTATATTAAACAAAAGATTGTTTATACATAGAGTCATAAAAGCCTATAGCCACAAGTTGGCTCACCGGGCACCCACTCTTTCAATCTCCCACTTGCCCTAAAGCCAACTAGTCATACTACGTAGTCCCATTGCTTCGCGATGTTTGTCAAATAATGGTCCTGGCAAGGGCTTAGTAAGTGGATCAGCTATATTATCTGCAGAGGCCACTCTCTCGACAGTGATGTCTCCTCTTTCCACGATCTCCCGGATGATGTGTTATTTCCTCAGTATGTGTTTGGATCTTTGATGAGACCTTGGTTCCTTTGCCTGAGCAACAGCACCCGTGTTGTCACAGTACACCGGGACTGGACCAATAGCTTCAGGAATAACGCCCAACTCTTGGACGAAATTCCTCATCCAAACTGCCTCTTTAGCAGTAGCTGATGCGCAATGTATTCTGCCTCAGTGGTGGAATCCGCTGTGGTGTCCTGCTTGGAACTCTTCCAAGAGACAGCACCGCCATTGAGCATGAACACAAATCCAGAGGTTGACTTCGAGTCATCCACGTCACTTTGGAAGCTAGAGTCGGTATAGCCTTCCAATTTTAGTTCTCTTCCTCCATAAATCATGAATATATTCTTAGTTCTTCTCAAGTACTTAAGAATATCCTTCACGGCTTTCCAATGCATTTGACCGGGATTGGCTTGATATCTGCTCGTGACACTCAGAGCAAATGCCACATCCGGTCTGGTGGATATCATCCCATACATGATACTCCCTATGGCTGACGCATATGGTATGTGTGTCATTTTCTCTATCTCTTCGTCAGTCTTGGGACACATAGACTTGGATAGAGAGACTCCATGACACATAGGTAGATGTCCTCTCTTGGACTCATCCATTGAAAACCTTTTCAATATAGTGTCGATGTAGGTAGCTTGAGTAAGTCCTATCATTCTCTTAGATCTATCTCTATAGATCTGTATCCCTAGAATATAGGACTCCTCACCCAAATCCTTCATCGAGAATCTACCTGATAACCATATCTTTTTTGACTGCAACATCCCTACATCTTTCCCAATGAGTAAGATGTCATCAACATAAAGTACTAAGAATGTCACAGCATCCTTAACTACTTTCTTGTACACGCACGGTTCCTCCGGGTTCTTGATGAAACCAAAATCCTTTATTGTTTCATCAAATTTCTGGTTCCAACTTCTTGATGCTTGTTTGAGACCATAGATCGATCTCTGAAGCTTGCATACCTCATGCTCGCTTCCCATGGATGTGAATCCCTCGGGCTGCATCATATAGATTTCTTCCTTAATGTTTCCATTAAGAAATGCAGTCTTCACATCCATTTGACATATCTCATAGTCATACCATGCTGCTATAGCAATAAGAATTCTTATGGACTTGAACATTGCGACTGGTGAAAAAGTTTCATCATAGTCAACTCCTTGTCTTTGAGTATAACCTTTTGCCACCAATCGTGCCTTGTAGGTCAGTACCTTTCCATCAGGCCCAAGTTTTCTCTTATAGATCCATTTACACCCTATTGGAACAATTCCATCGGGAGGATCTACTAAAGTCCAAACTTGGTTTGTATGCATCGAATCTATTTCCGACTGCATAGCTTCAAGCCATAAATTCGAATCTGCATCAGAAATTACTTCCTTGAAGTTTCTTGGATCACATCCAATGTCGGGTTCACTTTGATCCCCTTCAAGAAGAAAACCATATCTAATAGGAGGCCTAGACGTCCTCTCGGATCTTCTAGTAATAGGCGTGTCAATCAATGGTTCCTGAGGTGTAGGATCATTATTTTGTATCTCGGGTTCTTCTCGAATTTCTTCGAGTTCCATCATCTTGCCTTTCTTATCCAATAAGAACTCCTTCTCCAAGAAGGTGGCATTCCTTGAAACAAACACTTTTGTTTCAGTAGGATGATAGAAATAATATCCGATTGAATTCTTTAGATACCCTACAAAATAACATAAGGTGGATCGACTATCCAACTTATCTCCCACTATCTGCTTCACGTAAGCAGGACATCCCCAAATCCTCAAATATGAATACTTAGAAGCTTTGTCATTCCATAACTCGTATGGTGTTTTGTTCACTGCTTTAGTGTGGACGTTTTTCAACAACAATACCGCCGTTTCAAGAGCATAGCCCCAAAACGAAGGTGGGAGCTCAGTGAAGCTCATCATGGATCGAACCATGTCCAACAAAGTTCGATTGCGACGCTCCGAAACTCCATTCAGCTGAGGTGTCATAGGAGGAGTCCACTGAGAGAGAATCCCTTTCTCTTTTAGATAGCTCAAAAACTCGGTACTCAAGTATTCTCCACCTCGATCCGATCGAAGTGCTTTAATACTCTTACCTAGTTTGTTTTCTACTTCAGCCTTGAATTCTTTGAACTTTTCAAATGATTTAGACTTATATTTCATCAAATATAAGTACCCATACCTAGAATAATCATCAGTAAAGGTAATGAAGTAGGTGTGACCAAATTTTGTACCAATACTAAATGGTCCGCAAACATCTGTATGGATCAAATCCAATAGATTTTGACTATGCTCAGGTTTTCCTTTGAAAGGAGATTTAGTAATTTTTCCTTTCAGGCAGGAATCACAAGTAGGTAGAGAGTTAATATCAGACATATCAAACATTCCCTCTCCCACTAGCTTGTTCATCCTCCTTAAGGAAATATGACCTAGCCTAGCATGCCAAAGGTTTGCCGGGTTTTGACTATCGATTTTCCTTTTGTTCGTTGTTATCGGTTTATCAACATAATTTATTGGAACGTCTTTTAATTTTAAGTTATATAGATCGTTTTTAAGTTGTCCATTTCCAATCAAACATTCATTCTTGTAAATATTGCAAATCCCATTCACAAAATTGCAAGAAAAACCATCTCTATCAAGCATAGAAACAGAAATAATGTTTTTAATCAAGTCTGGAACAAATAAAACATCTCTCAAAAGTAACTTAAAATCGTTCTGCAAAATTAAATAAACGTCTCCCACAGCCTTGGCTTCAACTCTAGAACCATTTCCGAGCCTCAGCTGGGTCTCACCCATTCTAAGCTTGCGACTTCTTGTCATCACCTACAAATCATTGCAAATGTGAGATCCACATCCGGTATCCAATACCCAAGAAGTAGTATTAAGTGAAACATTTATTTCAATAAAACATACCCTTCGCAGTTCGCAACTGCTCTAGATATTCCTTGCAGTTACGTTTCCAATGACCGGGTTTCTTGCAGTGATGGCAAACATCCTTGGATTTTTCCATGTTTGAAGCCTTTGTCTTGTTCTTCTTCTCGGGTCCGGTTTTCTTGGATGGGGCAGAACGTTTCTTACCCTTTGTACTTGGCCCCTTCTTAGCAGAAGAAGAGGAGCCCACCAAGAGAACCGGTTTATCCTTCTTTAAAGTGGCTTCATAAGTTACAAGCATATTGACCATCTCTTCAAGGGAGGCCTCTATCTTGTTCATATTGAAATTCACCACAAAACCGTCAAACAATGAAGGAAGAGAGAGAAGTAATAAGTCCACATTGAGTTCATGCTCCAATACCAATTCAAGCATTACCAACTTCTGAATGAGCCAAATCACGCGTACCCCATGATCACGGACCGAAGTCCCTTCACGCATGCGACACGTCATTAACTCTTTTACAGTAGCAAACCTTTCAGCTCTCGATTGAGCCCCAAAAAGTTCCTTGAGTTGTACGTGAATGTCAGCAGCATTCACGGTATCCTCAAATCGCCTCTGGAGTTCATCAGACATCGAAGCTTGCATATAGCATTTGGCCTTGATATCATGGTCCCACCATTTATCAAGTTTGGCCAACTCTTTCGGACTTATATCAGCTGGTGCTTCCTTCGGAGGAGATTTTTCTAACACGTAGAACATCTTCTCCGAGGTCAAGACAATCTTCAACTTACGGAACCATTTCGTATAGTTTGCGCCAGTCAGTTTGTTTTGTTCGAGAATTGAGAACAGTGGATTGCGCGAATTCATCTTAATGAAATACTGAAAAGAAACAGACAATAATCAGTGATTGTTTAATTAATTTACTAAGACATAAAATAGGCAAAATTTATTTTATGAATCTCACTCCCACTATTTTAACGATTTCACTAACCTCTAGTGAAAACGAGAAACATTTTCTTTAGTGGGAACATGGAGTCCAATTGACAAATTATAGTCCCGAATAATATCAGCCAACCATAATTTGTTGGAAAAAACTGGCGGTCAGATCAATCACGATTGATACCCGGTGCAGCGGAAGTTTAAAAATTTTTATCATGGAACAATTCCATGGTGTGGGTATCAACCATTCAACGATTAAATTATTGTGTGTGTAAAATTCAAATAACAATTAATTAAATTTTACCTCCAATCTCGAAGCGAGATTAATGGACACCACACAGATTTCTCTGCGCTTCTTGTATCTCCCAGGAACTGATGAACTCCTTCAATCAGGTCCACGAATGAGGTTTAAATCCCTCTGACAGATTGCACTAGAAAATCTGTCAGAAGTTTTTCTGCGAAGAGATTAAACGAATCTGATTCGTTATTCCTGACTGCAATTCAAAATCACAGACCGGAATTTTCTCTGACAGAGCAAAGGGGGGCGGCCGAAAATATTAGAGTGAGAGCTAGGGTTCGAAAATTTTGTCTCTCAAAATAATGACCTGTTGTGTGTAATTTCTGTACTGAAATAACTTATTTATAATGCAGGCCACTAACACCTTAGGGCCCATTAGTCATAAGTTAGGGCCCGACAAGCAAAGCCCGCACATTCAGAAATTAATATAAAATTCATCGTGACTCCGATTGATGAACCGATTTCACCAATGTGCACAGAAACCATTTCTGCACATTTTAAAGTCAAAATAAATTTTCCTGAATCCGAATTCAGTGGTTTCCTAAAATGTCCATCCCTATGTCATTTTAGGAAATCCTACTCCCTTACTCTTATTTAAGAAGTCCAACTCCTTAGTTCATTAAATTTAACTCTTTAAATTTAACTATCTCAACGGGGATTAAAACTCCATTACACTGTGTGACCCTCAATGGTTCAGGGATACAGCTAGCCGTGGGCTCACAACTCCTTGTGACTCGGAACAACACTTTCCGACTTGCCCAACGAATCATGGTAAAGCGCCTAGCAACATCGCCCCATGATTCCCTAGGTATCACTGATAGTGCCTACAAGAACCAGTAGATTTTGGTTAGCGTACAGTACGGTCCCTTCATCCAAATATCCCGATCGAATCAACAACCATTGGTATATCGAGAGTCGCTCAAGATTCGATAACTATGCAATACATCTTGAAGATCAAATTAGTGACATCGCATGTGCTACTAAGAAACCATTTCTTAAATCACATCAAGTACTCTGGCCAGAGATTTGTCACACTAATATCTCCTCAGATCGCATAGGATATCCACACTCGCAAGTATGTGGTGAATCCTTGACAACAATGCATTGACTCCTATATGTGTCGTAACTGTACCCAATCTCGACACCTGATGACCCCCATAGAGTCGGTAAACGAGTCAAAGCACAGCACTAGCATATAGAGTCTCCATGATGTTTCAAGTCGTAAGGACTAATGGTGTACAACCAAAACCGCGGACTTTATCCACTCGATAAGTGATAACCACTTGGAAAGTCCGGATAGGGTAGTTCGATTATTCATCCTATGAATATCCATTTGCATGCTTCGAACATCTCCATGTTCCCTACCAATGAAACGTGGTACTCCGCATCGCAAATGCTAGTCTCAAACTCGAGTGATCCTTATCCTTATTATCGGACGGCTCAATCGACTAGGAACGGTTTTTAGAATATACAGTGACTATAAGATGTATTTCATGATAGACATCTCCATGTTCTACCACATCTTACATACACTATAGTATATTCAAGGTCTTTATCAAAACAACAATAGTATATCACAATATAACAATATGAAGTAATATAAAGTCATTGCCATAAAAGTGTAAATAATATTAAACAAAAGATTGTTTATACAAAGAGTCATCAAAGCCCATAGCCACACAGTTGGCTCACTGGGCACCCACTCTTACAATCTCCCACTTGCCCTATAGCCAACTAGTCATACTACGTAGACCCATTGCTTCGCGATGTTTGTCAAACAATGGTCCTGGCAAGGGCTTAGTAAGCGGATCAGCGATATTGTCTGCAGAGGCCACTCGTTCGACAATGATGTCTCCTCTTTCCACAATCTCCCGGATTATGTGGTATTTCCTCAGTACGTGTTTGGATCTTTGATGAGACCTTGGTTCCTTTGCTTGAGCAACGGCACCCGTGTTGTCACAGTACACCGGGACTGGACCAACAAATTCAGGAATGACGCCCAACTCTTGGACGAACTTCCTCATCCAAACGGCCTCTTTAGCAGCAGCTGATGCTGCAATGTATTCAGCCTCAGTGGTGGAATCCGCTGTGGTGTCCTGCTTGGAACTCTTCCAAGAGACAGCACCGCCATTGAGCATGAACACAAATCCAGAGGTTGACTTCGAGTCATCCACATCACTTTGGAAGCTAGAGTCGGTATAGCCTTCCAATTTGAGTTCTCGTCCTCCATAAACCATGAACATATTCTTAGTCCTTCGCAAGTACTTAAGAATGTCCTTCACGGCTTTCCAATGCATTTGACCAGGATTAGACTGATATCTGCTCGTGACACTCAGAGCAAATGCTACATCCGGTCTGGTAGATATCATCCCATACATGATACTACCTATAGCTGACGCATATGGTACATGTGTCATATTCTCTATCTCTTCATCAGTCTTGGGACACATAGACTTGGATAGAGAAACTCCATGACACATGGGTAGATGTCCTCTTTTGGACCCATCCATTGAAAACCGTTTCAATATGGTATCGATGTAGGTTGATTGAGTGAGTCCTATCATTCTCTTAGACCTATCTCTATAGATCTGTATCCCAAGAATGTAGGATGCCTCTCCCAAATCCTTCATCGAAAATCTACCTGATAACCATATCTTTGTTGACTGCAACATCCCTACATCATTCCCAATGAGTAGGATGTCATCAACATAAAGTACTAAGAATGTCACCGCATCCTTAACTACTTTCTTGTACACGCAAGGTTCCTCCGGGTTCTTGATGAAACCAAAATCTTTTATTGTTTCATCAAATTTCTGGTTCCAACTTCTTGATGCTTGTTTTAGACCATAAATTGATCTCTGAAGCTTGCATACCTTATGCTCGCTTCCCATGGATGTGTACCCCTCAGGCTGCTTCATATAGATTTCCTCCTTAATGTCTCCATTAAGAAAAGCAGTCTTCACATCCATTTGCCATATCTCATAGTCATACCATGCAGCTATGGCAATTAGGATTCTTATGGACTTGAACATTGCAACTGGTGAAAATGTTTCGTCATAGTCAACTCCTTGCCTTTGAGTATAACCTTTAGCCACCAATCGCGCCTTGTAGGTCAATACCTTACCATCAGGCCCAAGCTTTCTTTTGTAGATCCATTTACACCCTATCGGAACAATTCCATCGGGAGGATCTACTAAAGACCAAACTTGGTTTGTATGCATCGAATCCAATTCTGACTGCATAGCTTCAAGCCATAAATTCGAATCCGCATCAGAAATTGCTTCCTTGAAGTTTCTTGGATCACATCCAATGTCGGGTTCATCTTGATCCCCTTCAAGAAGAAGACCATATCGAACTGGAGGTCTAGAAGTCCTTTCGGATCTTCTAGGTGCAGGCGTGTCCAGCAATGGTTCCTGAGGTGTAGGATCGTTATTTTGTATTTCGGGTTCTTCTCGAACTTCTTCGAGTTCCATCATCTCGCCTTTCTTATCCAATAAGAATTCCTTCTCCAAGAAGGTGGCATTCCTAGAAACAAACACCTTTGTTTCAGCAGGATAATAGAAATAATATCCGATTGAATTCTTCGGATACCCTACAAAATAACATAAGCTGGATCGACTATCCAACTTATCTCCCACTGTTCGCTTCACGTAAGCAGGACATCCCCAAATCCTCAAGTACGAATATTTAGGAGCTTTGCCATTCCATAACTCGTATGGTGTTTTGTCCACTGCTTTAGTGTGGACGTTGTTCAACAACAATACCGCCGTTTCAAGCGCATAGCCCCAAAACGAAAATGGAAGCTCAGTGAAGCTCATCATAGATCGAACCATGTCCAACAAAGTTCGATTACGACGCTCCGATACACCATTAAGCTGTGGTGTCATAGGAGGAGTCCACTGAGAGAGAATCCCATTCTCTTTCAGATAGTCCAAAAACTCGGTACTCAAGTATTCTCCACCTCGATCCGATCGAAGTGCTTTAATACTTTTACCTAGCTTGTTTTCTACTTCAGCCCTGAATTCTTTGAACTTTTCAAATGCTTCAGACTTATATTTCATTAAATATAAATACCCATACCTTGAATAATCATCAGTAAAGGTAATGAAGTAGGTGTGGCCATGTTGAGTCCCTACTCTAAATGGACCACAAACATCTGTATGGATCAAATCCAACAGATTCTGACTACGCTCAGGTTTCCCCTTAAAAGGAGATTTAGTCATTTTTCCTTTTAGGCAGGATTCACAAGTAGGTAGAGAATTAATATCAGACATATCAAACATGCCCTCTCCCACTAGCTTGTTCATCCTCCTTGAGGAAATATGACCTAGCCTAGCATGCCAAAGGTTTGCCGGGTTTTGACTATCGATTTTCCTTTTGTTTGTTGTCGCCGGTTTATCAACATAATTCACTGGAACGTCTTTTAGTTTTAAGTTGTATAGATCGTTTTCAAGTTGTCCATTTCCAATTAAACATTCATTCTTGTAAATATTGCAAATCCCATTCACAAAATTGCAAGAATAACCATCTCTATCAAGCATAGAAATAGAAATAATGTTTTTAATTAAATCTGGCACAAATAAAACATCTCTTAACAATAATTTAAAACCGTTCTGCAAAGTCAAACAAACATCTCCAATGGCCGTAGCTTCAACTCTGGAACCATTCCCGAGCCTCAGCTGGGTCTCACCCATTCTAAGCCTGCGACTTCTTGTCATCACCTGCAAATCATTGCAAATGTGAGATCCACATCCGGTATCCAATACCCAAGAAGTTGTATTAAGTGACATGTTTATTTCAATATAGAACATACCCTTTGCAGTTCCCAACTGCTCAAGATATTCCTTGCAGTTGCGCTTCCAATGACCCGGCTTCTTGCAGTAATGGCAAACATCCTTGGATTTTCCATTGTTTGAAGCCTTTGTCTTTTGCTTCTTCTCGGGCTCGACTTTCTTGGGTGGGGTAGAACGTTTCTTGCCCTTCATACTTGGCCCCTTCTTAGCAAAAGATGAGGAGCCCACCAAGAAAGCTGGCTTATCCTTCTTAAGTGTGGATTCATATGTAACGAGCATATTGACCATCTCTTCTAGGGTGGCCTCTATCTTGTTCATATTAAAATTTATCACAAATCCATCAAATGAAGAAGGAAGAGACAGAAGCAATAAATCCACATTGAGTTCATGCTCCAACACCAAATCTAGGGTCGCCAACTTCTGTATGAGCCAAATCACTCGTACCCCATGATCACGGACCGAAGTCCCTTCACGCATGCGGCACGTCATCAACTCCTTAACAGTAGCGAACCTTTCAGCCCTCGACTGAGCCCCAAAAAGTTCCTTGAGTTGCACGTGAATGTCAGCAGCATTCACCGTGTCCTCAAATCGCCTCTGGAGTTCATCAGACATCGAGGCTTGCATATAGCATTTGGTCTTGATGTCATGGTCACACCATGCATCAAGTTTGGCCAATTCCTCCGGACTTATGTCAGCTGGTGCTTCCTTCGGAGGTGCTTTCTCTAACACGTAGAGCATTTTCTCCGAAGTTAAGACAATCTTCAACTTCCGGAACCATTCCGTATAGTTGGCGCCAGTCAACTTGTTTTGTTCGAGGATCGAGAATAATGGATTTCGCGAATTCATTGTATGAAATACTGAAAAGAAAAACAGACATATATCAATGATTGTTTAACAATTTACTAAGACATAAAATAGGCGAATTTAATTTTATGAATCTCACTCCCACTATTTTAACGATTTCACCACCCTCTAGTGAAAACGGGAAACTTTTTCCTTAGTGAGAACATGGAGTCCAATTGACAAACTTATGGTCCCGAATAATATCAGCCAACCATAATTCTTAAAAGGTAGAGCCCAATTGCTTCCAAAGCAACCCCCATGTGTTTACCTCATGTCCAATAAGGGCCCAATAATATGACGCCGTTTAAAGTGACATGTCAAGATGACCCATCAATATTAAGTTGTGATGGACGGTCGCCATGTGGATCCCCCAATAATATGAGCCGATCCCATGGGAGTTCCACCCAACTTACAACATTTGTCGATCCAATGTACAGCTTTCCGACGGACGGGCCCCCCCAATAATATGAGCCGGACCGTATCCGCGGGTAGCGTCACATACATTGACCGTTGATGGAAGGTGGGAACATTTAAACAAATTTAAATTTCCTTTATTTATCTTGATATAAATTATAAATCATATTTAAAATGAGGGATTTTTAATTATAAAAATATTTGTCTCATCATATTCATTTTATTGCATGCTTGCCGGATTCACGCAATTTATGTCTAAACATGCATACAATCATAATATCAAATATTATATAGGATGATCGATTCCATTTCTAATTGACCCGTGGTTGCCAATCACGGGTCTTAGTCCAATCCTAGGTAATATGCAGTATGCAATGCTATCCTATTACATGTGCTTCCAATTTACATTTCATCAGTCTTTATTGTCTGCTGGGCCCACCGTCTTCAAATCTTGATCTCCCACTAAATCTAATGTATTTACAATAAATAACAATGACAAGTAGGGATACATTTTTAGGGGTGGGAACGGGCTATAAACCAAGCCCACTTTTATTACATATGACATTCATATCGGGCCATAAACCAGGCCCATTAATAAAACCAACAACAATAAAAACAAAATGTAAATTCCTAACATACACCTACAAAATTGGTCATGGAAATCGATCATCCTTATCCAATAACATTTAATTCAAAATTAATTTATTGGATAACATGCAGTGGCAATTCAAATTTAAACAAGATAAAATCATATTTTATATATAAAATCTCATTTCACATATAAAATCATATTTTATCTCTATATCAAATAAAATCATATTTTATCTATAAAATCCAATTTTACAAATAAAATCATATTTTACTCAATATATCATAAGATCATATCTTATCATCAATTGTACCAAAATAATTGATTTCAAAATTCAATTTACGGATAAAACATTAAAATTTTCCAAAAATTCAAATTTATCCAAAATCAATTTTAAAATTTACGGACTCGAACAATTCGATCCGAAATCTCGTGAACCAATCAAAAACAATTTTTGACCGGACCAAAAATAAAATTTTAACATATTAAAATTAATTTTTAATAAAAATATAATTTTTCCCGCGGGCCGCCCGGGACACTCCCGGGCCGGCCCGCACCCGGGGCGCGGGCCGGGGGCAGCCCGGCTGCCCCCTTAGGGCAGCGACTCTCGCTGCCCTGGCGGCGCCGTGCGCCGTCCTGGGCGGCGCCGAACGCCGCTCCTGGGCAGCGCCGAGCGCTGCCCTGCGCAGCGCCCAGCGCTGCGCTGGGCAGCGCACAGCGCTGCCCTGGGCGGCGCCGTGCGCCCCCTTTGGGCGGCGCCGTGCGCCGCCCGGGGCAGCAACGATTGCTGCCCCACCGGGCAGCGATCCAATCGCTGCCCGGGTTTTGCCCCGAAAAAAAATTTTTTTTATTTAAAATATTTATTTTGTTTTCAAAAAACCGAGACTCAAAAATTTTGTACAATCGATTAATTTAATCGTTTGATCTGAGCAACCTGGCTCTGATACCACTGTTGGAAAAAACTGGCGGTCAGATCAATCACGATTGATACCCGGTGCAGCGGAAGTTTAAAAATTTTTATCATGGAACAATTCCATGGTGTGGGTATCAACCATTCAACGATTAAATTATTGTGTGTGTAAAATTCAAATAACAATTAATTAAATTTTACCTCCAATCTCGAAGCGAGATTAATGGACACCACACAGATTTCTCTGCGCTTCTTGTATCTCCCAGGAACTGATGAACTCCTTCAATCAGGTCCACGAATGAGGTTTAAATCCCTCTGACAGATTGCACTAGAAAATCTGTCAGAAGTTTTTCTGCGAAGAGATTAAACGAATCTGATTCGTTATTCCTGACTGCAATTCAAAATCACAGACCGGAATTTTCTCTGACAGAGCAAAGGGGGGCGGCCGAAAATATTAGAGTGAGAGCTAGGGTTCGAAAATTTTGTCTCTCAAAATAATGACCTGTTGTGTGTAATTTCTGTACTGAAATAACTTATTTATAATGCAGGCCACTAACACCTTAGGGCCCATTAGTCATAAGTTAGGGCCCGACAAGCAAAGCCCGCACATTCAGAAATTAATATAAAATTCATCGTGACTCCGATTGATGAACCGATTTCACCAATGTGCACAGAAACCATTTCTGCACATTTTAAAGTCAAAATAAATTTTCCTGAATCCGAATTCAGTGGTTTCCTAAAATGTCCATCCCTATGTCATTTTAGGAAATCCTACTCCCTTACTCTTATTTAAGAAGTCCAACTCCTTAGTTCATTAAATTTAACTCTTTAAATTTAACTATCTCAACGGGGATTAAAACTCCATTACACTGTGTGACCCTCAACGGTTCAGGGATACAGCTAGCCGTGGGCTCACAACTCCTTGTGACTCGGAACAACACTTTCCGACTTGCCCAACGAATCATGGTAAAGCGCCTAGCAACATCGCCCCATGATTCCCTAGGTATCACTGATAGTGCCTACAAGAACCAGTAGATTTTGGTTAGCGTACAGTACGGTCCCTTCATCCAAATATCCCGATCGAATCAACAACCATTGGTATATCGAGAGTCGCTCAAGATTCGATAACTATGCAATACATCTTGAAGATCAAATTAGTGACATCGCATGTGCTACTAAGAAACCATTTCTTAAATCACATCAAGTACTCTGGCCAGAGATTTGTCACACTAATATCTCCTCAGATCGCATAGGATATCCACACTCGCAAGTATGTGGTGAATCCTTGACAACAATGCATTGACTCCTATATGTGTCGTAACTGTACCCAATCTCGACACCTGATGACCCCCATAGAGTCGGTAAACGAGTCAAAGCACAGCACTAGCATATAGAGTCTCCATGATGTTTCAAGTCGTAAGGACTAATGGTGTACAACCAAAACCGCGGACTTTATCCACTCGATAAGTGATAACCACTTGGAAAGTCCGGATAGGGTAGTTCGATTATTCATCCTATGAATATCCATTTGCATGCTTCGAACATCTCCATGTTCCCTACCAATGAAACGTGGTACTCCGCATCGCAAATGCTAGTCTCAAACTCGAGCGATCCTTATCCTTATTATCGGACGGCTCAATCGACTAGGAACGGTTTTTAGAATATACAGTGACTATAAGATGTATTTCATGATAGACATCTCCATGTTCTACCACATCTTACATACACTATAGTATATTCAAGGTCTTTATCAAAACAACAATAGTATATCACAATATAACAATATGAAGTAATATAAAGTCATTGCCATAAAAGTGTAAATAATATTAAACAAAAGATTGTTTATACAAAGAGTCATCAAAGCCCATAGCCACACAGTTGGCTCACTGGGCACCCACTCTTACATAATTTTCAAAAGGTAGAGCCCAATTGCTTCCAAAGCAACCTCCATGTTTTTACCTCATGTCCAATAAGGGCCCAATAATATGACGTCGTTTATTGTGACATGTCAAGATGATCCATCAATATTAAGTTGTGATGGACGGTCGCCATGTGGATCCCCAATAATATGAGTCAATCCCATGGGAGTTCCATCCAACTTACAACATGTGTCGATCCAATGTACAGCTTTCCGACGAACGAGCCCCCCTAATAATATGAGCCAGACCGTATCCGCGGGTAGCATCTCATACATTGATCGTTGATGGAAGGTAGGAACATTTAAACAATATTTAAATTTCCTTTATTTATCTTGATATCAATTTTAAATCATATTTAAAATGAGGGATTTTTAATTTTGAAAATTTGTCTCATCATTTAAAATTTGTATGCTTGCGGGATTCATACAATTTAGTCTAAACATGCATACAACGATAATATCATATATTATATTTTAGGATGATCGATTCCATTACTAATCGACTCGTGGTTGCCAATCACGAGTCTAAGTCCAATCCTAGGTGATGTGCAAGTATGCAATGCAATCCTATTACATTGTGCTTCCAATTTACATTTCTTCAGTCTTTATCATTGCTTGCTGGTCCCACCTCCATCTTCAAAATCTCCCACTATTTCTAGTGAATTTACAATAAATTACTATGACAAATAAAGGGATACATTTGTAGGGGTGGGAACGGGCCATAAACCAGGCCCACTTTTATTACAAATGATAAAATCAAATTTGGGCCATAAACCAGGCCCATTAATAAAACCCAACAATCAATAATAAAGTCAAATGTAAACAACCTAACATACACCTATAATATTGGTCATGACAATCGATCATCTTTATCCAATAATATTTAATTCAAAAATTAATTTATTGGATATCATGCAATGACAATAAATATAAATAGATAAAATCATATTTCATACATAAAATCTTATTTTATATATAAAATCATATTTTATCTAGTTTATCCATAAAATCATATTTTACATATAAAATCCAATTTTATACATAAAATCATATTTTATTATCAATTGTACCAAAATTAATAATTAAAGATTTAATTTATGGAATTAAATTTATAAATTTCCAAAATTCCAAATTTATCCAAAAATTAATTTTCTTAAAAATTTTGGGCTCAAACAATTTTGACTCATTGCCTCGTGGATCAATTGAAACAATTTTCAATCGGGCCCAAAACTGGGCCCAAAACCATTTTGGGCTAGAATTCATAATTCACGAAAAAATTTAATTTTTAATAAAAAAAAAAATTTCTGGGCAGCCCGGGACAATCCCGGGCTGCCCGCCCGTCGCTGGGCTGGACTCGTCCAGCCCAGCTGCGCGGGCTAGGGCAACGCTTGCCCTAGCTCGCGCAGGGCTGCTGCGTGCAGCCCATCTGCGCGCAGCCAAGCTGCGCGCAGGGCTGCACGCGGCGCTGCTCGCTGCCTTCGGGCAGCGGGTAGCCCCGAAAATATTTTTTTTTCTTTTCCGTTTTATTTTTCTGAAAAATCGAGGCTTTGTACAATCGATAAAATTTTAATCGTAAAATCCGAGAACAACCTGGCTTTGATACCACTGTTGGAATACGGTCATTCTTCGGATCGAAAAAGAAAGTGATACTCGGTGCAGCGGAAGTTTTAAAATTTTATATGGAACGATTCCATATGGGTATCAAATTCCTACGATTAAAATTGATAATATAAAATTTAAACAATATAAATTTTACCTTAAAATCTCGAAGCGAGATTATGGACACCAACAGATTAAACTGCTCTTGTTGTATATCTCAGGAACTGATGAACGAACAATTCTTCAATCAGGTCCACGAACAGAAATTTAATCCCTCTGATAGACTGCACTAGAAAGTCTATCAGAAGTTTCTACGAAGAGAAATAACAGATTTGATCTGTTAAACCAGACTGCAAATTCGAAATTCACAGGCTGGAATTTTCGAACAGAGAGAGGAGAGGGGGCGGCCACACCTAGAGAGAACAACTAGGGTTTTCGAAAATTTTGTGACCTCTGTTGTATAATTTCTGTACTGCAATAACTTATTTATAATGTGGGCTGCTAACAGCTTAGGGCCCATTAGTCATAAGTTCAAGCCTGACAAGCAAAGCCCGCATGTTCAGAAATTAATATAAAATTCATCGTGACTCAGATTGATAAACCAATTTCACCAATGTGCACAGAAACCATTTCTGCATCTTTTAAAGTCAAGATAAATTTTCTGAATCCGAATTCAGTGGTTTCCAAAAATGTCCATCACTATGTCATTTTAGAAAATCTTACTCCCTCTACTTTTAAATAAGAAGTCCCACTTCTTTATTCACTAAATTTAACTCTTTAAATTTAATTATCTCAACGGGGATTAGAAATCCATTACTTGTGTGACCCTCAATGGTTCAGGGATACAGCTAGTCGTGGGCTCACAACTCCTTGTGACTCGGAACAACAATTTTTGACTTGCCCATCGAATCATGGTAAGAGCGCCTAGCAACATCGCCCCATGATTTCCTATGTATCACTGATAGTGCCTGCAAGAACCAATAGATTTTGGTTAGCGTACAGTACGGTCCCTTCATCCAAATATCCCGATCGAATCAACAACCATTGGTAAATCGAGAATCATTCGAGATTCGATAACTATGCAATGCATCTTGAAGATCAAATAGTGACATCGCATGTGCTACTAGGAAACCAAGTAACCTAAAACACATCATGTACTCTGGCCAGAGATTCGTCACACTAATATCTCCTCAGATTGCATAGGATATCCACACTCACAAGTATGTGGTGAATCCTTGACAACAAAGCATCGACTCCTATATGTGTCGTAACTGTACCCAATCCCGACACCTGATGACCCTAATAGAGTCGGTAAACGAGTCAAAGCACAGTACTAGCATATAGAGTCTCAATGATGTTTCAAGTAATAAGGACTAATGGTGTACAACCAAAACCGCGGACTTTATCCACTAGATAAGTGATAACCACTTGGAAAGTCCGGATAGGGTAGTTCGATCATTCATCACATGAATATCCATTTGCATGCTTTGAACATCTCTATGTTCCATAACAATGAAACGTGGTACTCGGCATCGCAAATGCTAGTCTCAATCTCGAGCGATCCTTATCCTTATTAACGGACGGCTCAATCGACTAGGAACTGTTTAGAATATACAGTGATTATAAGATGTGTTTCATGACAGCCATCCCCTTGTGCTACCACATCTTACATACACTATAGTATATTCAAGGTCTTCATCTAAACATCTTATAGTATGTCACAACATAATAATATGATAAAAGATAAAGTAAATGCCATTATAAAAGTGTAAATTATATTAAACAAAAGATTGTTTATACATAGAGTCATAAAAGCCCATAGCCACAAGTTGGCTCACCGGGCACCCACTCTTTCACTCTCATCACCGAGCTGAAGTATGCGCAGTCAGTCTACCAACATTCCATGAATAATCTGTTAAATTCAGTCTACCTCAGCGGATAAAGCCTTCTGAACTCTGACATTCTGCAACCACCTCCGCGCAATCAAAAGTGTACTACTGCAGTAGAGAATGTTGAAGTGGAAATACAAACAGTGCAATAGGAAGAACTTGAAGACAACAGATATTATTTAAAAATTATGACCGTTGACGTCAAAGCCTATAAATAGGCATCAAGATCAGTTATGGATACTCTCTTGCAAGCTCTCACATGAACAAACTCTATTGAACAGTCTACCAAAAGCTTTCACAGTTTATCAAGCAAAACTGATCAAGAACTCGAAGCACACATTCGAAGATATTATTTGATCATTGAAGGATCTCTTTGTGCATTTGTAATCGAGTTGTAAACACTTTCTATTAAATTCATTCTAGGACTGCTTCTGTTGTTGAGTTACTATGAGTTCTGAGATAGGCAATGTGGTAAGACCTAGTCTTGGATCGGAATTTTGCAAGAGTTATAAAATTCAAAGTCTTCTAGTGTAAACCTTCCTACCAAGGAAGAAAGGGTGACGAAGGAGTATTTAAATCTACGAACATCCAGAAACATTTGCTCGTGTTCTCCTACAAAACTCTTGTGATTAGAATTAAGTTTATCTTACATGTATTAAAATATATTTAATCAAAATAAAACAAGATGACAAGTATTTTCTCTCGATTTTTTGAATATTGGATATCGGTTTTCCTTTATTTTTTCTCTTTCTTTTTGCGTAATGAATTTTAAGTTGTATAACACATGATTAATTATTGTCAAATGAATCATATATGAGAGTATTAGTGTCACATAATTAATATTCAATTGATTTTTAGTTACTTGCGATGAAAAAACAAAACAAAACAAAACCAAAAAAAAAATCAAGTTATTGAACTAAGATCAAACTTTGAAAAGTTAAGACTAAAACAAAAAACAGACTAACACAGACTAAAATTGCAATTTTCAAGAAAAAAAAACCCCAAAATTCATCGTAATTTTAATTGATTTAAAAAATAATTTGATTTAAAAAATACAAAGATTTCTAATTTAATAAAAAATATTGTGACTTTTAATAACAAATAAATATTTTTTCCACATTCTCCTAAACACCGACTGACCGAAGTATTGGTTCTTTTTAAGAAAAAGTCCCACTTCATAAATAAATGCAAATGGCTCATAGTTGGTGACAATGTTTCCTTCGGCTTACAGAATCAAGTATTTAAGTGATCTAACAGATACATAAATTCAAAAATAAATTAATATGAAAACAAACTACAGTCAAACGCATTGAATCTCACTCAACCATACATATTTTTCATTTATTTTGAAATGATGCATAAATTTTTATCGAATAGGTACATAAACCAATCAATCGATCAAAGATTTATAGTCCATGTTATTCACAAAACGACTGTATACTTGACATATTTACACTGAAGCACTTCTAAATTCAAAAGGAACATATCAACGAACACAAACCGCAAAACTGTTTCATTTACAAGTAAAGAAGAAACGAACTCGAACCGGGAAATACCCCAGAACAAAATAATGTAAGTAATAGAAACAAAACAAAATTTAGAAGAGAGAAATAAATAAATAATAAATAAACAAACAAATAAATAAATAAATAAACAAAGCTCGTCCTACTTCAATCACGATTTATATCTTACAACAAGCAGGGATGCGGGGGCCTGTGCATGGATCGCCTTTAGCAAAGCCACGAAGTTGAGCATAGCATCGGTCGAGAGCCACTTGAGCTTCCATGTTAAAGGATCAGAAGCTGGCTTTTTGTTCACCAGTACAGAGTCTTCAGTTGTGCTTGATTTCTCGGAAGGGAGGAATTCAGATTTGCATTCCAGAAGTAAGATGACAAGTAGATTATCCTTGGTATCAATTACCTGTAAAAATAAAGCGCTTTGATTCCTATATTTAATTTTTCTTATTGGGAAACAACTTATTTAAAGATATTAAACAAGCCGATGAATGGCTGCCAAAGGAGCAGTGAGGTCCAGTGAAGTGATTTTCTAGGGTTTTATACACTAGTAATATCTTGTAAACCTTATCAGAAGCCATGTTTCTTCTTTTAAAAGTTAGAACACAGTCAACCAATGTCGGCAACATCCCTACCAGTGAATAAATATACCACAGTTGATTTTACAATCATGGTCAAACTCGAGCCCAATGTTAAATAGAAATCACAATGATACAGCTTCAGTTGAGCTACAACAAGGCCGCACCATGAAATGCATAAATAGTAAATGGGAGTTCAAAAATATTACCATCTCAGACACATTACCGATGGTGCCACATGAATCCAGGGAAAAATAGCTGGGGGACAATGTGCCAAACTGTGAGAGATCTTCAGTACACAAAATCAGATTCTCATCAAGAATGAACAACGATCTTGGTAGCCACATATCATCTGTACAAAAGGAAAACTATTTGAGAGGTAAATACAATCCCACTTCACAAATTATATTAATCAGAGAGCTGTTAACATAGTAATTCTGCTATCTGTTCACAGCCAAAACAGAGAGGAAAGAGAAAAATAGGTGTGTCCGCGTGTGTGCATAGGTGCAATCAAAGTCACAACTGAGCAGCAGGTTTACAAGCTATGAAACTCAAGGTTCTTAACACTGCAGTCAGAAATATCACATTGACCCGTGCATCCTACAATGAACTATCAAGTGTTATCATGATGTCCACATAATTCCACTGCTCTCAAACATGACAATCAAGCAACAAGTTTATCTTGTTACAGTATACCACCTATTCTTATTTTATTAAACAGTATTTATCATCCCAGAAATTAAAACAGTGTATAGTTCGATAATTATTTGTGAAATTAGACAAGCAGTATTATCGGATGCTGCACCCTAAAAGTCAAATGCATTTTTTTGTGTTCCTTCTTAACAAATGCTAAGGTATATATATTTCCCTATATAAAGAATCTGCCCCTTAGACACCATCTTTTATTTTACTAAAATTGTCCTTATGTGATATAGATATTACATTTTGTTTTCTTCTTATTTTTTAATTTTGACATTTCAAATTACAGTTTAGTCCATCAATAATTTTTACAACTATGATAGTACTCTTACTTGAATATAAATCAAATTAATTACAAACAAATTATACAAGCATGCAATACACTAGTAATAATAACCAATTTTACTTCTTTTTGTTTTTTTATAAGAAACTGATAGTATTAATATTAGAAATCAAGATCATTACAAAGACCAGGTGGACCAGAGATCATATTCCAACAACGAACTACCAAAAATCTAGAAACTGGAGCCAACTAACGAAAAATGAGACTTCAATCCCTAGAAAGATCAGAAACAGATGATGATTAAAAATCCGCCGTCAACTGAAGCCAACAAGGAACCCTAAACATAATATTTTCTCAATAATCATTAGCCAATTCATCTTGTTCATAAATAATCCTCCTGTCTCTCCCACCAAACAGACCAACAGATGCAATGAACAACCATATTCCAGAAAATCCGTCCCTTTCTTCACAACTCACAGCCTAAATCTAGATGGAAAAAATACCGAGTAGATTTAGGAACGACCCAAACCAAATCCAACTCCACCAAGGCCTTGCTCCAAAGCAAACTGACAAAAAGGCAGTGTAAAAGCAAATGGTCCCAAGTCTCCAAATCCTACCTGCATAGCACACACCAGTTAGGACTGAGAGAACATGAGGGATTCCCCTTCTCTGCATCACCTCACAAGTCAGAAATTTACCAAGGCCAGCAATCCACGAGAACACTCTAACCTTAGAAGGAATTGGCAGTTTCCAAATGAAGTGAAAGAGCATAGAGCTAAGAAAAGTAGAACCTGGGAAAAAAAACTCGAAGAAAGATTTGAAAAAATGCCTGAAGAATCCAACACCCATGATCTATACTCTGAAGAACCCCGAACGATAATAGCCCTCTACAAAAAACCTAAAAGCACACTCAACTCACACAATTCCGCATCCCTAAGATCCCCACGAAAGTGCGAATTCCAAGAAGGAGAAGAAAGACCGGGAGACCAAGCTGAAGAAATGAAGAAAGATATAGGACGGCTATGAGCAATCGATATCTGACGCAAAAAAGGGAAACAAACCTTACAAGGAAGAGTTCCCCCCCACCATTGACCCTCCCAGAATCTCGTAATGTACCCTCACATGTTGAATGAAATCCAGATAAATCCTAGAGATGAATTTCCAATGACTCCTGAAAGTGGAAAACTTAGCTAGACCCACATCTCATCCATTCTCTTGCAACACATATCAGCTAACAATAATCTTGCACAAAAGCGACTCCCTTTCCCTAGAAAATCTCCACCCCATTTGCCTAATAATGCTTAATTTCTCAAACAATAATTACCGATGCCCAAGCCCCCTTGCTCTTTAGGTCTACACACTTGGTCCTAAGCAACCTACAATGATGCTTCCCGTCGCCACCGTCCCGCAATAAATCCCTCATAATCTTTTGAATGGCATCCGTAATCCCACAATGTATCCTGAATAAAGACAAAAAAACATATAGGCAGAATGCCCTGGACAAAAACCCTTTTTTCCAGGTAGCTAATTTCTTGGAAATCATGAAAACACTAGTTCCCTTAATGAAATTTATAACGGATTGTCTCCCAAAGGAATCCCCAAGTATCTAATAGGCCATGATTCTCTATCACACCCAATAAGCCTTGCTAGCCCCTCCTCCTCCTCCTCAACACAATTCAGGCCTAATAAGGCACTCTTACCCAAATTGATTTTTCCGGAAATAGCAGTGTTCAAAATTTCCACCAGAAGGCTGACATGTCTATCCTCCTTCAAAAAATAATGTATCATCCGCAAACTAAATGTGAGAAATCTCCACCCTATCCTTGCCCACTCCAAACCCCAAATCACGTTCAACTCTTTAGCCTTATCTATCATTCTTGCCAACACATCCACTATCAAATCAAATGGGAACGGAAATAGGGTCTCTTTGCTTAAGTTCCTTCTCCCCTTAAATTTTCCTTTAGGTCTACCATTAATATGAATTGAGAACGAAACAACACAACCAATTTTACTTCTTATATATGCTGGATATACAGAACAAAATTAACCAGTATCTCAACTTTCCTAATTTATGTTTTCAGCTCCCGATCATTTGCTTTACCTATATTTTAGGCTAGCTGAAATGTTTTACGTGGAATCTGGATTCCCACCGTACTGACACAAGATAAAATTATGTGTCTTGATAACATCTCATTCTATTTACGGCAAAATCAATAATATTTCATCCTTTCCAATGTTGTGAGCATTGGTTATACACTTCACTCACCTTCATCTCTAAGGGCAATTCTGTCTATGAATGATGTCATGTATAGAACTAAATGTGGAAGTAATTGTAACTTCTTTATTTGGAATTTTGTCTTTGGATCCTGGTACTGCCACTCCCAATATTTTTTCTCCATGGTTTTCTTTAAACCTTTAAAGCGCTTGACTGAAATGAGTACAGGACTAAAATGTAAAAAAAATTAACAAATTTATTTTACATTTAATCACCAGTAAAGTGGTAAAGCCTACATGTAAAAAAATTCAAGGAACAACTCCATCGCATGCTCTCTTGAGAGTACTCTGAATGTTTTCTAACTTGTCCCTCCGCTTGGTCAAATTTACTGATATTAAGTCCCTCATTAATTCACTGAATGACTTTTTCAGATTCATTTAATTTATTTTTTAAAATAATTAATAATGTTTCTTGAAAAAATTATCAACATTTTCAAGGTACAAATTCAGGTTAGTTGAAAGTTAGTCCAAAGCTATTTTATAATCAATAAAATTTCCCCAAATAAACTTCAAGCACCAATTCTGCTTTTTTAACACCATGTAATTTATTAAAAAGTTATGTGGCATCACTGGCATGGAATGCCAAGAACTAGAATTCTTCCGTAATTTCCAGCAATGGATGCCCAAATATTGATACAAAGATAAAAGGTTTAATTCTGGTAGTTAAATGCCCAACGAAAGAGAAATTTATGTGGTAAAAGTCCATCTTGGAAAGTCGAGGGATCAAAAGAATAAATTATGCTCATGGAAGAACTGTTCACAGGAAATATGAAATTTCAGGGTGTTTTTAGTATTGTTTCCATCATTTTGGGGCTTTATTTTGAGAAAACTGAAGTTCATTGTTTTTAAGCCAAAAACATTTATTGTTAGTCAGTCGAATCAGGTAGCTTTCTCTCATAATTGATTTTATCATAGTATGTGGGCATATAAAACCGTAAACCATACACCAAGTTACAATGTAAATAACAATAGGATACTTTTGGGGAGGATGAAAAAATGAATTTAAAGAAATAATCAGTGTTCTAAATGGCGGTCGAGGCGGCTGCCTAGGCACCGCGGCCCTCAACCGCCACGCCTTGGCATGAGGCGGCCTTTTTAGGCGGCCCAAGCTGTCCGGCGGGCGAGGCGGCGGTGGCGGGCGCTCGGGCGGGTGAGGTAGCCAAGGCGGTCAACACATTTTTAAATTCAGTCAAAGATCAAGAGTCAACTAATTTTAAAATTCTAGTCAAAAGTCAATAAATTTTAAAAACCTAGTCAAAGTCTACCCATTTTAAAACCCTAGTTATTGACTTATTTCAAAAACACTAGCCACTTTTTGTTTTTCATTTTTGCTCCCCACCCTCCGACACACACCTCAAGCTGCCTGCCGCAGCCAGCCGTTGCCGCCACCAGCAAGCATTTTAGGTTAGTTTTTGCGTATTTCACCTACTTTTACATACTATTTTTTATTACATTGCATGACTATATATGATTACCCATAGAAAATGCTTAAAAAAAATTCAACCGCCTAGGCGGCCGAGGCGGTAGGCGGTCACGGACCGCCCCGCCACCGCCTCCCGCCATTTTCAACACTGGAAATAATTATGCTGGAAGATGTGACATGTGTTTCTAGAAAACATAAAAAAATAAAATAATGTTGAAAATTTTAAATATTACAAGGTCTTTCTAAAAAAAAAAACCAAACATATCCTCAATTTTCTCCCGGTTCAACTCTTGTAAAAATATGCTGTGCTTACTGAAAGACTCTTAACAGTGTTGCTGTATTTAATACTAAAATCCCTACCTTAAGTACGTACATAATGCAGTACTGGGCAAGTTCAAGTTAAACCATGCCATACCTTCCAACCTTTCGTGCCAAAAAAAGACAATGGAGTACTGGAATATGTTGAGCTCTGAACCTCTGAATACAGTCTCCTCAAAAAGATTAATCTGAACCTGCTCAAAGCTGCCATTATAATTTAAACACATGGCATCATATAAAATAAAAAGTTAACGCCCAAAGCAAGATAAATATAAAAGTCAGAAACAATTTCAGAATTCAAAACATCAAAGGGAAATGCTTTAGAGATTACCTTGTCAGAGAGCAATGATTATTGATTCCCGATGAGTCTGAGGAAATCAAACACATCAAGCAATTCTCTCGATCTCTTCATACAGCTGGTTATGAAAACATATGTAGAATTCCCTTCGAAGTGAACCCTATATATGCCAACAAAATACACATGCTGTTACAAACTAAGGGGCGGACAAAAAGCATATAGCTGCAAGTTACTACCTTACAACTTGAAGTCCTAGTCCAACAAAAACCTCTTTAACTTCACCAACACTGTGACAACCAACAATCTCTAGTGATGCATCTCCTACAAGTAGTCATCAAATAGAACCACCAGATAAGCAGAATTTACACAGTAGAAAAGAAAACAAAAGATGATAAAATAAATGCATTTCTAGCTAAAAGCTCATACCACTACAAAGCTAACCTGGCCCACCACATGCACCTACAATGAGTAAAATATAGAACAGCTACATCCCTGCATACATCAACCGGAGAGTGGACTCACCATAACCAAAACATTAAAATGATCTAAATATTCACGACCGATAAGCTAATAGAAACCTATGGACCACCAAAATGCTAATACAACCACAGTCCATTAACAATAGCCCAAAGCTTGATTAGGATGCATGTAAAATAACGATCTATAAACTTACAACATAAAATATAAAATAAAAACATTTGTGTCACTCCTAAAGATCCAAATAAGAAAATCACTTAATACATAACTAAATAATAGTTCTGTATGGGATCAAATCTAATTATGATCTTTCTCATTATAATCTGTGCAGATTCGGTACATTTAAGCTTAAAGGCTTGTATCTTCATCTACAAATTCAGGAAAAATCAATAGCGATAATTTCTGACTTCCATATTTTTCTAAACATAAGACGGCGGTTACCATGGGTACAATAATAATAGAATTTCACTGGTACAGACTACTTTTAAACAAACATTTGATCGATGTTTCTTCACATTGCTCATAAGAATCCTACTCAAGGTTCTATGATGGATAATCCAGATGGTGTCATTGATGGAATGTTAGTTTCAAATGTTAACAAACCAATCCGACAAACAAAAAGAAAGCAGAATGATTATAATTAATAATGTGAAGTTACACATAATGTGAAGGGCCTCTAGATTCCAGAGATCTTAAAAGACCTATATTTTTGGTAACTAATATACCATGAGTTAAACAGAAACATCATGTTGTTTTATAGGTTAAAAGATAGAAATAACCATGTATGGCCGACATTTCAACAAATATATTCAAAGGAACTAAAAATCAGAAAACATTCCCAGAGTAAATTGGATCATAATGATTTAGTGAACAAGAAATAACCTTTCATAATAACCTGATCTTCCAGGAAACAAACAACAGCATAGCATAAGCCGCATAGAAATTTCACCAACCCCAGAATCGGCTATCTTCGAATTGAAATAGGTCTCAATAAAATTATCTGTCTCTTTACTTGATGTATACAACCCAGAAAGAACACCCACATAACAGTTATGCACGATGGGGGTCTTACTGTCACCATTTATCCTAACTGGAACGAATTTCCACATTTCATTAGAGCAAAATAATTCTTTCCTTTCACTTTCTATATCATTTTTGTAGATTTGCACATGGTCACTGAACTTCTTCGATGAGTCAATGTCGCCATAGGCATCATCCTCTTCAGGTAAGGAAACCCTTCTTCTTCTTGGTTTCCTTCTGCTTTTATTCTTCTGCAAAAAATCAGATTCTCCCTCATGAATATTTACAATATCATTATCAACCAAAGAATCAGTGATGCTACCGCCTGAAGCATGGGTTGAAACTTCAAACTCTCTACCTTTGGTACCAGCATATTTTCCTCCAGTAAAGGGACCTGAAATGAGTGTTCCATTTTGCTTCATAGATGGATTTGTGTCATGATTTATGTCACCTGGGTTGGAAACCAGAGAGTAATCTTCTGCATTTGTTCCAGAAATATCTTCATCAAAGGACTGATTGACCTCAATTATTTTTGGGTCAAACTCAGCAGAATCATCTTCACTGCAGCTTGAATTGCTATCAGAGGATGCCACAGAGAAGGATTCAGCAGATAGCTGCAAAAGTTCTTCTTCTAAGTTCTGGCGTCGATGCAAAATATCTTCTTGGTAATGAGGGGGAGATCTTGGGCAAGCTGATGATGAACGGGACACCATGATACTATTTATTCCATTTGAAGGGGATATTAAATTTTCGGTACTTATGCTATCCCCTCCAGAAGCAAGCGAATTAAAGCGTGAGTAAACAGCATCAGCAGACATAATCACTTCATCATTTAAAGATCTCAGCCCTTCCAGATTACCACTCAGATTGTTGGCATCAGAACCATCCTTTCCCGGGTGCTTCAAGAACAATTTTGATGTAGTGTCACTGTGTCTATCAAGATGCTGTTGGGAATTGACAACAGGTGATGTATCTGCAAAGGAAGTTTCAGATTCTAGCATCATTGTGCTACTTTCATCCCCAGAATGCTGAATAGAGTCAGAGATATATTTTGAGGTCTCTCCAAGGTTCTCGTCTGTCCACTTGCCATTTACGTGAATTTCTTTATTATTACTTAAGATATTACTCCTAAATTTGTTACCATGAACATTTCTAGATGCTTGATCCATCCATTCTTTAAATTCCTGCAACCATTGAATGGAATGTTCTTTTTTCCTAAGTTCAATTCTTTTCATCATATGTTCTATTTCAGCTTCATCGTCTGAAATTGCATTTTCATCCTTGCTTTGAATCTCATTATCACATGACATGGAATCTGGATCAGAACAGACACGCATGAACTGTTTTTCACTGTCAATGCTCACAACTCGAGAGATACTCTTCTGCAAATCATTAAACAACATGCACGCTTCAGAAAGCAAAGAAATTGACTTTGTACGAGCAAATATGAAGTAAACTCTTTCTGGTAAGTTGAAAGTTTAATACAAAAATGAAAGAGAGCCTATTGCAACTGTATGGCTTCCTACCCGCTTTGTATTTCTCCCCTCTAAATCAGCTTCATCCTTGGCTGGCACATAAAATCCAAAGCTAGCAGGCTGCTTCATCCTGCTAGTGACTACAATTTGCCTCTTCCAAAACTCACTTGGGGATATTCTCTTATCATCCAGTTTAAGCTACAGTAAACAAGCAAATATAACAACGGTTAAATTCAATGTAACTTCGGAATTATTATTGGCACATATATGCATCACAGTCCACAGATGATCAGACGTCTAATTCTTCAATTGTGAATTATAACAGTGGCTAAATCAATTGTGGCTTACTATGTGTGGAAGGGGGAAAAAGCTGAAAACTTGGGCTCGGAACCATCTTGCACAGCAAAGAGGATTTCCTTCTAACCACAAGTTCTGAAGTGATGGAAGGCCAGCAAGTATCTCCACCTCAGAGAAGTTTGAAATAATATTGTAGGAAACATCCAGCCCTTCAAGCGACTTCAAATTCTCAATTCCACGCAGTGTAGACAAAGCATTGTTCCTCAAATCAAGTTTAACAATTTGACATGGGACCTACATAGAAGAACATCTGAAGTGGGTCCAAAACTTATAGCTGGACAGAAATGAAAACCAAATATCTTTAGTAACCATACAGAACATGAATCAGACACAGGGCTTTTTTCTTCACTTTCCTACTCTTATGTTCATATTTGCACAATAAAGTTTTAGAATCAAAGCTCATTTTTAACTGAAGCTACTTATAACTTTTTAAACAAGTAGTGAGGAAATATATTGGCTTAATTGAATAGTTAATATCCAAATCTCTGCAATTGAAACGTCTACATAAATGCAGCACGATAATGTGAACAATTTTTTTTTTTATAAGAAACGATACTTTATTGTATATGTAAAGAATATTAATTACAATAAGCGGACTAGTAGTCCGCAGACGACAAAAGGCTAAACAAGATCTGATCATATCAACAATAGACAAAAGCCCAGTCTCTCAATAAATCTGAGATTCAGACATTCTCAAATTCTATATGAGACCCAACCCAAGCAGGTCTTCTAATCTTGATCTTTTCCTGGCATTCTTCGCTCGACTCTTCAAAGTCATAAAAAAATTTTCTATTTCTCACTAACCACACCGAACAACATATGACATAAACTACGACCCTCCAAAAAGTTCTGCCCCTCTTGCCCAGAAGCTTTCCATGATCCGTGACGAATAATGTGAACAATGATAATAAACAAAAAGAAAATCATCCAAGTCACCACTTACTAAAAATATCTCTTTCTCTGGAAATTTCAAAAAATTACCTCACCAAATGATGAAATGCTTCTCAGGCTATTAAATCCCAGATCGAGGTGCTTCAGTTTGCTGCATTTATAGAGATTATCCACCTTTGCAAATTTGTTCCTACTGAGATCGAGAATCTCCACGACAGGAAGAAGCTGCAAAGCCTCATCCATGAGAACCAAGCCATTACACGCACATGACACAAAACACAAGCGGTTCCACTGTGGCGAATCCTTTATCTCCACAATTCTAGGGGCGAATACATGCCGCAAAGCATCCTAATCCAGTTGTGATATGAAATAGGAAAATCAATTCCAGCAGCAGTTCAAATACCTTTAACTACCAAAACTTAAATCATATTCATTTTTACAAAAGAAACAATGGACATACATTTTGATATTTGTTCTCAAACCACTGAACAACAAGATATCCTCCATTTCAGAGCATCAAAGTTTCAGAAAAGGCATTTCAAAAAATAAAATATAAAAAGGCACTCACGGTAGAATTATGGCAAATCAGTTTCTCCAGCGTAAACCTCAGTTCTAGCAGGCCCTTGGCAGCCGACGTGGAGAGATCGCATCCCCGGAGTTCCAAAACCTTAAGACATCCAAACGGCAACAAATAGAGAGGCGTAGGATCCCTGCCCGGCGACGGGAGCACCGAAACCACTTTCAAGGAAGGCAACAACCTTAGAATTCTTCGCAACTGCTCAAGCGCGCGGTGATCACCCAAATCAGAAACATACGCCCGCAGATAATCGACCGGAGCTCCAGCAATCAAGCTCTCAAGCTCCTCCAACGCTTCCAGCCTGGATTGCACATACCTCAACCCGACGGGATTCAATTTCAAGACGAGAGTGCCTTCGATCAGACTCTCCGCTTGATTTTCAACAAATTTAACGAGCGACTCGAGGTACTGATCGCCGGTGACTATCGCCATAGGGCTAGCTAGGGATGGAGAACGGCGGATTGTGGGGCGGGGGCGGAGAGGGGAGGTTTTGAGGGAGAAGATGAGGAGGAGGAGGAGAGAAGTTCCATGAAAGAGAAAGGAAAGACGTTGTGGTGAGTGAAATGATTGATTGATTGATTCAATTTTGGAGCTGAGTTGGTCGTTGGGAGTTGATGATTGGACAGATGGAGAAAGCTAGAAGGACACGTGGCGTCGTTTTGTCAATAATACCATTCCCAATAACGACAACCTATCCTTCATTAACATTATTAAATCAACCCGTACCTATAAATTATTATTGATCCATAAAAAATATTTTTTTCCTTCCAAATAAATTTATATGTGTTGAAAAATATTATTATTATTAATATTATGTTGAATATTAAATGTTGAATGTTGAATATTGAGTTGTAAAATGTGGAAAATTAGTGTGTGATGATGTAGATGATGATGTATTTATTTTTGGACTAATCTCAAATGTGGATCTATAAATAGGTCTTCATTTGTGATGAAAAATACAATTGAGTTGAGAGAAAAATATTATAAAATGTAGAGTTTGATATATTTTAAGTTTTTGGAGTATTTACTTTTTACCGTAAATTTTTACTTTTTCACAACACGTTATCAGCACGATCGCTCGAAGGTTCTCTATATTTTCCGACGCTCCAAAATACAAGAAGAAGTCAAAAATATTCAACAAGTAAGAATTTTTATTTTATTGTTTATATATTTTTATTGTGTATATATTAATATATAATATCATGTTATGAAAAAATATGTTTTTTTATCAAAACTTGTTATAAATCCTGGGAGGATGTTAAGACGACATCCCACACTCTCAGTAAGGGATACGACAAGTATAAAAGCCTCTAAGATTTTTAAACAATAACGTGATATATATTTATTATGTATATATATTAACTATATTAATATATAATTTCATGTTATTATATAAAAGGTTGTCTATGACACTGACCTTATAATAACGTGATATGATATATATTATTGTGTATTTATATACTAACCATATTTGTATAATCTCATGTTATTATATAAAAGGTTGTCTACGACACCGATCTTATAATAATGTGATATGATATACTATACTTGACTTTATACTAACTATATTGGTATAATTTCACAACATTATATAAAAGGCTGTCTACGACACTGACCTTATAATAATGTGATATGATATACATAATTATTTAATTATGATTATCATTATATGCATTGCATCATTATCACAAATTTTTATTCAACACATACTCGATTTTTTTCTTTACCCCCAACGGTCACAAACGGCTAAATTTTTGCCCTATAAATATGTTCACTCAAACTCATTTTCAATCACACCAAATTCACTCTTTCCCTCAAAATATTTTCTCCTCGGTTTTTTTTTTCGAAAAAGAAGAAGATGGAGTTTTTGACCTTTCTAAGGCTATTTTTCATAACGACTATGATCATCATGCTCACGAGTTTTGTACTCACCGGCGATTTTTCACCACAGATTTTTTATCTATTTATATACGCACTTGTAATTTTCGTCCTTCCATTATTTTGTATTATCATACTAATAGAAATTAACTAATAAAATGCATTGTTATTTTTCTAGTACCACCATGTCAAATTTGGCAAAGATTGAATTCGTTGCGCACGATATCACTGGAAAGAATTATATGTCATGGACTCTCGATGTAGAGATGCATCTTGAGTCATTGGGTCTAAGTGATATCATCAAAGAAATTAATATATCAACCTCACAAGATAAAGCAAGCAATGATTTTCTTACGCCGACATCTTGATGAAGGGTTGAAATATGAGTATCTCACAGAAAAAGACCCAATAATTTTATGGAAAGGGTTGAAAGAAAGATTTGAGCATATAAGAGAAGTGATATTTTCGACCGCCCGTGATGAATGGAATTCGTTGAGAATCCAAGACTTTAAAAAAGTCAGTGATTATAATTCTGCGATGTATCAAATAGTCTCGCAATTAAAATTCTGTGGACTTGAAGTCACAGAGATGGAAATGCTTGAAAAAACATTTTCCACTTTTCACGCATCAAATATAACTCTACAGCAACAGTATAGAGTGCGTGGTTTTACGAGATATTCTGAACTCATTGCATGTCTTCTTGTGGCGAAAAAGAACAACGAATTGTTAATAATAAATCATCAATCCCGAACCACTGGATCAATGACATTTCCTGAAGTAAATGTCGTAATGAAAAATAAAAACCAAAATCAAAGACATAGACCAGAATTTGGTCGTGGACGAGGTCGAGGAAGTGGGCGTGGACGTAAAAATTATCGCGGTCGTGGTCGTGGCCGTGGATATGAAAATAATCGAGATACTTATTTCAATAACTCATCTCAAAAGAACGTCACGAACCACCCACCAAAAAGGCAGCATGAAAATACGAGTGAAAATGAAATCACTCAAAAAGATCTGAGAGTGTTTGTTATAGATGTGGCACTGCAGGACATTGGTCACATATTTGTTGAACCCCTGAGCACCTATGTAAGCTCTATAAAGAATCGACAAAGGGGAAAGGAAAAGAGACCAATTTTGTTGAAAATAGTGACCATTTAATTGGTTCAACTAGTTTCAATGCTGCAGATTTTTTGAATGATTTCGAAGACATTGATTAAAAGATTGGTGGGATTAGATTGTAACAAATTTGTATTTTTATGCATTCTTGTATTATAAAGCATGTTATATTTTGCATTTGTATTGCACTTAATTTTTCTTTATTGCATTTTTGTGAAGTTTGATATGGAAAATGCTATGAGCAAACATGGAAATAATATCATGGAAATTTGCATACCGGATAGTAGTACAATGCACACTATTCTGCGAGATGAAAGATATTTTTTGGAAATAAAACCAACAAAAACAATGGTGAATACAATATCAGGTCCTGTAGACTTGATTGAAGGTTGTGGTAAAGCACAATTTTTGTTACCAAATGGTACAAAATTTTTGATAAATGATACTTTATATTCACCACAATCGAAAAGAAATTTGTTGAGTTTTAATGACATATATTCTCATGGATATGATACTGAGACGATAACTGATGTAAATCAGAAATATATGTGTCTTACCACATATAAATCAGGAAAGAAATATGTGGTTGAAAAATTATCAATGCTCCCTACTGGATTGCATTATACACATATAAGGCCAATCGAATCAAATATGGTGGTTAATAGTTCTTCAATATTAATCAATTGGCATGATCGATTGGGACATCCTGGTTCAATAATGATGCGAAGAATTATTGAAAATACGCATGGTCATCCATTGAAAGACGAGAAGATCTTTCAGAATAATAAGTTTCAATATAAAGCATGTTCTCTTGGAAAACTTATTATAAGACCATCGCCAGCTAAAATCCAAACAGAATCACCCATATTTCTTGAACGCATTCAGGGTGATATTTGTGGGCCAATTCATCCACCATGTGGATCATTTCGATATTTTATGGTATTAATCGATGCCTCTAGCAGATGGTCACATGTATGCTTATTGTCAACTCGGAATGTGGCATTTGCAAGATTAATGGCTCAAATAATAAAATTGCGGAATCAATTTCCCGATTATACAATCAAGAAAATAAGACTTGATAATGCTGGAGAATTTACTTCCCAAACTTTCAATGACTATTGTATGTCAATGGGAATTACTGTTGAACATCCTGTTGCTCATGTTCATTCACAGAATGGATTAGCTGAATCATTGATTAAACGTTTACAACTGATTGCTAGACCAATGATTATGAGAACAAAACTCCCTATTTATATATGGGGACATGAAATTTTACATGCTGCGGCATTAATTCGCATCAGACCAAGTGCATATCATAAATTCTCCTCATTGCAGCTTACATTTGGTAAAGAACCAAATATTTCTCATCTGAGAATTTTTGGATGTATGGTGTATGTGCCTATTGCACCACCTCAACGATCAAAAATGGGTCCTCAAAGAAAAATCGGTATTTATATCGGTTATGATAGCCCATCAATCATTCGATATCTTGAGCCTCAGATAGGCGATGTGTTTACAGCACGTTTTGCTGATTGTCATTTTAATGAAAAAATCTTCCCAATGTTAGGGGGAGAAAAGAAACACATCGAAAAAGAAATCACATGGTATGTACCATCATTGTTACATTTGGATCCAAGGACCAAACAATGTGAGAAAGATGTACAGCAAATTGTGCACTTGCAAAGAATTGCAAATCAAATTCCAGATGCATTTGCAGACACAAAAGGGGTAACAAAATCATATATACATGTTGTAAATGCC
Source organism: Henckelia pumila (assembly GCF_033568475.1). NCBI lineage: Eukaryota > Viridiplantae > Streptophyta > Magnoliopsida > Lamiales > Gesneriaceae > Henckelia > Henckelia pumila. The sequence goes on from NC_133121.1 coordinate 77,300,145, forward strand.
CCTGCTCGAATTAAAATTCCAAAGAAACAAATTGAAGACACTCATGATGTCATAAAACGCTTAAAGCGTGGAAGGCCAGTCGGTTCCAAGGATAAAAATCCTCGGAAAAGAAAAGGCATAGAGAAACACGATGATCATAAAATAGAAAATGGTGTTCCAGAAGAAATACCTGATGATGAAAATGTTCTGTCAGAACCACAAACTGACGAGAATCGTGAAATCTCTATCAATTATATTAATACTGGAAAAATATGGAACCGAAAAGATATAGAAGATATTGATGAGATATTTTCTTATAATGTGGCATGTGACATCATAAATGAAAACGAGGATCATGAACCAAAAACCTTTGGTGAATGTAAAACTCATCATGATTGGGCAAAATGGAAAGATGTCATCCAGGTTGAATTGGATTCGCTAAATAAACGTAATGTTTTTGGACCTATAGTCCCCACACCTGAAGGTGTAAAACCTGTTGGATACAAATGAGTTTTTATTCGAAAGCGAAATGAGAAAAATGAAATAGTAAGATATAAAGCTAGACTTGTTGCACAAGGTTTTTTTCAAAGGCTTGGAATTGATTATGAAGAAACGTATTCTCCTGTTATGGATGCAATTACGTTTCGATATTTGATTAGTTTGGCAGTGTCTGAAAATTTAGAAATGTGTCTGATGGATGTTGTTACGGCTTACTTATATGGATCACTTGATAGTGATATATACATGAAGATCCCTGAAGGATTTAAGATGCCTGAGGCACAAAGTTCAAAACCCAGAGAATTTTATTCTGTAAAATTGCAAAGATCATTATATGGGTTGAAGCAATCCGGCCGAATGTGGTATAATCGGCTAAGTGAGCACTTGATGAAAAAGGGATTTGTAAATGATCCAATATGCCCTTGTGTTTTCATCAAGAAAACAACATCCGGATGTGTAATTATTGCTGTATATGTTGATGATTTAAACATCATTGGAATGAATAAAGAAATTCAAGAGGTTATGATGTACTTGAAGGAAGAATTCGAAATGAAGGATCTTGAAAAAACCAAGTACTGTCTGGGTTTGCAAATAGAACAAAAAGAATGTGGAATTTTTGTTCACCAGGCAAATTATACAGAAAAGATCCTTAAACGTTTTAATATGGATAAATCAAATTCATTAAGTACTCCAATGGTTGTAAGATCATTAAACATAAAAAAGGATCCATTCCGTCCATATGAAGATGATGAAGTTATTCTTGGTCCAGAAGTACCATATCTAAGTGTCATTGGTGCCCTTATGTATCTTGCAAATTGCACTAGACCAGATATATCTTTTGCTGTAAATTTATTGGCAAGATTCAGTTCATATCCAACAAAGAGGCACTGGAATGGAATTAAACATATATTTCGTTATCTACGAGGAACGACATATTTGGGACTTTTGTACTCAAAAGACACCAATCAAAGTATCATTGGTTATGCCGATGCTGGATATTTATCTGATCCACATAAGGCACGTTCCCAAATCGGATATGTATTTACTCATGGAGGCACCGCAATTTTTTGGCGTTCACAGAAACAAACACTCGTAACAACTTCATCAAATCATGCTGAGATTATTGCGCTACATGAAGCAAGCCGTGAATGTATTTGGCTAAAATCAATGACACAACATATCCAAACTTCTTGTGGATTATCAGTAGACAAGAAGCCTGTGACGTTGTATGAAGACAATGCTGCATGTATTGCTCAAATGAAAGAAGCATACATCAAAAGTGACAGAACAAAATATATACCTCCAAAGTTCTTTGCCTACACTCAAGAGCTTGAGAAGAATAAAGATATTGATATCTGTTATATTCAATCAAGTGAAAACTCATCAGATCTCTTCACAAAGGCACTTCCCACGATGATATTCAGAAAGCATATATACAACATTGGGATGCGCAATCTGCGGAATATTTGAAGAATCACTTATGTTAACATGAGGGGGAGTTTACGTGGCTGCACTCTTTTTCCCTTACTATGGTTTTTATCCCACTGGGTTTTTCCTAGTAAGGTTTTTAACGAGGCAGTATAAAACACGTAATGAAGACAGTCATCATATCACGATCATCATCACAAGGGGGAGTGTTGAAAAATATTATTATTATTAATATTATATTGAATATTGAATGTTGAATGTTGAATATTGAGTTGTAAAATGTGGAAAATTAGTGTGTGATGATGTAGATGATGATGTATTTATTTTTGGACTAATCTCAAATGTGGATCTATAAATAGGTCTTCATTTGTGATGAAAAATACAATTGAGTTGAGAGAAAAATATTATAAAGTGTAGAGTTTGATATATTTTAAGTTTTTGGAGTATTTACTTTTTACCGTAAATTTTTACTTTTTCACAACAATATGAATATAAAACTATGGTCTTTTTAATATCAAAAGTTTTATAACTTTTTTAAAAATAACAAATATAATTGATTTAAAAATAACAAATATAACTAAGAAAATTCGATAAAAGTATTTTTTTTTCATGAATTAAATTTATTATTGTTTTTTATGCAATGAATTTTATTTTATTAATCAATATCATTAACATTAATTTATTAAATATTAAAATAAATTTGGCTCGCATATTATATATATATATATATGTGTGTGTGTGTGTGTGTGTGACTGGCTAAATCGGTGTGATATAAATCTACTGGCAAGCGTACCAGGTCAAGTAATAGTAAAGTGGACAAAGAGTCTAAGTATCGATCCCACAGGGACTGTAGTCAATTCTCAAGAATTAATTATTTAGCTTAATCTAGACAAAATAAAAAAGAGCGATTTGATTTAAATAAAATAAGAATTTAAAATAAAAACTATTTAAGAAATAATAATTAAAATAACTGAAGATAAAAATAATTAAAACAAAGACAACCAAGACACACGTAGGTATCGAACAAATCATGTAACAAGTAGTCAATTCAGGACTCAGATTTAATCTTAATTCACGGGAATTCTCCTAATTTGTTCAAAGGACTATTTTTAGAACAATCAAACATATTCAAATATTGATAAACTAATCTTTCATAATTTTAATCAAATTTGAATGCATTAAATATTTATGAAAATTCAGTTTACACCCAAACCTCACACTGAAACCGAATTCTATTTCTAGTCGGTTTTACAATATGTTGATTATCAAAGTGATCAAAATCGAAATCTCCTCTGTCGACTTGGAATCAGTTAACATGCAAACAAACAGTTGATCAGACTATTCACAAGATAAATATAAATCTGACAATCAATAAAATAAAATCAACTCTAAAAAATCCCAAACAAACATCCAAGTTTTCTACATAAATTTGTTCGGCTCAATCATGCCGTTTTGGTTGAAAATAAACTACTCAATAATTAAAAACAATAATTCAAAAATAAAAAGAAGAAGAAAAGAAAATAGAAATCTTCTCTCCCAAGCCTTGTAGCCGCCTCCCTCTGTGTTGTGCTTTCTGGAACTCCGGAACCCTCTAAAATATGTTATATCTTGTATATATATGGTCTGGAACGCCTACCAGTTAATTTACTCTCAAAACAAGGATTTTTCGGAACACATATGACCCTAAAACACGCGCGCGTGCGCGGCATAGGCCTCGCGTGCGCGCAGCACATAAAAACAAAAGTCTGGAACTCCGACTCGCGCGCGCGCGAGATTGATTCTCGCGCGCGCGCAGTACAAATTTTCTGCGCCGAGCGACAATTTTCAAAAATTCATATCTCAAGATCTAGCCATCGAATCGAGCTGAAATTTGGACAGAAGGTTTAAAACATCTTGAACTTTAATCTGAACGGTGGAGATAGGATTTCGATTATTCTAAAATTAAATTTGATTTTTCGAACAAAGCTGCTCCGTAATTCACACTTCAAAAATCCATTTTCCTACAAAATCAATCCGAGGAGTGAAATACACACACATGCACTAAAACACATAAAAATAATATGAATGCACACAAAATAGACATAAACTTATCACGAAATAATGCATACAAAATGTACTTATCAACACCCCCATACTTAAACCTTGCTCGCCCTCGAGCAAGACAAGCAAAAATAATATGCAAACAAAAACATAAGTAAGGACGATTCATAAATGTGCACAGCCTCCGAGAAGTTCAATCACAAAACCAAAAACACAGACATGCTCTCAACTTTTCATAATACACTTTTGGTTTAACGTGAACGTGTGTGTGTGAACTGTCATTTCGGTTTCATGCAACTTAGATCGAATTCATCTCAAATCTGTTTAGAGACCTATGACAAATCAGTGCAAGTATCACAATATAGTGCCCATTCCTTCCAACGACCTCTAGACTAAACACACCTCCCTTGAGATAATGAATTACACACCTCCGAATTTTGCACCCGGTATTGCTTTAGCCCCAATAATTACCCGCTGACTTAGCTATAACTGGATAGGATACGAAAAATCATTCTATTTTTTCTTTCTAATCCCCTCGTCTATAGCCCGGATGAAGCATCAATCCCATTTAATCCGCATACTTAGCCTTAAATTTAGTCTTTTATAGGATTTTAATCCTTTCAAGGCCCGGATGGAATTGAAAATTGTTTTTTTCTAGGTGCGCCCAAGATCATAAGTGTAAACTAGAGCCTCCTCAAAATTCATAGAACACAATCAAGATCCACAAACCACCTATTGCCGTGCAATGGTCAAACAGACAGAAACTTCATCAAATCTTTCGCTACAATTCACTGGTCTAACATTAGTGCTTAAAAATATTCACGGTTCAACCTACAGTTTCTCATGTCAAGTCAAGAGCAAATTTTTTCAAAAATCCATTTTTTCAAATAAACTTCATCATAATTGGCTATTATGACTCATCCTACTTATAAAAATGCAAACAACAACAAAAACAAACTAAATGCAAACAAACACAAAACATGACAGATGCAACACAAACATAACAAACAATGCAATATACTAGTCTACCCCCCCCCCCATACTTATCCAAAGCGTTGCCCTCAATGCTTCAGGATAATGAACAGAATGCATAACAAACACACAAATGCAAAGACGAACAAAAACACAATGAGAACAAAAATAGCACTCCCCTGGTTTTCGATTCATCCTCTTCCTTCTTGACAGTATCAGTTGGGACAGCAGCAGCAGTCTCGATATATCGGCAGGCATGACAAACTGGCATGAAAAAGAAACAAAAATCAAATAAAAACAAAAACAAAAACAAAAACAAAAACAAAAACAAAAAACCAAAAATAAAATAAAATAAAAAGCAAAAAGAAATAACACTGGGTTACCTCCCAGTTAGCGCTAAGTTTATAGTCTACAGCCCGACTATGCAGAAGCAACCATCAAAGAGCGGCTGCCGCCCATAGTAAGAATCATACGACTCTACATATGGGTCTTGATTTCCTTCGCCATCAAGCTTGGCGTGATATTGACATGGAAAGCTCGTCGGTCCAGCAATTCTCGGTATGAATTTTTTCTTTTGGAAGGAGACTCCGAATCTAGGCTGAAGCTCATAGAGGATGGAATATGCTGGAGGTGGCGTCAATGACAAGAAAGAATCTTCTAACGGTGTACATGGAACGACCATTGACGAGGTAAAATATGTAGCCTTATATGTTTCTTCCCCCTCCAAGTCCACTATTGGCTCTTCTTCACAAGAAAATTCCTCAAAAATTATTTCTTCATGCGCTGGCTCAGTTACTTCACTCTCTTGGCAGATCTCCAAATTTGGTTCTCTAAGAAGCGCAATCTGTTCATCCAAAAAACTCCAAGACTTGATACGGCTTTCTAAGAATTGATTTGTCTCTGTCTGTTGCCACAAAAGATTCTCCAACTGCGCCACATGATCCTCAAAATATCCTACACACTATTCTTGACGCTCCGGTGGTTGGTTCGAAAAATTTTTAGAGTCGATATATGGAGGATATTGGTGACTCCAACCCTGCAGTAAAGGATCACAATGCCAATGATAGTCGAAATCTGCCATATCATTTAACAAGTGCATCACACTGTTTTCATCTATGCTGAACAAGTGACTGTCAGTGGCCAAAGCTCCATAATCTACCCAACATCTTGTTAGCTCATCCAAACTACCATAAAAAATTTGAACTAGAGTGTAGTTCGAAAAATCATGACATCTAAACCTGTTAGCCAAATCATTGAATCTCCCCCAAGAAGCATAGAAAGGCTCCGAGTATTGTTCGCCAAACCTTGTGAACACCTGTCGATGATCCATCTCCAAGTACCTCACAAGTAAGAAAAATAATAATTAATAATTAAAAATAAAAAATTAATGCAAGAAAAAAAATGTCTAGTCTCAAGCAAATAATCTATCCTAATATTAACTGAACAGTCCCCGGCAACGGCGCCAAAAACTTGACCGGCTAAATCTGTGTGATATAAATTTACAGGCAAGCGTACCAGGTCAAGTAATAGTAAAGTGGACAGAGAGTCCAAGTATCGATCCCACAGGGACTGTAGTCAATTCTCAAGAATTAATTATTTAGCTTAATCTAGACAAAATAAAAAAGAGCGATTTGATTTAAATAAAATAAGAATTTAAAATAAAAACTGCTTAAGAAATAATAATTAAAATAACTGAAGATAAAAATAATTAAAACAAAGACAACCAAGACAAACGTAGGTACCGAACAAATCATGTAACAAGTAGTCGATTCAGGACTCAGATTTAATCTTAATTCACGGGAATTCTCCTAATTTGTTCAAAGAACTATTTCTAGAACAATCAAACCTATTCAAATATTGATAAACTAATCTTTCATAATTTTAATCAAATTTGAATGCATTAAATATTTATGAAAATTCAGTTTACACCTAAACCGCACACTGAAATCGAATTCTATTTCTAGTCGGTTTTACAATATGTTGATTATCAAAGTGATCAAAATCGAAACCTCCTCTGTCGACTTGGAATCAGTTAACATACAAGCAAACAGTTGATCAGACTATTCACAAGACAAATATAAATTTGACAATCAATAAAATAAAATCAACTCTAAAAAATCCCAAACAAACATCCAAGTTTTCTACATGAATTTGTTCGACCTAATCACGTCGTCTTAGTTGAAAATAAACTACTCAATAATTAAAAACAATAATTCAAAAATAAAAAGAAGAAGAAAAGAAAATAGAAATCTTCTCTCCCAAGCCTTGTAGCCGCCTCCCTCTGTGTTGTGCTTTCTGGAACTCCGGAACCCTCTAAAATATGTTATATCTTGTATATATATGGTCCGGAACGCCTACCAGTTAATTTTCTCTCAAAACAAGGATTTTTCGGAACACATATGACCCTAGAACACGCGCGCGTGCGCAGCACATAAAAACAGAAGTCTGGAACTCCGACTTGCGCACGCGCGAGCTTGATTCTAGCGCGCACGCAGTACAAATTTTCTGCGCCGAGCGACAATGTTAAAAAATTTATATCTCAAGATCTAGCCGTCGGATCGAGCTGAAATTTGGACGAAAGCTTTAAAACATCTTGAAATTTAATCTGCTCCATAATTCACACTTCAAAAATCCATTTTTCTACAAAATCAATCCGAGGAGTGAAATACACACACATGCACTAAAACACATAAAAACACATAAAAATAATATGAATGCACATAAAATAGACATAAACTTATCACGAAATAATGCATACAAAATGCAATTATCAATATGCATCCAGTGAATTTTTATATATATTAATATTAATTCAGAGAATATCATACGTCAAATTATTTTTTTTTTAAAGCATCATACGTCAAATTATTGATTGTAAAACACAATGATTTTTTTATAATTAAATCTATATTCACTAAATCAAAAAACATTCTTAAAATATTAAATTATTAATTAATTAATATCTCTAAATTACCAAAATTTGATTGTCCTAAAATTTATATATATAGGTTTTTAATATATATATTGATTTATTTTTGTTTCATGGTTGTATCTTTTTATTTTGTCAAAATATTTTATTAATATATCTTTTAATTTATTAATAATTTTAGTTATTTTTTATACAAATATTAAATTTAAGCGCTATATCAATATTGTATATAAAGGGTAAAACGAAAAATATATAGGACCAATCACATACATAAGCACAAATATTTATTACATACTTTATGTTATTAAAATTTTCAAAAATGTAATATATTTTCTATAGTTTTATATTAAAACAAGCACAAAACACAGTATTTTTTAGTATTAGAAGTCTATAATGCTGCTTTAGGTTGTTGAAAAATTTATGCTCACATTAATATCATATTGTTCGAGATTAGAGGTGTCAAAACGGGTCAACGGGGCGGGCCGACCCACAACCCGTCATAACCAACCATTAAGCGGGGCGGGGCGGCCCATTTTTTAGGCGGGTTGGGAAAACACCAACCCAACCCGCCTATTTTAGGTGATGGGGCGGGTCAATGCGACGGGCTCACGTGTAAATTAGCGGGTTTTTGCGGGTCAACCCGCAACCCACCACAATCCACCATTAGGCAGGGTGGTGCGGGCCGGCCCATCTTTTAGGCGGGTTGAAAAATTGTTAACCCAACACACTAATTTTGCATGGTAGGATGGACCAACCTGACAGGCCTAGCCCATTTAGACACCTCTATTCGAGACCATTAACGAATTTCTTGAAAGAATAAGGGTAAATTGTGATAAAATACCCAAACTCAAACCAAACTTTGTGGGCAGTCCCTCTGTCAGAAGAAATACATTTGCACTACCTAATTCAATAATTTGTTATTTTAAACTCCTTAAGTACATCATACATTAAAAATTAAAAGTTAAATTCCCTAAATACATTATACAAGAGGGTTGTATACCATACATACTATCTCTCATTTTATCTACATCACGATTCCCTCCTCCCTCGTAAATCTCATCTCTTTTACCTTCTTCCCGATCAATTTTCCTATCTTGAGGGCCACCTCATTTTCGTCGATTTCCACTCATTTTACCGTATCCCCAATTTTTCTTGACATCCACACGCAAGAATTCTCGTCAACACAAAAAATTGGGCAAGAAGGCAGACGATAAGCAACCCTAAATTGAAAATCTTGAATCCATCTTCGTTTTTTAGGAGTCGAGTCCGAGGTTTGGAACACAATCTCGGTTGAACGATACGAAGAATCAAAAAAGCTTGAAGTACGTTTCATTGTTGATTAATTGGAGAAAAGCCCTATTATCGGTAGAATGGAATCTGGAGATGGGTCTTCTTCCAACCTTGCGTTTTTAGGTACCTATAAGTGCAAAGGTCAACTTTTTGTCATCTCAATTTTAAGTGGATGTAGTTTGGAGGATATATTTTTGAGTTTTTCTAGCAAATATGAAGAAATAAATCATCTGTCTATGTCATTACAATACCTAGATCCCCAGCACAAGATGTACGTTACCTTAAATGATAACGATTATGTCTGTAATATGATCCATATTCACATGTGTATGAGGCTGAGTGTGATCGAATTGAGGGCTGAGTTAAAGACCAGATTCGACGAGGGTTCAATATGGAGAGGTAAAATCCATCTATTGCTTAATTATTCTGCCCTGTGACCTTATTAGTGATGTTATGATATTTATAATCGGTGTGCTTCTGTAATTCATGTGAAACATGAATTTGCACATGAAATTGTTTATACATCTTTTAGTTCAAAGTATTAATTTTATAACTCTATATTAGTTGATTAGTCTTTTATGAAACATGACTGCGCATATAAAATTGTGAGTACATCTTTAAGTTCTTTTTCAATCATGATGGTGCGTATGAAATTGTTTCTACATTTTTAAGTTCAAAGTAGTAATTTTATATGTGTACAATGTTGGAACATGTTCTCGGATCAGTCAGATGCGATACCTGGAGCAGCGGAAGTTAAAAATTTTATTTTCTGATCTGAAACGATTCCAGATCATGGGTATCAAATCCTAACGATTAAAACAAATAAGTAAAATAAAACGCAATTAAATTTTACCTCTCAAGTCTCAACTTGAGGTTATGGACTCCAACAGAAATTTTGCTCTTCTTGTATATCCCAGAAACTGATGACTCGATCGATCAACTCCTGAATCAGGTCCACGAACAGAATTCTAAATCCCTCTGATAGACTGCACTAGAAAGTCTATCAGAAGTTTCTACAAAGAGAATTTAACAGATCTAATATGTTAAACCAGACTGCAATTTTCGAAAATTGCAGACTGGATTTTCGAACACAGAGGGGAGAGGGGCGGCCGAAATCCTAGGGAAAGAGAGCTCTCTAGGTTTCGAAATTTATGAGCTGTCATGTTTAATTTTTGTACTGCAATAACTTATTTATAATATGGGCTGCTAACAGCTTAGGGCCCATTAGTCATAAGTTCAAGCCTGACAAGCAAAGCCCGCATGTTCAGAAATTAATATAAAATTCATCGTGACTCAAATTGATAAACCAACTTCACCAATGTGTACAGAAACCTTTTCTGCATATTTTAAAGTCAGATAAATTTTCTGAATCCGAATTCAGTGATTTCCAAAAATGGCATCCCTATGTCATTTTAGGAAATCTCACTCCCTCTACTCTTTAATAAGAAGTCCTACTTCTCATTTGCTAAATTTAACTCATTAAATTTAATCATCTCAACGGGGATTAGAAATCTATTACTTGTGTAACCCTCAATGGTTCAGGGATACAGCTAGCCGTGGGCCCACAACTTCTTGTGACTCGAAACAACAATTTCCGACATACCCATCGAATCATGGTAAGAGCGCCTAGCAACATCGCCCCATGATTCCCTAGGTATCACTGATAGTGCCTGCAAGAACCAGTAGGTTTTGGTTAGCATACAGTACGGTCCCTTCATCTATATATCCCGATCAAATCAACAACCATTGGTATATTGAGAGTCGTTCGAGATTCGATAACTATGCAATACATCTTGAAGATCAAATAGTGACATCGCATGTGCAACTAGGAAACCAAGTAACCTAAAGTACATCATGTACTCTGGCCAGAGATTTGTCACACTAATATCTCCTCAGATCGCATAGGATATCCACACTCGCAAGCGTGTGGTGAATCCTTGACAACAAAGCATCGACTCCTATATGTGTCGTAACTGTACCCAATCTCGACACCTGTTGACCCTCATAGAGTCGGTAAACGAGTCAAAGTACAGTACTAGCATATAGAGTCTCCATGATATTTCAAGTAGTAAGGACTAATGGTGTACAACCAAAACCGCGGACTTATCCACTCAATTAGTGAAAACCACTTGGAAAGTTCGAATAGGGTAGTTCGATCATCCATAAAATGAATATCCATTTGCATGCTTCGAACATCTCTATGTTCCATACCAATGAAACGTGGTACTCGGCATCGCAAATGCTAGTCTCAATCTCGAGCGATCCTTATCCTTATTTACGGACGGCTCAATTGACTAGGAACTCGTTTAGAACATACAGTGCTTACATGATGTGTTTCATGATAGTCATCCAAATCTACTATCACATCTTGCATGCACTTTAGTATATTCAAGGTCTTTGTTTAAACATCGTATAGTACGTCACAACATAATAATATGATACAAGATAAAGTGAATGCCAATATAAAATGTAAATTATATTAAACAAAGATTGTTTACAAATAGAGTCATAAAGGCCCTTAGCCACAAGTTGGCTAACAGGGCACCCACTCTTTCATACAATACATTTGTCGTGGTATGTTGAATTCTGAAGTTATGAATATGAAATTCATAAAGGTTGAAGAAGATTACAGATCCAGAAGTGATAATGAAGTTGAACAAGCCCTCGTACAAAAATTCACTTGACTCTTGGTTACATTGCATTCGCGAGCAGAGGCAGACATTTAAGGATGCTACATAATTTCGAACGTATCTTAAAAATTATTCTGTTGCAACCCGATGCTCATTTTGTTATAAGAAAAATGATAGCAAGAAGATTAATGTTGTTTGTTGTGAAGTAAATTGCAAATGGAGAATTTATGCCTCTAGACATAAAACAGACAATCTATTTGGTATTAGAAAATGCAATTTACAACATACATATGAAGAAGATAATTTATGTGGCGGAGGACATCCAAGAGCTGATGCAACTTGGGTTGCAAATTTGATGAAATAAAAATTAAGGGCAGAGCCATTTTGTCGTCCATCTTCATTGTTGAAAGATATATATAGGGATTATGGAGTAGAATTAGAGTAACGCAAGGTTTGGAAGGGCAAGGAATTAGAGATGCATGATATCTATGGTACCAAAAATGGTTGTTACGATAAATTGAGATGATATTGTCGTAATGTTCGAGAAACAAATCCTGAAAGTGTGTCAGAGTACGAGATTGATGCTTTAACTAATAAATATAAATGTTTATTAATTTCTTTCAATGCATGTCCCAGTGTTTTTGCCACTGGTTGTAGACCAATGATTTTTCTGGATGACACTCATATCAAAAACAAGTATAAAGGTAACATCCTACTTGCTGTGGGAAATGATGCTAATGATGATCTTTTTACATTGACATATTCTGTAGTGGATGCCGAGAATGATTGTAACTGGGAATAGTTTTGTTTTAATTTGAGAAATGTTCTACTTTCACAACATATCAGGGGGTTAGAAATTTTCACCTTCTTCTCTGATAGACATTCTGGTATCATCAAGGCTGTTCATTTATTATTTCCCAGTAGTCACCATGTTTATTGTTTGAGGCACTTGGTGGATAATTTTGTAATGCAGGTTGGTAATTATTTGTAATATGAATTTCCAGAAGTCTGTTATTTTTTTTATTTCGATGTAATAATGCATTAATTTTGTTGTTATTGTAGGTTATGCGAATTTATCCGCTACAAAACAAGAAGCATTGGTCTTCTGTGTTTAAAAAGGCTGCATACGCCCCTTCTCATCAGGAGTTTGTGCACACATTAACAATATCTCAGAATCCATGCCTCTTGCAAGAAAGTTTATTACAAATTCAGAACCTGAAAGTTAGGCTAATGCTTTTGTTTCGTGGAAAACATTGGGGTGTTATGAATAATAACATGGCTGAATGTTGGAATAATTTGGTTAAACCAGCACGTTATCTTCCAATTGTGGGTATGGTGGATCATATACGTGTTTAGAGACGGATCCAGAAATTAATATTTGGGTGGGCTTAAACTTAAAGTAATAAATCGAATCTATCATATATATTACTATGGAGACAATTAACAAAATGATATTCGTCAATATAATTTTTTTTTTAAAAAAAACTAACCATCTTAATTGTATTCAAATCACTTCAAATGCACTTGGGAGGATTAATTTTTTTAAGACAAAATAACAGAAATCATTTTTAAAAAAATTCCTATTAATTAAATTATTTTGTAACGTTCTTGCAATCTTCCAACACGTTTATCTTAGATTCACTCTTCTTTCATTTTTGAAACTATTTTTTTATTAAATTTTAAATGTACTTTCAAAATAAATTTTTATTAAATAAAATATTTGATAAAATAGATTTATAGTGTTTTTCTATTAATTTGTTAGAAGATTATATTAAATTTATGAAAGCCATACAAATATATATTTCCAAGACACTTTACATAATAATAAAAAGATTAACAATTTATTTTGGTAATATAAAATGTATTTTGAAAAAATAATAGTCAGATAAACACAAGGTCACACGCTTTGAGGTTTGAAAATATTTGGCACAAAAGTGGAGGGCCGTGGGGAGAAAAAGAATTTAATTATGATTAACCAAATTTAAATTTGTGAAGTAAAATAACTATTCTATCTAAACTAATATAATTAAGACTAAGACCCAACAATACGTTTTCCCTTGTAAAAGACACAATTGGACTGGGCTTGAAAATTACAATTTTCCTACCAACAAAACAAATGGGCTGGGCTATAGCCCAGTACGGGCCAAACATGGATCCGTCCCTGTACGTGTTCAAATCATGAACATGATGCACCAGCGTCAGAAAAAAACCTTAGCCATGGTCCAAGAATTAAGCCCGAAGAAGGAGAAAACTCTAACAAGCACATATATTGAATCACGAAACTTGATAGTTCAAAGATCATGTGGTTGGAAATTTGAGATAGTTGATGGTGATAAATAATTTGTTGTTGATTTGAATGATTGAAGTTGTTCATGTAGATCTTGGGAGATCAACATGTTACCATGCAAGCATGCTTGTGCAGCTATTAAGTCGAAGTCTTTGTCGCTCTACTCTTTCTGTGACCGGTATTTTCACAGTGAAATGTATCGTCAAGCTACAAAGGAATTATTAATCCCATACCTACATTTGACATGTATGAGGACATTATTGGTGAAAGATCTATAATCAATGCTCCTGATGTACGCAGTCAACCAGGTCGTAGGAAGACTAAGAGGATACCTTCTCAGGTTGAAACACGTGTTGCAAATTGTGGTCGTTTTCGTAAGAGAGGGCATAATAAACGCAGTTGCAAAGAAGCTATAGAATAGTTTTTTTTTTTAATTTTCCTTGAAGCAATCTTACTGTTTAGTGCAGTTATAATGACATGTTTGCCTAGTTATTTTTCTTTCTGTCATATATTATATGACACACACTATTGACATACACTGTGTTTATATTTCCACAAGAAGAAGAGGATGAATGAAGTACAATCATCCATGGATTTACCAAAGAGGAGGCATACACGTTATGGTCATAGCATTGTTGGTGTTTTGCTTTGATAGCCTTATTTTGTTGACATTTTCTCGAAGTTTTGTTTTGAGGAATTGAAGTAGTTGGAATCTTATTTGTGATTTAATTTTTGAGAACATCTTTGTTTTGTGGACAAAATTTTGCGTTTACATATTAAGTCGAATATGTATTCTGAAAATTTTTTGATATTGTTGTGTTTGTGATTTTTTTTCTGTGTTATTAGGTTGCTGTGATGGGGTGTGTGTGTGTGTGTGTGTGTCTTTTGTTTAGCACCGTACTTTGTTTTACAAGCGACAATAGCATGTTGAATTTGAGACTAAAAAATGAGTACAAATATAGCGAAATTAGGTATAGTTATTTCTAATATATGGTACTCTTGAACTCAAATCGGGTATACAACTAACGAACAAAAAATTGTCTAATTATTGCATCCAAATTAGTACCAAAATCAAAAATCACATCCATGTCTCATTAGGACAATGAGAAGAACTAGAATGAGAACAACTGCAATGAGAAAATATGTACAACCCAAACAACAACATATCCGTGCAATGTAAACACCCATCATGTTGTTCCTTTCAGGGAGTTGGTGATCAAGCTGCTGAGTTAAACCAAGTATTGAGGTGGATGATGATTAATGATCCGGTGAGTCAACATAACTCGGATTCATAGTTGTGCTCTTGTTGGACTTTGTTTTGTTGTCGTGTATATCACCATGGTATTCATCACACCAATAAAATCGATGTTTGTGTTGAATAGTACTGAATGTTCTTGGTTTCCCACAATCTATACCTATATGACGCTCAAGTGTACCTAATAAGCATGCATTTGTACCTCGTAAATTTATTATGTGTACTTGTGAAATGAAATTATTTACATTCATAAAATATTACTGGAAATGTGTTCGATTTCTCACGATATGTACCTATATTACGATCAAGTGTACCTATTATGCATGCATTTTTACCTCGTAGGCTTATGATGTGTACTTGAGAAATTAAATTATCTACAACCGATCAAATAGTACTGAATGTTCTTGGTTTCACACGATCTGTACCTATACGACGCTCAAGTGTACCTATTGTGCAAGAATTTGTACCTCGTAAATTTATTATGTTACAATTAAGATTCAATACTTTGGATTTGAAATTATTCAACCTTGTTTGTCTAAATACTCATAGATTTAAGTATGTCAGCATGTCGTTACATGCTTTGGATATTGGTGGTCACTACATGAAATCATATCATTCAAGCATATCATATACATTCTTGTACTAGTTACAATGAAGTTGAAAACGTGTTTCATACTAATGATCACAATCCTTAAAGAATTCTAAAAATTACAAAGAATTTGATCACATGTTTCATACTTATGTAAACATATCATATACATGAATGTGCTTGACTCACATTCATATGTACTCCATGGTGTACTCGATTCACTCTCATACGTACTTGATAAGTGTAATTTATGCACTTAATTTATATATGATTTGACTTGGATTTTTTAATGTATCGAGTGGAATTTATGCGCGTTAGTTGTTGTTTTTATGAGATGCAAGGATTGGAGCAAAAGTAGCGAGAAGAAGCAGATGAATGAATTATGGAGCAGCAACTTCAGAAAATTACTGGGAATTATTGAGACATCCCAATCCGATCTTCACCGTTCATAATAAAGTGTATGATTTTTTAAAGTTGCTGTCAAAATTTCAGCTCAATCCGACGGTTAGTTTGAGAGATATGATTTTTTGAAAATTGTCGCGTGCTGCAGAACAGCACATGCAAGAGGAGGGCACACCCGCGCCGCCTGGACGTGAAAAAGGGAAGCCAAATTCGAGGCTCAGGCTTCGCCCTCGCCATTCTACTGCGCGCCCGCGCCATCCGAAAGTCAGATTTTGTAATTTTTCAAGAAGGAGACTTTAAGACTTTTTCGGGCTTTATTCGGCAGGCTTCAAGGACATATAAAAGAGATTTCAAAGACACAATAGGAAGGGAGAGCCGCCACAATACATCAAAGAATTCTTAGAGCTTAAACTTGAGATTTGAGAGAAAAGATTGGAGGAGAAATCTGCACTACATCAAAGGAAGAACACGAAGATCGATCAACCGGACACGAAAGAGCGACTACGGATTTGTTCTTCTATTTTTATCTTTCTTAATTGTTGAATTGGTGTCTAGATTTTTGAAGATGATTTGTTTTATTCAGAATTTGATTATGAACTAAACTTTTCATAGTCTAGAGGTTGATGTAGCCTGGTTGAGACACTTTTACGAATTTTTAATTTTATTGGATTGAATTTCCCTAAATTAATTATTTTTCTAGTTTTGATAGTCTTTTCAATTAATTGATCAATAATTGGACTGTTATATTTATTCAAAATTGATGCTCGGAAGAGGGACTTTTGGATAGGACCAATAGAAAATACACCGTAAATTGTTTATATAACTCGGGAGAGTATATAACTTTAATGGAGTGTTATGTAGAACATTGATTTACATATATCACTACAATTAGATTTTTAATAGGGATATTGGAATTGAACTGTCGTAGATACAAATTATTCGTTGCTCGGGAGAGAGGAATAATATACTTAAGTGTTCTTGGCTATTAATTGAATGAAATTCATGAAGATGAGTTAATTAAGAGTAGATGTTGTTGAAACCAGGTGAAATCATAACCTATAGACTGCTTTCTCTCATTGAATTAATCTTTGAATTTGTGTGCGTGCTTGCTAAAAACTCAGTGATTATTTTATTATTCTGCAAAATTCTCAAATATTGATTTTCTAGATAAAGTTTAGACTATTTTAATTACAAGCACTAAATATTTTCAATTTAGTCTCTGAGGGAACGATACTTGATTCATTCACTATATTAAAACTTGACGCTCGTACGCTTGCGAGGAATTTTCACAAGAAGTTTTTGGCGCCGTTGCCGGGGAGTAAATTTTGATTATTTTTTAGTCTTATTACCAATTAGTCTAGATTTTAATTTAGAGTTTTTTTTATTTTATTTTAAGTTACTAATTGATTTTCTCTTATTTTTAAATTGCAGTTTATGCGACGATCTCAAAGTGCGAATTCTTTACTTTTTGATCCGAAGATCGAGCGCACTGCACATGCTTTGAGAAGAGCGAGAAGAGAAGAATTAAGGAACATGGCTGAAGAAGAAGCGCAACAAGCTCCTCTGGTGCCAATCAGAGATCACTTCAGGCCAGTAATCCAGGCTCACTATTTTGGAATTGCTCGAGGGACCATTAACGTCAACAATTTTGAACTGAAGCCGTCATTAATCAACATGGTGCAATCAAACCAATTCAATGGAAGCGCTACAGCTGATCCTCACCTGCACCTACGGACCTTCTTAGAGATTACCGATACAGTAAAATATAATGGTGTTCCTGAGGATATTATTCATTTACGCTTGTTTCCTTTTTCTCTCAGGGATCAGGCGAGGAGTTGGTTGCAATCACTGCCGCTAGGAAGCATCACTACTTGGGAGGGGATGGCAGAAAAATTTCTTGCAAAATATTTTCCACCTGCCAAATCCACCCAACTGAAGATTGAGATCAGCACATTCAGGCAGATGGATTCTGAACAGCTCTACGAGGCGTGGGAAAGGTATAAAGAATTATTAAGACGTTGTCCTAACCACAATTTTGCAGATTGGGAGCAAATCGAGTGGTTCTACAACGGACTGAATGCGCCTACAATGATGAATGTGGATTCTGCGGCTGGAAGTACTATATTTGCAAAGGATCCCGCTCAGGACTATGATATGCCGGAACAGATGACAATTAATAGTTTTCAATGACCATCTGAGCATATGGGAGTCAAGAAGCCAGTTGGAGTGTATGCAGTGGATCCTCTCACATCTATCACTGCCCAATTATCTGCACTGACTACACAGGTAGCTACTTTAAATAAGGTGAATGTTGCAGATTCAACTGGAGTTGAAGGATCACATGCCCCAGAGGAAGTTAATTATATCAATCCTAATGGCTACCGAGGATATGGAGGCTATAGAGGTAATCCTGTTCCCAATACTTATCACCCTAGTTTGCAGGATAATGAAAATTTTTCATATGCTAACAATACTAATAAGAGTGATGGTAAGTTCTCTTTGGAAGATGTGGTTAGTACCTTTGTGCAGGAATCAGGTAAGAGGATGGCGAGAACTGAGTCTCGCCTTGATATCTTGGAGACAAATGTGGTAAATATGGGTGCCATGATGAAGTCTATGGAGACTAGCATTGGGCAATTGGCAAACGCACCGAAAGATAATAATCGCGGTCAATTCCCAGGCAATACTGAGGTGAATCCCATAGAACAGTGTAAGGCCATAGAGTTGAGGAGTGGAAAAGAAGTTGGAGTCCAAGAACTTGCTGTTGAAGAGAAGAAAATTGAGGAAGCGGTTGAAGAGAAGAAGCCCGAACTTGAAGAGAAACCGATGTATAAGCCTCAACTCCCATACCCGCAGAGATTCAAGAAGAAGACTCTTGATGAGCATTTCTCCAAATTCTTGGAGATTTTTAAGAAACTTCATATCAACATTCCCTTTCTGATGCTTTGGAGCAAATGCCGAATTATGCTAAATTCTTGAAGGAAGTGATGTCAAAGAAGCGGAAGTTGGAAGAGTTTGAGACGGTGAATTTGACTGAGAGTGCAGTGCTATCCTGCACTAGAAGCTACCACAAAAATTAAAGGATCCAGGGAGTTTTACGATTCCTTGCATTATTGGTTCTTCTAATTTTAATAAAGCACTTTGTGATTTAGGAGCTAGCATTAAATTAATGCTTTTATCTGTTTTCAGGAGCTTAGGACTTGGCGAGGTGAAGGCCCACAACAATCATGTTGCAGCTAGCTGATAGATCTATCACATATCCGCTTGAAATCATTGAGGATGTTCTGGTAAAAATAGATAAATTTATTTTTCCTGCGGATTTTGTAGTGTTAGATATGGAGAAGGACGAAAATTTGCCATTGATTTTGGGGCGACCATTCTTGGCTACTGCTGACGCCAAGATAGAGGTTAGAAAAGGTGTGTTGACGATGGGTGTAGACGGTGAGAAAGTTACTTTTAATGTGTTCAAGGAGACTGAAAATCCATCCACGAAGAAGGTATTCCTGATTGAACAATCAAAGAAGATGGAGAGCTGCTATGAAGTCGAGAGAAAAGTAGAATTTCCAAGAGAAAATGATCCGAAGGTTCCAAAGAAGAAGAAGAAAAACAAATAAAAGTTTAAGAGGATCGTTGAGTATGTTTGGAGGGTAAAGGAAAAGGAAAAATCCTCCAACAAGACTGAAATGAGCTAGAACCAGAGTATAGTCGGGCTATAGACTATAAACTAAGCGCTTCTTGGGAGGCAACCCAAGTTTTTTTTATTTATTTGCTTTATTTTTATTTGTTAATTTTAGTTGTTTTTATTTTTTTTTTATCATGAGGAAACTAGACATCAATAATGAATTTGAATTGTGTAGGTGAAAAAGTTTAGGAGCCAACCCTGATGAAGAGTTTTGAGTGATTAAGATGGTGCCGAGTACTGACGCTCGGTGCCCAAGGTATGTGTCCTTGTTTTGATTTACTGTTGTACATTGAGGACAATGCACAATTTAAGTATGGGGGGATGTGTGAAATTTGAAAATTTTCATGAGTTAGGTTGATTTGAAGACATAATATGCAATTGTGATTGGCCTATGATGAAAATAATTTTTTGTGCTGAAAAGTTCATGTTAGCGCTATTTAATCTTGAGTTCTTACTTACATGCAAGAATGCCATGATTTTCGATACTCCTAGAAATTAGAGAAATTATGTGGATTTGTGATGTGGATTAGAGGATTTGATTCTTAACTCTTGTGATTTTTACTTGAAACTGGGGTAGATTTTTAAGAGCACAGAAGTGATTTAGGCATTTTTGAATTCGTTGAGCCTTTTTAGCCATTATTCATTTGTTAGTCATATAAATCATGAAAAATCCAAAATAAATTGAGTAGCTAAAAAGTTCCAAGAAAAGTAATGGCGGAGAAAGTAAGGTGAGGGGAGGCCTTGAAAAGAAAAAAAAAAGGATTGAAATTCTAGTCCAAATACAAGGAAAAGAGATGGAGATGTATGGAGTAGAAGAAAGACAAGACTAATGTCTGGTAATGCAAATAAAAAATTTTAGCTACTCATCATCCTGCACAAATTGAAAATATTCAATTCCCTTTGCTTTGAATCCTGAGTCCTTGTTTATACTGATATACATATGGATGCTTTTCTCCTGCTGATTATACTTGAGCCTAATGTTAACCGAAAAAGTCCTGTTGATCTGTGCAATTAGAAGTTGAACTTGGTGGAGAGTGTCTTGATACTTGAGGGCGGGATTAATGAATATGTGAAGCTTACGGATTGCATGATTTTATTGAAAGTTGGGTGGATAGATGAGATTGACAAATCACACACACACAAGAACTCTTGAGAAAATTTGCCTACATGTGTATTTAATCTTGGAATGTAAAAATTCGGAGGCTAACTATACTCATTATTTTTTTGCTCGGGACGAACAAAAGTCTAAGTTTGGGGGAATTTGTAATTTATGCACTTAATTTATATATGATTTTAATTGGATTTTTTAATGTATCGAGTGGATTTTATGCGCGCTAGTTGTTGTTTTTATGAGATGCAAGGATTGGAGCAAAATTAGCGAGAAGAAGCGGATGAATGAATTATGGAGCAGCAACTTCAGAAAATTACTGGGAATTATTGAGACATACAAATCCAATCTTCACCGTTCATAATAAATTGTAGGATGTTTTGAAGTTCCTGTCAAAATTTCAGCTCAATCCGACGGTTAGTTTGGGAGATATGATTTTTTTGAAATTATCGCGCGCTGCAGAACAGCACATGCGAGAGGAGGGCGCGCCCGCGCCGCCTGGACGTGAAAAAGGGAAGCCAAATTCGAGGCTCAGGCTCGCCCTCGCCATTCTACTGCGCGCCCGCGCCGTCCAAAAGTGAGATTTTGTAATTTTTCGGGAAGGAGACTTTGAGACTTTTTCGGGCTTTATTCGGCGGGCTTCGAGGACATATAAAAGAGATTTCAAAGACACAATAGGAAGGGAGAGCCGCCACAATACATCAAAGAATTCTTAGAGCTTAAACTTGAGATTTGAGAGAAAAGATTGGAGGAGAAATCTGCACTACATCAAAGGAAGAACACGAAGATCGATCAACCGGACACGGAAGAGCGACTACGGATTTGTTCTTCTATTTTTATCTTTCTTAATTGTTGAATTGATGTCTAGATTTTTGAACATGATTTGTTTTATTCAGAATTTGATTATGAACTAAACTTTTCATAGTCTAGAGGTTGATGTAGCCTAGTTGAGACACTTTTACGAATTCTTAATTTTATTGGATTGAATTTCCCTAAATTAATTGTTTTTCTAGTTTTGATACTCTTTTAAATTAATTGATCAATAATTGGACTGTTATATTTATTCGAAATTGATGCTCGGGAGAGGAACTTTTGGATAGGACCAATAGAAAATACACCGTAAATTGTTTATATAACTCGGGAGAGTATATAGCGTTAATGGAGTCTTATGTAGAACATTGATTTACATATATCACTACAATTAGATTTTTAATAGGGATATTGGAATTGACCTCTAGCAGATACAAATTATTCGTTGCTCGGGAGAGAGGAATAATACACTTTAGTGTTCTTGGCTATTAATTGAATGAAATTCATGAAGATGAGTTAATTAAGAGTAGATGTTGTTGAAAACAGGTGAAATCATAACCTCTAGACTGTTTTCTCTCATTGAATTAATTTTTGAATTTGTGTGCGTGCTTGCTAAAAACTCAGTGATTATTTTATTATTCTGCAAAATTCTCATATATTGATTTTCTAGATAAAGTTTAGACTATTTTAATTACAAACACTAAATATTTTCAATTTACTCTCTGAGGGAACGATACTTGATTCATTCACTATATTAAAACTTGACACTCGTACGCTTGCGAGGAATTTTCACAACAGTACTTCATTAAATACTAAACGTAATTTTTATTCACGCATTTGTACCTCGTAGACTTATGATGTGTACTTGGGAAATTAAATTATCTACAATCGTCAACAATTACTGGAAATATGCTTGGTTTCCCACGATCTGTACCTATATGACGCTCAAGTGTACCTATTAGGCATGCATTTGAACCTCGTAAATTTATTATGTGTACTTGTGAAATGGAATTATTTACATTCATCAAATATTACTGGAAATATGCTCGATTTCTCACGATATGTACCTATATTAAGATCAAGTGTACCTATTATGCATGCATTTGTACCTCGTAGGCTTATGATGTGTACTTAGAAAATTAAATTATCTACAACCAATCAAATAGTACTGAATGTGCTTGGTTTCACATGATCTGTACCTATATGACGCTCAAGTGTATCTATTGTGCACGCATTTGTACCTCGTAAATTTATTATGTGTACTTGTGAAATAAAATTGTTTCCATTCATCAACAATTACTGAAAATATGCTTGGTTTCTCACGATCTGTACATATATTACGATCAAGTGTACCTATTATGCATGCATTTGTACCTAATATATCATATGTACTTGCATTATATAGAGTTTGTAAATACTCATATATTCAGTCTACTACATTTCCATACAAGCATCGATATTCAGTCTATTACATGGAATGAAAATTTCGAAATGTGAAATGTGCATATTGTTGCCACCATCAAAATGAAACCGAAATGTGCATACGGTTGCCACCATAAAAACGTGCATATGGTTGCCACCATAAAAAATTCACATAACTAAGAACTATTTCAATAATCCATTCACATCGGATAATATAAAGGCTGCAACACGGGCTCGATAAGCACTCATTTTCATATCTTTTTTATACTCCCACATTAGATCTGTGTCATGGGCCAAGCACTCGACCCACATGCATGTATAGACGCCGTATTCAAGTGTTTCACCTTGATCACGACACGCTACACTCACCACTGCCTCGCTGTCCACAACAAAACCTTATTGAGAGTGGATGCATCCAGCCAAAAACGTATCCTGCAAAAGCTATATTTTTTAAAAAATGATTCTCAATACCAAATATACAATGTAATATGGTCATAGTTTTACTCACATAAACGTAGTTCCATTTGAAGTTGGGTCACACATTGAGTTTCAAATTCTAAATACACCGTCAGAAGTTCTATAAACAAGTAGAAACCAATGCCACATTTGATTCAGAGGGAAAATTATATATTTACATCTTCTAAATAGTTCCTCATTCAACATTTTCAGTCTTCCCCTCGTGTAAGATGTCAAAATGGCAACAAAGGCGTCATAATCATCATCGCTACGCAACTTACATTTAGTGCCTATTTTCTCCAACTGCCAAAAGACTTCCCTCTTGTAAGAGTGGGTGCCCAGTGAGCCAACTGTGTGGCTATGGGCTTTGATGACTCTTTGTATAAACAATCTTTTGTTTAATATTATTTACACTATTATGGCAATGACTTTATATTACTTCATATTGTTATATTGTGATATACTATTGTTGTTTTGATAAAGACCTTGAATATACTATAGTGTATGTAAGATGTGGTAGAACATGGAGATGTCTATCATGAAATACATCTTATAGTCACTGTATGTTCTAAAACCGTTCCTAGTCGATTGAGCCGTCCGATAATAAGGATAAGGATCGCTCGAGTTTGAGACTAGCATTTGCGATGCGGAGTACCACGTTTCATTGGTAGGGAACATGGAGATGTTCGAAGCATGCAAATGGATATTCATAGGATGAATAGTCGAACTACCCTATCCGGACTTTCCAAGTGGTTATCACTTATCGAGTGGATAAAGTCCGCGGTTTTGGTTGTACACCATTAGTCCTTACGACTTGAAACATCATGGAGACTCTATATGCTAGTACTGTGCTTTGACTCGTTTACCGACTCTGAGGGGGTCATCAGGTGTCGAGATTGGGTACAGTTACGACACATATAGGAGTCAATGCATTGTTGTCAAGGATTCACCACATACTTGCGAGTGTGGATATCCTATGCGATCTGAGATATTAGTGTGACAAATCTCTGGCCAGAGTACTTGATGTGATTTAAGAAATGGTTTCTTAGTAGCACATGCGATGTCACTAATTTGATCTTCAAGATGTATTGCATAGTTATCGAATCTTGAGCGACTCTCGATATACCAATGGTTGTTGATTCGATCGGGATATTTGGATGAAGGGACCGTACTGTACGTTAACCAAAATCTACTGGTTCTTGTAGGCACTATCAGTGATACCTAGGGAATCATGGGGCGATGTTGCTAGGCGCTTTACCATGATTCGTTGGGCAAGTCGGAAAGTGTTGTTCCGAGTCACAAGGAGTTGTGAGCCCACGGCTAGCTGTATCCCTGAACCATTGAGGGTCACACAGTGTAATGGAGTTTTAATCCCCGTTGAGATAGTTAAATTTAAAGAGTTAAATTTAATGAACTAAGGAGTTGGACTTCTTAAATAAGAGTAAGGGAGTAGGATTTCCTAAAATGACATAGGGATGGACATTTTTGGAAACCACTGAATTCGGATTCAGGAAAATTTATTTTGACTTTAAAACGTGCAGAAATGGTTTCTGTGCACATTGGTGAAATCGTTTCATCAATCGGAGTCACGATGAATTTTATATTAATTTCTGAACGAGCGGGCTTTGCTTGTCGGGCCCCAGCTTATGACTAATGGGCCCTAAGGTGTTAGTGGCCTGCATTATAAATAAGTTATTTCAGTACAGAAATTACACACAACAGGTCATAATTTTTGAGACAGAGCAAAAATCGAACCCTAGCCTCTCTCTCAACAAATCGGCCGAACCCTTCCCCTCTGCCCGAGAAATTCCGGTCTGTGATTTTGAATCGCAGTAAGGAATAGCGAATCAGATTCGTTTATTCTCTTCGCAGAAAACTTCTGATAGATTTTCTAGTGCAATCTATCAGAGGGATTAAACCTCTGTTCGTGGACCTGATTGAAGGCGTTCATCGGTTCCAGGGAGAGACAACAAGAGCAGAATTGTTCTGTTGGTGTCCATTAATCTCGTTGCGAGATTTGAGGTAAAATTTATTTAATTGTTATTTAAATTTTACACACACACGTAATTCAATCGATGAACGGTTGATACCCATACCATGGAAACGTTCCATGAAAAATTTTTAAACTTCCGCTGCACCGGGTATCAATCGTAATTGGTCTGGGAACTCGCCAGTTTTCCAACACCTCTAACAAACCACACAAACAATGCATCATATTTTTGAATTTCTCGCAACATAAGAAAAATAATATAAAAATATTAGGATTGCTACGAACCTGAACCGTTGTGTCCATGCAAAATATCTCAGACCCATTTTCCTTACTCTTTTGTTGCATAATCCGCATATAAACATTAATGATTTCGAAATCAACAGGTTTACCAAACAGAAATTCACAAAACTTTTTTCCTCCTAGTATTACTGTGTCCTCCTCCCAAATGATGACACTGTATATAAGAATTTACATGTATTTTCGTATTAAAACATGATTTATACATCTATATATATTAGAAACAAAAATAAAAATAATTAAATAAAAAGCGTACTTCAAAGCCTCCCTAGAAAGATAGTTTGCCAACAAATTTTTCTCTTCATCAGTTGCTTCTTCATGGCCACAGTAATCGAGTCTACCTTTGTATCTCAGTAGATCATCTTCTACTGGACTATTGCTATTATCATCAATACATTCAATTATATTATCCTACACAAGAACACATTTGAAAAAAACATAAATAAAATGGTTAGTATATATATACAGTAGAACATAAACTACGATAAATTGATAGTCAAAACAGGTTTTTGCCCTTCCTCTTAGGTTTGGGCGTCGAACTAGGCGGTGTCACAAACATCGGTGCTTTTCTTTTCTTCTTGCGATCAACCCTTTTCCTCACCGTATCCACAATTGAAGATTGAATACTAGGATTTTCTCAAATCATACCACAACAGTGTTACTGTGGGGACCTGGGGTTGCTAATCTCGATTCTTAAGGGGCAATGAATGAATAAGCATTAGTAATTAAACAAGCAAGGAGAAAGATCAAAGCAAAAAAAATTTATTTTATTTTAACTAGGGGTGCGCTCGAGCGGTCAAAAACCGCCGCTCGAGCGCTCCCTCAAAATTCAAAAACAGCAGCACGGGTTCAGGGTTTCACTCGGGCTGTTAAAAACTGCAGCTCGGGCGCTGCTCTGGACAGAAAATGACCCTGTTTTGGCAGCTCAAACTTTGATCTTAAACTCCTTTCCAAATATGCTTAAACAAGTCTAAACACATGCATTGATATACAAATCAAGTTCTAAACATAATCTCATGCATATTTAGGCATAACAATAATCATATACAAGTTTCTAAACGTATAATACAGCACTTGTACATCTAGCTCCAATCTCAAACTAGACTAAAAACCTTCTAACATGCATTAACTATATTCATCGACTTCTTAACCCGAGTCTCCACTCTAAATATCTCAAACTCGAGCCATCCAAATCTCGTTTGACTCTCCCTTGCCCACCTGTAGTCATGCACACTTACAAACAAGACAACAGCCGGATAACTCCGATGAGAATATTATTCTCAGTATAAAAGACATAAACATGCAATATCAACATATATCAACTTCAAGATATAAAAATTAAATTGCATAATTTGTAAACAAACTTCTTCATTGAGGTTTTAAGCCGCTCCAGGCCTCAAGATTCGTATACAATCCTGGATTTGAGATTTAAAGTCTCTCCAAACACTCAAGATTCGTACCTGATCTTAGATAGAGATTTAAAGTCTCTCCAGACACTCAAGATTCACATCTGAACCTTGGATGGATCCATATTCGATAGTTCATCTCTGGTACGACAACAATATAACTTCATTTATAATAAAAAGATTCACTACCTGTGATGGATCAACAATTCAAATTCAAAAACAAGAACGTACAAATAACAAGGATGCGGTTTTCTTCGGGAATACTCAAGAAATCATCAATATCGAGTATCATATTCCCTATCAATAGACATCATTTTATACCTTCTCTTTTTTTTTTTGAATCGTAGTGTAAGGCCCGAAAATATTAAGTTCTTAATTACGGGATTTAAGATTTAAATTTTGAATAAGAGAGAAAAGATGAATTTAAGAATGTATGGAAATTAGAGATTTCAATTTCGGGCCAGAAATATTTAATTTGAGGATTTTTCGGATTTTAAGATTTTAATATCCGGAATTCTTAAATTAAAAGATTAAAATATTTGCAATTGATATTTATGGAATTTAAGATGTAATTCCAAGATTATAAATATCAAGGATTTAATTTGAGGATGAAATCCGAACAAGGAACCATTTGCAAATATTGAGTAGTTCAAGGACTAAAATGCGATAAGGTCCGAAATGATTTAATTTTAATCCGAGAATATTTAATTTGAGAATATTTAGAGTTTAGAATTAAATTCTAATATTCTTAAATTATTTAGGATTGAAATTGAATTAAATCTCTTGTTCGGGGACTGAATTGCAATTAGGCCAAAGTTCAGGGACCAAACTGCAAATTCCTTGCAACTTGGCCATAAAAACGTGACAAAGGGATCAGAATGTTCAGAATTGAACGAGAGAGAAGAAAAAAAACGAAGGGTTAAGCCATTTTTGTCCCTTCAAGTCCCGATTAAATTCAATCCGCCCGATAGAATTTCCGATTAAGCATATATTTGCGATCACAGCTCCGAGTGCTACGTTTTGACGTAAGTTTTATGAAGTTCTACCATGTTTGAATTTTAAGTTGTTGTTAGAATTATGATTTGATTGTATAAACGTGTTCTAGTATATCCGACGATAGCATATCTAAGACGGATCGAGAAAAGATCGTCGTTTGGACATGTTTTTGAATTATTGAAGAATTTTGTACAATCTGAATTTTTAAGAGCTGCTGGTCACGTGTATAAGTGGATGAATTGGTGATGATATTGAGCTTAAATAATTAACAAGATGATGTTTATGCTTTTGGAATTTTTGGTTTTGATCCGTTACGCCGTCGGTTTGAATTTCTGTCATGGGATCAAGTTGTTAGATTGTTTGATCCTAAATAAGAATGAAATGATATAGAAAGCTCTTCTTGAATGATATATCAATGCATTTCAGATTTGAATTGCAAGAGATCGTGTTCGAGTTGACGAGTTCGAGAAGTTAGCCTTTAAACCAAGAAAGAGGGAAGAAGGTTTGAAGCTAGTTCGCCTTGAATGATTGCAATGATATGAGCAGATTTTGATAAGAGTTCTTTGATGTTATTGTCCAGAATTAGAGCTTCTCAGATTCAGAAGGAAATGTATGAATAGACATTAATAAGATGGGCAGAATAACTCGAGGTTGTTTTGATTATCGAGTTGCCTGAAATCACATACATGCACGTTTTCATATATGTTATTGTTTACGTTTACATAAATAAGATAGATTATTCAAGATAGATATCTTCTTGAATTCCCAGAATATTTATGTAAATGTTTACTTGTCTTCTTTAATTTATAGTATTTTCTGTATTGAACATGTTTTATGTATTACATGTGATACTTACAGATTTTTCGGTATCGTTGAGTGATTATATGCTCATATGATTATATGATTAATGTGTTCAAGGTGTTTTATAGCATTTAATGCATACAGAACATGTTGCATTCATCTTGAACTCTAGCCTAAAAAGCACAGAGGGCAGAATGGCCTAGAGTGCAGATGACGTTTGGAGAACTGTAGTGAGTGACATGGAATGTAGATTTACTTTTAGAGTCAGATGACTCATGGCATGGAATATAGATTTATGTTTCCAGAGCTAGATGACTCACTATAGTTGCACCAAAGTCAGGGGAATTGAGAGATTTAACACCACCTCGATTGGGAGTCGGTGGTCGGTTAAAGATTTTATTTCCCCGAGATCCCAAAACTACGATTTATTGATATCAGATTTGATAGCCTATTCCTTGGCACATTCATTGCATTTATGCATTAACCTAGAGATTTCTATGGTTTAGAATATGCGTTTATAAATGCTAGCATGTTATGTTATTATGTAACGTTCATGATATGAATGAATTATATGTTTAACTGATGTAGATGCATGTCTTTCATACTAAGATTTATTCTCACCGGAGTTATCCGGCTGTTGCTTTGTTTGTATGTGTGCATTGCATCAGGTTGGGGCAAGATCAAGCTAGAGTTGGCTTGGATAGCTTAAGAAGAGACATAGCTTGTGGTGACTCGGGTTTTAAGCAGATGACATGTATTTATGATTTGGTAAACATGTTAGAAAGCAAGAACCTTTGTATATGTTGTTTTTGCCAAGTATTGATTTATACTTGAGAATTCATGTATTCTAGATCACTTGATATTAGTTTGAATGCATGTAAATTATCTAGAATCATGTTGAGAAGTTTATATGAAATTGGTATGAGATTTGGAATCAAATTGTACAGCAAAGTTACATTGTTATTTTCTGAATAGGGTGCCCGCTCGATTAGGTGAACTTCACCGATCGAGCGAGGCCTGTATTTTTCAAGTAGAGAAATCCATTTTTCTTGGCCGCTCGATCGGCAAAAGTTCACCGATCGAGCGAGGCCAATATGGATTCAGACTCAAGAGTTACAATTTTATGCCCGCTCGATCGGTAACATTTAACCGATCGAGCGAGGGGCCTTCTTTAAAAAAAAAAATTTTTTTTTAGCTCTTGGTTTATTATTCATGTATTGTTTGATTAATTGTTAATTAATCGTTTATTGTCCTAAGATGAGATTAGAAACCCGAGGTTCCCACAACAGGTGGTATCAAAGCGTAAAGCCTTGGACTAAGATAGAAGTTGAGCGGGATAGATGGAGTCGCATGCATTTATAGTATTGCATGAGTATGCTTTACTTGTTTTACAGAATTGTATGCGACGATGATTGTTTGATTGAACACTACTTGCTTTATTGAGATAAGAATTACATGCTTATATGCTGATATGTATGCCTGAGTTATTGAATTCATTAGAGTTAGTGAATTCGTTGCAAGCATGTATTATAAGAAAATCATAAGAATATGCAAGCATGTGTTCTATTCAGAAGCATGAGATTATATGTATGTTATACTGACATTGTATGTTATAATCTCTGCCATATATATTGCTTCTGTTATCGAATAAGACAGATTATGCAGATAGCATGAGAAACTCAGACAAAACAGAATCGCAGACAGAACAGAACAGTGTTGAGGTAAGTTTTTGAGCCGAATGCACTGAGGAGTATGTGAGTTGAACAACTCCAAAGCTATGAATCATCAACTCAAAAAGATACAGAATATTCTATGTCTAGAAAGGAGTTGATTTGAAGAGCTGGATCAGTTGTTCAAGAGAAGAATATTCAGATGAACATAGAATCAGCTTGATTTTATATCAACTTCAGGACTTAGCAAGAAGTTGGTGAAGTTGCCAGAAGAAGTACTGAAATTGTTTGGCAGGTAAGTAAACAGAATTGTTTATTTCCGTATATGCTAAAGAAGATAGAACAGAAGACTTTGCAGAATAGAAGCATAAGGTGATTTCAAGCCAGTAATAGAAGAACGAAATCATGAACCAGTAGTACGAGGCAGAGTTGAAATTTTATTCACGCCTCTATAAGTGTGAAAACCTATAATCATCACCTTCACTAAACTTTCATAGCAGTATAGCTCTGAAGCAAGCGATAGTGACTGTTACGCCTTAAATGCATACAAATCTCGTGTTATGAGATTAATGTTTTTAATGCATTAACAAGTCTCATAATATTATGTTTTGATGATTACAAAACTCGGTTAATTGTTACTAACCATTTAAAGTGAGATTTTACAGATTAGATTTATTGATGATTAAATTCTTGGAAGCTATTTTGAAGCTATACATGTATTTATAAAGTCTTGTATTGCTCATTGAATGGATGAAACATTGTTAAGAGATATGAAAAAAAAGACAAGAAGAAGCCAAAGTATGGAGCAGCAACTTCCGAAAATTACTGGGAATTTTCTATGCATTGAAATCCAATCTTCACCGGTCATAATCGTGATGAGGAAGTTTTACATGTTCTGTCCAAATTTGAGAGCAATCCAACGGCTAGATATGAAGTTTTGATTTTTTCACAAAATCCGCTCAGTGCTGGGAAAAAGTAGGCAGCGGCGCCAAACACTTTTTGTCACTCCTTGACTTCTTAACACACGCTCCAAGCACTCAAATCAGATTCAAATCTTTGCCAACTATAAATAGAGGCCATCCAAGTTCATTTGGAGACATCCCAACTCATCTCTTCTCTCCTTTGCAAGCAATTTCTCACTATCAAAGTGTTTGTGTGATTTATTTGAGAGTGTTTGTAAAAATAGTTTGTGAGTTGGTTGTGCTATTGTTGTAAACACTTGAGTGTGAAGCCAAGTATGTTGTGCTATCGTTGTAAGCACTTGAGTGTGAAGCCAAGTGTGTTGTGTTGAGGCTATCCTTAGATCCCTTAAGGCCAAGTATTCAAGTTGTATCGGCGCAGTGATCGTGTTGAGTTGTACGGCTATCCTTGGAGCCATCAAGGCCAAGACGTTGAAGTGCTAGTGGATCCTTGGTTAATCGATCTTAACCAAGAAGGGAAGACGTAGATGATTTATCGTCGAACTTTCATAAACATCTATTATCCCTTTTACTACTTTATTTACATTACGCATTTATTTACCGCACTTATATTTGATTATTTTAAGTCTTCCGCTTGCGTACTAGCATAATTGCTTTAAATTGCTAAAGTTGCCAATAGAACCTAAATCCCCCCCATTAGGTTCTAACAAGTGGTATTAGAGCCACACTTTTGAAAAATATTTCAAAAAGTCTCTATGGAAAATCTAGCAAGCGATTATGCTCAAGGGCAATCAATCAATCGTCCTCTTCTTTTCAACGGCATAAACTACGGATATTGGAAAAATCAAATGTCCCTATATATTCAATCCGTAGATTATGATCTTTGGAAAGTTACGGTAAAAGGTCCCTACAAACCTATGAAAGAGGTTGAAGGGATTAAAATTCCTAAGGGAATGGATGACTTTACCAAGGAGGAAATGCGATTAATTTCTCAAAATGCTAAAGCTATGAATATTTTGCATTGTTCTTTAGATATGAACGAGTACAACCAAATATCAATGTGCTACTTCGCTAAAGAAATATGGGATAAATTGGAGATATGCCCCGAGGGAACCAACCAGGTCAAGGAAACAAAGATTGACCTCCTAGAGCTCAAACATGAGACATTTGAGATGGAAGCCTATGAAGATAGCGATGAGGAGGAAGCCAACATATGTCTCATGGACAAGGATGATGACATCGCCTCCGACGATGATGATGAGGTACCATCTTACGATTAATTACTACAAGATTATAAGCTTATGTTTGACATGGCTAAATCACTTAGAAAAGAAAATAGAAACCTCAAAAATGAATTAGAATCTAAGAAGCATGAAAACCTAAGATTAAAGGATGACATAGCTACCTTAGAAAAATCATTTTGTAAATTCAATGTTAGTAGTAACAAGTTGAATAATTTACTAAGCATGCAAAAATGTAGCTTTGATAAGGGTGGAATAGGGTATGGTAAGAAATCAATAGATTTTACTAGCCTTATTGCTAAAGCCAAAATGAGATCACCCCTTACATGCTCTTATTATTGTAAAATTGGTCATGCTAGATATAAATGTAGATCTTTAAGATTTTAATATGATCAAAAGAGCTATATGAAATGGAGGCCTAAGAGTACTTAACAACTCATCAGTCGGCATTATGAGATCATGATCTAAGGGAGTTCATTATAAACCGGTTTAAACTGCCTTGAATTGCGACTGGTATTCCTGATGAACGCTGCTCTGTCCAAGGAAATAGGTTTTTAAAGAGGTCATAGCCCTACCTACTACTGGGAGCATTCTTAGAAAGTGGCGATGATGTTGCTATGAGAGACTGAACTCTTAGAAGTTTATTTTGTATCTGTTTTTTCTAACACTGTGGACCCAAAAGAACTAAAGGGTACCAAAATCAATTCTTGCAGGGAAATAGGAAAACTGTTCTTCCTAGCATATGATATCTAGACAGTGGATGTTCTAGACATATGACTGGGAACAAAGATCTACTCCAATCCGTCAAACCAAAGGAGAAGGGAACTGTCACCTTTGGAGACAACAGCAAAGGAGTAATTGAAGGAATCGGCTCAATAGGTATTTCTAAATCCTGCTTAATTGATGATGTACTCCTAGTGAAAGGACTTAAGCATAATCTACTAAGCATAAGTCAATTGTGCGATAGAGGTTATGAAGTCAAATTCACTCCCCAACACTGCACTATATCACTCATGACTGATAAATCCATAAATTTCAAAGGATATAGAAGTGAAAATGTATACAAGGTTTCTTTAAATAATTTATCTTTATCAAACATCAAAAGCCTTGTATCCTTGAATGTTGATGACAACATTCTTTGGCATAGACGACTAGGTCATGTTGGTCCTAGTACCATAGAAAAACTTTTTAAACTTGACTTAGTTGTTGGTATGCCAAAACTCAATTTAAAATTAGCTTCTGTTTGTGATGCGTGTCAACTTGACAAACACACAAGAGAATCTTTTAAAAGCAAAAATTTTGTATCAACTTCTATGCTCCTTGAACTTCTTCACCTAGATCTATGTGGTCCCTCGAGGAACGCTAGCCTAGGAGGGAAGCTTTATGCATTTGTCATTGTGGATGATTTCTCACGTTACACATGGACATTGTTTTTAGCCCACAAAAATGATGCCTTTGATTATTTTAAAACTTTTGTCAAACGTGTTGAGAATGAGAAAAATCTTTCTATCAAACAGATCCGTAGTGACCACGGAACTGAATTTCAAAATGAGAGTTTTACAAATTTTTGTGAAGAGAAAGGCATCGTTCGCAATTTTTCTTGTCCTAGGACTCCTCAACAAAACGGGGTCGTTGAGAGAAAAAATAGGACACTTGTAGAGATTGCGAGGACCATAATATGTGAGCATTCTCTACCAAAATTTTTTTGGGCTGAAGCACTGAACACTGCCGGCTACATTATCAATCGTGTATCAATAAGGTCAATTCTCAAGAAAACTCCATATGAATTATGGAGAGGGAGAAAGCCTAACATTTCATACTTTCGAGCTTTTGGATCAAAATGCTATATTCATAATAATGGTAAGGACAACCTCGGTAAGTTTGATGCCAAGTCCGACAAAGGCATCTTTCTCGGATATTCTACTTCAAGTAAGACTTTTAGAGTATTTAATAAATGCACTTTACTAGTTGAAGAATCAATGCATGTTATATTTTACGAATCTATGTCTATAGTTTCTCGCACTAATAATGATGACGTAGATTTACTCGAAGAAGAGATGAATTCCTCAAGCTTAAATGATATAGATGTTTCTGTTGAGGAAACACCACTTCCGAAGGATTGGACGCTTCACAAAGATCATCCGATGGATCTTATCATTGGTAGTCCTTCGAAGGGAGTAACCACTCGCTCTTCACTTAATAATATTTGCAATCATCTTGCTTTTGTTTCGCATGTTGAACCTAAGTGCATTGATGATGCTTTATTAGATGATTCATGGATTATTGCTATGCAAGATGAATTAAATGAATTCAAGTGTAATGATGTTTGGTATCTTGTTCCTAGGCCGCATGATAGATATATTATTGGTACTAAATGGGTCTTTAGGAATAAACTTGATGAGCATGGTACTATCACTAAAAATAAAGCTAGACTTGCAGCTAAAGGATATAGTCAAGAAGAAGGCATAGATTATGATGAAACTTATGAGCCTGTTGCTAGACTAGAATCTATTCGCATGCTACTTGCTTTTGCTTGCTCTAGAAATTTTAAGTTATTTCAAATGGATGTCAAAAGTGCATTTCTTAATGGTGAATTAAAAGAGGAAGTGTACATTGAACAACCTGATGGCTTTGTTGATGCATTATTGCCTGATCATGTGTATAGACTAAACAAAGCATTGTATGGTTTGAAACAAGCTCCTCGAGCTTGGTATGAAAAATTATCAACTTTCATTCTTTCAAATGGTTTTTCAAGAGGAAAGATTGATATTACGTTGTTTACCAAACATGCTAAAGATGACTTATTGATTTTGCAAATTTATGTTGATGACATAATATTTGGTTCTACTAACGAAACTCTTTGTCAAGATTTCTCCAAGCTTATGCAAGAACACTTTGAGATGAGCATGATGGGGGAACTTAACTATTTTCTCGGATTGCAAATCAAACAGTGCAAGGATGGGTTCTTTGTGAACCAAAGCAAATACATCAAAAATATTCTAAAGAAGTTTGGGATGGAGAACACAAAATCATCATCCACACCGATGAGCACAGCAATCAGACTCGACAAGGATGAAAATGGTAAATTTGTAGATCAATCTTCCTTTCGTAGTATGATTGGATCCTTACTTTATGCTACTGCTAGTAGACCGGACATTATGTTTAGTGTTTGCTTGTGTGCACGATTTCAATCATGTCCAAAGGAATCACATTTGTTCGCCTTAAAACGCATTTTCAAATATCTTTCAAATACTCCAAATCTCGACTTGTGGTATTCGAAAAATTCTTTATTTGATTTAAAAGCTTACTGTGATGCCGACTTTGGTGGATATAAGGTGGACCGTAAAAGCACTAGTGGAACTTGTTTCTTTTTAGGAAAGTGTTTAGTTTCTTGGTTTTCAAAGAAACAAAATTGTGTTGTGTTGTCAACGACCGAAGCCGAATATATGGCTGCCGGTAGTTGTTGTTCGCAAATTCTTTGGATGAAGCATCAATTGCTCGACTATGGTGTATCTTTTTCAAAAATTCCTATTTTTTGTGACAACACAAGCGCCATATGTCTTACAAAGAATCCGATTCAACATTCGCGCACCAAACATATTGACATTCGTCATCATTTTATTCGTGACCACATCGAACGAAAGGAAGTTGAAATTCAATATGTTGACACAACTAATCAAATTGCTGATATTTTTACAAAACCACTAGATGAAAATACTTTTATTCGTTTGCATGGTGAACTTGGCATGATTGAGTTGTAATCGCTTGTGGACATAAATAAATTTAATGTCATATTAAGGGGGAGCTTAATATAAAATTCGAGCAACTTAATTTTGGATAATACAAATTAATTGTATTTATTCAAAGTTATAAAGCTCACATTTTATGTGAAATTTATGTGTTGCATTTTAGAAATTATATTAAATTATCATGTTTTGCATTTACTTTTCCAGTCTTTTTGATTATCACAAAAAGTGGGAGAATTAGTTTGGTTAAATACTTTAACTAAGGGGGAGAGTTAGTTTGCTTAAATGCATAGAGAATAAAACTGGCTATTTGATAAACAAATTTT
Organism: Henckelia pumila; assembly: GCF_033568475.1. Lineage (NCBI taxonomy): Eukaryota > Viridiplantae > Streptophyta > Magnoliopsida > Lamiales > Gesneriaceae > Henckelia > Henckelia pumila. Next base: position 77,337,315 of record NC_133121.1, read on the forward strand.
TAATTCTCTTCTTAACTAATTGTTTAAATTAGGGGGAGTTTTATTCATGAAATTATATTTTACAAATTTAAATTTTTTATTTAATATTGTACATTTATTTCTCCTATTTAACCAAGTTTTGTGATCATCAAAAAGGGGGAGATTGTTACGCCTTAAACGCATACAAATCTCGTGTTATGAGATTAATGTTTTTAATGCATTAACAAGTCTCATAATATTATGTTTTGATTATTACAAAACTCGGTTAATTGTTACTAACCATTTAAAGTGAGATTTTACAGATTAGATTTATTGATGATTAAATTCTTGGAAGCTATTTTGAAGCTATACATGTATTTATAAAGTCTTGTATTGCTCATTGAATGGATGAAACATTGTTAAGAGATATGAAGAAAAAGACAAGAAGAAGCCAAAGTATGGAGCAGCAACTTCCGAAAATTACTGGGAATTTTCTAGACATTGAAATCCAATCTTCACTAGTCATAATCGTGATGAGGAAGTTTTACATGTTCTGTCCAAATTTGAGAGCAATCCAACGGCTAGATATGAAGTTATGATTTTTCCACAAAATCCGCTCAGTGCTGGGAAAAAGTAGGCAGCGGCGCCGAACACTTTTTGTCACTCCTTGACTTCTTAACACATGCTCCAAGCACTCAAATCAGATTCAAATCTTTGCCAACTATAAATAGAGGCCATCCAAGTTTATTTGGAGACATCCCAACTCATCTATTCTCTCTTTTGCAAGCAATTTCTCACTATCAAAGTGTTTGTGTGATATATTTGAGAGTGTTTGTAAAAATAGTTTGTGAGTTGGTTGTGCTATTGTTGTAAACACTTGAGTGTGAAGTCAAGTGTGTTGTGCTATCGTTGTAAACACTTGAGTATGAAGCCAAGTGTGTTGTGTTGAGGCTATCCTTGGAGCCCTTAAGGCCAAGTATTCGAGTTGTATCGGCACGGTGATCGTGTTGAGTTGTACGACTATACTTCGAGCCATCAAGGCTAAGACGTTGAAGTGCTAGTGGATCCTTGGTTAATCGATCTTAACCAAGAAGGGGAGACGTAGACGATTTATCGTCGAACTTCCATAAACATCTCTTATCCCTTTTACTGCTTTATTTACATTACGCATTTATTTACCGCACTTATATTTGGTTGTTTTAAGTCTTTCACTTGCGTACTAGCATAATTGCTTTAAATTGCTAAAGTTGCCAATAGAACCAAAATCCCCCCCCCCCCCCCCCCATTAGGTTCTAACTGAAACGACCCAAACATTCTAAAATAACATATGCGGAATTTTTTTTTTTATATTAATACTAAGTAAAATAGATGTACATACATGCCCATACATATATGCACAGAATAAACAGATTTAAAAATAACATAAATAAAATGCAACATTTTTACTTAAATAACTGAGTCAAACTTAAATAAAATACTGTCAAACAATCCACTTAAAAGTTTGCATGCAATAAAAATTATTTAATAAAAATAGTACTAAAATTCACCACTGGAAAGACATAAAAGAAGTAAATAAGAAACAGAGTTTAAAAATTCTTAAAAATGTTCATAAGGACTCAGCCGATGGTCACGGGGGATCACTGTATGTCCGCTCATACGTCCTCACCACCGGTAGGAACTACATCTTCCTCTACGTACTCACCTACACCATATAAGTGTAGTGAGCCTAGAGACCCAACATGCTAACATAACAAGGGTTTAAAATAATTTAAATAATTGGAATACTAATACATAACATATACATGAATGAGCATGCTTAAAAATTATGAATTATAACTTAAAATCTTACTTAAACTTGATCTTAAATATAATCATATATTACATACATAAACATTGTTGAGCATAACATTTTTCTAACATCGCATGGTCATATCCGTAGTGTAACCTTAAACTTAAAAGTTCGACTGATCAGTCTCTTAAAACCAACGTACGCGGCGGTGACGAATCACCTCTTACTGGTAGTAAACTACCCTTAAATTGACAGTAAACTGCCCTTAACATGTGGGGACTTGTCCCCCTTAAATTGTCACACTACTTCAACTTCCAACATAAAAATTATTTTCTAGCTCAACCTTAAACATTAAATCATGCCATAAAATTATTTCATGAATGCATGTACTTAAATAAAATGTGTGTCCTTCATATATATTTAATTTAATTTTTATACTAACATATAAATACTAAAATAACATTCATGCATAAAATAATTAAATATATATTTAGGACACATGAAATTTCTCATGGTTTGTGCTGGACTGCTGACCCTAACACTCAAGCCCAATTTCTTAAATTCTGGCCCATTAACACTGAGACTGGTCCATTAACATTCTTAAGCCCATTAACACATTTCTAAGCCAAATAAATCAATTAAAGCCCATTAGCACATACTTGGCCCAATAACAACTTAATCTGGCCCAATGGGCCCAAAAGCCCAAAGACTGGCCCAATAACTTCCATGGGCCCCCAAGCCCATAAAAATTATTGGACTAACTTAATTAAATTTATTTAAGCCCAATAATAATTAAATTTAACCCAAATAATTAAATGGAATCCAATTAAATTTTTGGATTTAATTAGGCCCATTTAACACTTAATTAAACTTAAAACTTAAAAATAAAAATACCCGAGCCCGACTCACTTAACCCGGACCCGGACCCACTAGACTTGACCCATGACTAATGAACCCGACCCGGACCCAACAACCCGACCCGGATCCCCCAAAACCCTACACCCGAACACCCCCTCCCTTACCTTAGCTGCGGCCATGAGCAGCAGACCTTCTTGGTCTGCTGCCGGCCAGCTCCGGCCGCCCCTAGCCGGAGTGCCACCGCCCAGACGTAGCCCACGTCTGGGCGGTCCTAACCGGCCCTGGCTCGGCCTCAGCCCTTCACCCTAGCCCAAGGCCGAACCCCCCTTCCAGAAACCCTAACCTGCGCACCCCATGGCTTCTTCTTGCACCAGCTCGCCCAGGCCTCTACCTAGCCCATAACCGACCAAGACAAGCTAGCCAAAGGACCCCGAAGAACCCCTTGACAGCCCTGACCAGCAGCCATGCACGCCCCCTAGCCAAAAATGTGAGCATGATTCACAAAAACATGAACAAGTGAATACATTCAACCCATCTCTATTATTTTCTGAAAATACTTGAATAAAAACTGATGCATACCCAACACACACATATAACACTGATATGGTGAAAGAAAAGTGAAAGAAAACATGCCTTGCACCGTAGAATTAATAGGGCAAAGTGCGTAGAACGTTTCCGGGACGACGGTACGACGAACAACCTTTCTTGATGCTTCAAAAATATCGAGGCTATGTAGTACTTCTTGGAGGCTACTTGGTCAATGAAGGAGATGAATAATGGGGGAGGGAGGCGGCTAGGTTGTAGAGAAAAGGATTGAACGTGAGGTTTGGGGTAGATTTAGGATTTAATTTGGGTAGATAGGATTTTAATAACTAATATAGGGAGATAATAACATAAATAAGATAATCTTAACTTTTAAAAATACTAACTAACATAAAAATTAATTAAAATCCCGAAATATTTATTTTAGGGAATTTTAAAGGTAATTAAAAGTCAATATTTTGGCTAAATTTGGGTAAAAATGGACTCCTAAAATTATATAAAATTAAATACTGATAATTTTGAGGAAATAAAACTCAAAATAATATTTTTGGGCTCCTAAAAGACTCATAAAATAATTTGGGTAGAAAGTTGTCATCTCGTCCGTCCACGGTGCCGTCTACGCGATAAAATAATTAAATTTCCATAATTCATGAACATCACTAATTATGGGTTAAATGCTTAAAAATAACTTAAAACATGCACAAATAATTTCACATAAATATTTAACCCATAATCTAAAATTCTAAATAAATAAAATCCCTAATTATGCATGCGAATTTACGTACTAAAAATACTGGGTGTTACAATTCTCCCCCCCTTAATTTGAATTTCTTCCTCGAAATTAAAGTACTTACCCGAACAACTCCGGGTAGCGAGTCCTCATGTCTGCCTCGGTCTCTCAAGTAGCTTCCTCCTCCGAGTGATTCAGCCACTGGACTCTGACCATCGGTATGACATGCGTCCTAAGTCTCCGCTCCTCCCTAGCCAAGATCCGTACTGGCCTCTCCTCATAAACTAGATCAGGTGGCAACTGCAGGGGCTCGTAATTCAACACATGCGACGGGTTAGAGACATATCTCCGAAGCATGGATACATGGAAGACATCGTGCACTGCCGCAAGCCCTAGTGGCAAGGCCAAACGGTAGGCCAAAGTGCCAACTCTCTCCAAGATCTCAAAAGTTCCAATATATCTCGGATTAAGCTTACCTCTCCGGCCAAATCGTACCACTCCCTTCATAGGTGACACTCTCAGAAACACATGATCACCTACTGCGAACTCCAAATCTCGTCGTCGAGTATCTGCATAACTCTTGTGACGACACTGAGCAGTCCTCATACGATCCCAAATCTGAGTCACAATGTCAGCTGTCTGCTGCACGATCTCAGGACCCAGTAAAATCTTCTCACCAACCTCATCCCAATGCACAGGAGATCTGCATCTCCTCCCATACAATGCTGCATAAGGAGCCATACCTATAGACGACTGAAAACTATTGTTATAGGTAAACTCCACTAATGGCAGTCTAGTCTCCCACGAGCCCTGAAAGTCGATGACACAAGCTCTCAGTAGATCCTCGAGAACCTGGATCACTCTCTCAGACTGACCATCTGTCTGGGGATGGAACGCTGTACTGAACAAAAGTCTAGTCCCCAATGCTGTGTGCAAACTCTTCCAAAACGCAGACGTGAATCTCGGATCTCTGTCTAATACTATCGACACTGGTATGCCATGCAGTCTAACAATCTCCTTGATGTAAAGCTCTGCATACTATGTCAACGAGTAAGTAGTCCTCACCGGCAAGAAATGAGCTGACTTGGTGAGTCTATCCACGATCACCCAAATAGCTGTGCTCCCTCTGTTACTCCTCGGAAGGCCAACTACGAAATCCATCGTGATGTTTTCCCACTTCCATACCAGTATGGGTAGAGGATTAAGCAGTCCTTTTGGACGCTGATGCTCTGCCTTGACCTGTTGACAAGTCAAGCACTCTGATACGAATCGTGCGATATCACTCTTCATGCCGGGCCACCAATACAAATTCTGCAAATCCTTATACATCTTCGTATCGTACTTCCTGGATGAATGGAATACGGAGATGTGTGAGCCTCTGTCAGGATCTCAGTCCTCAGCTGATCAATGTTTGGGACACACAATCGACCACTGTACTGAATAATGCCATCACTGACAGTAAAAAGAAGATTGCCCTTAGCCTCATCCCTCTGCACCAACCGCTGTAACTCCTCATCTGTAGGCTGCCCATCCCTGATCCGATCTCGTAGAACTGGCTGCACCGTCAACACTGACAAGCTCGGTGCATGGCCACTCGAGTAAAACTCCAAATCAAACCTCTGAATCTCGCTCTGCAGTGGTAACTGCACTGTCAAACACGATACCACTGTCGACTTCCGACTCAAAGCATCGGCCACTACATTAGCCTAACCTGGATGGTAGCTATTGTCGCAGTCGTAATCCTTCACTAACTCCAACCATCTCCGTTGCCTCATGTTCAACTCCTTCTGAGTGAAGAAGTATTTGAGGCTATTATGATCCGTGAAAATCTTGCACTTTTCGCCATACAGATAGTGCCTCCAGATTTTCAAAGCGAAGACCACTGCTGCTAACTCCAAATCATGTGTCGGGTAGTTCTGCTCGTGAATCTTCAACTGCCTCGACGCATAAGCAATAACCTTACCACACTGCATAAGTACTGCACCTAAACCTAGCTTAGACGCGTCGGTGTACACCACTAACTCCTCGTGTGGTACTGCCATCGCCAAAACCGGTGCGGTAGTGAGTGCTTCCTTCAGCTGATCGAAGCTCCTCTGACAGTATGAACTCCAAATAAACTTCGCATTCTTCTTGATTAAGGAAGTCAAGGGTACTGCAATAGAGGAAAAACCCTTGATGAACTTCCTATAATATCCTGCCAAACCCAAGAAACTGCGAATCTCCGAAGCATTCCTCGGAATACCCCATTTCTGCACTGCCTCAACCTTCTACTGATCCACTGCAATCCCATCTCTCGAAATAATGTGGCAAAGAAATGCCACCTGCTCAAGCCAAAACTTGCACTTGCTGAACTTGGAAAACAAACGATGCTCCCTCAAAGTCTGCAAGGCTGTCTGTAGATGCTGCCTATGCTCCTCAACGCTCCTAGAGTAGATCAAGATATCATCAATGAAGACTATGATGAATTGATCAAGATACGGCTGAAATACCCGGTTCATGAGATCCATGAAAATCGCTGGAGCATTGGTCATCCCAAATGGCATCACTAAGAACTCGTAATGCCCATAACGTGTCCGAAAAGCAGTCTTGGACACGTCTGCATCTCTTACTCGCAGCTGATGATAACCAGATCGCAGATCGATCTTGGAGAGCACCGAAGCTCCCTGCAACTGATCAAATAAGTCCTCTATCCTCGGCAGTGGGTACTTATTATTCACTGTGAGCTCTCGATAATCGATGCACAGTCTCATACTGCCATCCTTCTTCTTCACAAATAACACTGGAGCTCCCCATGGAGAAAATCTAGGACGAACAAAGCCTTTCTCTAATAACTCTTGAATCTGCTCCTTTAACTCTTTCATCTCGGTAGGAGCAAGTCTGTATGGTGCCTTTGAGATAGGCACCATGTCTGGGAATAAGTCGATACTGAACTCCACCTCTCTCACTGGTGGAATCCCTGCAACATCCTCCGGAAAGACGTCCGGAAAATCACGAACCACCTCTATCTCTGATAATGATCTACTAGCTGGTTCTGAGGCCGTGACAATACTCGCTAGGAAACCTCGGCAACCCCATTTCAACAGCTTCCTCGCCTGAATAAGAGATATCACCTGAGGAATATCACTGCTCTGAGATGCATGAAAAGTAAACGGGTCGCCTCTTGGTGGTTTCACTGACACCGTCCTCCGACAAAAATCAATCGAAGCTCCATTGACTGTCAACCAGTCCATACCCAATATCAAATCAAACCCGCTCAATGGCAAAACCACTACATCTGCGCGAATAGAGTGCCCCTGCAGCTCCAACTCCAGCTCTTGAATGACACTAGAGGTAGTAATAATCTGTCCTGACGGCATAGTGACCTCATAACCACTGTCGGCAATCTCAGGTGTGATGCCTATCCGTCTGATAAACTCTAGGGAGATAAACGAATGCGTAGCCCCTGAATCTAGCAACGCAAACGTGGAGTTGCCTCCAACTAGAATTCTCCCTGCACGCAGAAGAATCCCAACAACTTCATACCACTACTAAACTTTCCCCCCAAAGATGAGTCACTAATAACCCTTAATTCTATTCACAAGTAAAACATGCTTCCTATTCTAACATGCAGATAGAAAAATCCCAAATAACAAATTATTCCACAAAGAAAAATAGAAATTCTTAATTAAAGGAAGAAATTATAAAATACTAGGGGTAAGATATACCGGTGATCAAGGAGGTATCTGGGTCTGCCTCCTCAGCCTGCATCATGAACACTCTCCCTGTAGTGTTCTTCTTCCTCGGGCAATTTGCCATCTGGTGCCTTGGCTCCTTACAATGAAAACAGACGCCCGCTCCTAGAAGACATGGTCCTGGATGCATCTTCTGGCACTTCGGGCAAGTAGGATATCCTCCAGCATTAGGGGCCCCGCCCCTAGGCTGCTGTCTCTGCTGCTGTGGCTTCTGCTGGTTCGGGCCCTTAGACGGCCCAGTATACTGCTTCTTTGTAGGAGGCTGCGAAGATGGTCGCTGATATCCAAACTGAAACTGTGTCTTACCCTCCCTGTGGATCTCTCTCCTACCATCCTCTGAACGCAAGGCTCTACTGACTGCCGTCTCATAAGTAAGGACGTCCGCCATATGAACGTCATGCTTGATCTCTGCCCAGAGCCCCTCAATAAACTGTCTCATCTTCTCAGGTGCACTGTCAGCAATCAGTGGCACAAGGTGACAGCCCCTCTCGAACTGTCGGATGTACTCCACAACTGTCTTGTCTCCCTGTCGGAGACTCATGAAATCTCGAATCATGCTACTTCGCAAGTCTTCAGTGAAGTACTTGGAGAAAAACATCCTCCGGAAGTCTGTCCATCGCAAAGTAGTCAGATTCACTCCCCGTGATGTGCTCTCCCACCATAAGTCTGCATCACCCTTCAGCATGTACACTGCGCACCTCACCTTGTCTGCATCAGTCAAACCCATGTAAGCAAAGATGCTCTCCAAAAAACGGATCCACCCCTCAACAATGAGTGGATCTGTGGCACCTGCGAACTCCTTAGGTCCCTTCTTCTGGAACCTCTTCGCCACGTCCTCATCGTGGGACAGTCTCGGACGTGCTGCCTGCTGCTCCAACAGAGCAGTAATCCCGGCCATCATGTTTGCATTGGCCTGTTCCAATGCTGATAGAGGGTTTTGCGGAGGTGGGGATCCTCCACGCCTGTTCACTGGTCTCGGAGGCATTCTGCACCACCACATATTTCTTTACGTAAATCGACATGCATAACTAAGTACTTAAAGATTTTCTGCTAACATAAATGCTTAAGTCTTAAACATGATACGACTAAATCAGACTAAAAGCAATTAAAACTTACAGACCGGTAGCGTGGATTTCTGAGCTCGCATAGCAGTGATAACCCTCCAAGAACGCGGCTCTGATACCAATTGAAACGACCCAAACATTCTAAAATAACATATGTGGAAATTTTTTTATTTTTTTTATTAATACTAAGTAAAATAGATGTACATACATGCCTATACATATATGCACAGAATAAACAAATTTAAAAATAACATAAATAAAATGCAACATTTTTACTTAAATAACTGAGTCAAACTTAAATAAAATACTGTCAAACAATCCACTTAAAAGTTTGCATGCAATAAAAATTATTTAATAAAAATAGTACTAAAATTCACCACTGAAAAGACATAAAAGAAGTAAATAAGAAACAGAGTTTAAAAATTCTTAAAAATGTTCATAAGGACTCAGCCGACGGTCACGAGGGATCACTGCATGTCCGCTCATACGTCCTCACCACCGGTAGGAACTACATCTTCCTCTACGTACTCACTTGCACCATATAAGTGTAGTGAGCCTAGAGACCCAACATGCTAACATAACAAGGGTTTAAAATAATTTAAATAATTGGAATACCAATACATAACATATACATGAATGAGCATGCTTAAAAATTATGAATTATAACTTAAAATCTTACTTAAACTTGATCTTAAATATAATCATATATTACATACATAAACATTGTTGAGCATAACATTTTTCTAACATCGCATGGTCATATCCGTAGTGTAACCTTAAACTTAAAAGTTCGACTGATCAGTCTCTTAAAACCAACGTACGCGGCGGTGACGAATCAACTCTTACTGGTAGTAAACTACCCTTAAATTGACAGTAAACTGCCCTTAACATGTGGGGACTTGTCCCCCTTAAATTGTCACACTACTTCAACTTCCAACATAAAAATTATTTTCTAGCTCAACCTTAAACATTAAATCATGCCATAAAATTATTTCATGAATGCATGTACTTAAATAAAATGTGTGTCCTTCATATATATTTAATTTAATTTTTATACTAACATATAAATACTAAAATAACATTCATGCATAAAATAATTAAATATATATTTAGGACACATGCAATTTCTCATGGTTTGTGCTGGACTGCTGGCCCTAACACTCAAGCCCATTTTCTTAAATTCTGGCCCATTAACACTGAGACTGACCCATTAACATTCTTAAGCCCATTAACACATTTCTAAGCCCAATAAATCAATTAAAGCCCATTAGCACATACTTGGCCCAATAACAACTTAATCTGTCCCAATGGGCCCAAAAGCCCAAAGACTGGCCCAATAACTTCCATGGGCCCCCAAGCCCATAAAAATTATTGGACTAAATTAATTCAATTTATTTAAGCCCAATAATAATTAAATTTAACCCAAATAATTAAATGGAATCCAATTAAATTTTTGGATTTAATTAGGCCCATTTAACACTTAATTAAACTTAAAACTTAAAAATAAAAATACCCGAGCCCGACTCACTTAACCCGGACCCGGACCCACTAGACTTGACCCATGATTACTGAACCCGACCCGAACCCAACAACCCGACCCGGATCCCCCAAAACCCTACACCCGAACACCCCCTCCCTTACCTTAGCTGCGGCCGTGAGCAGCAGACCTAGAAGGTCTGCTGCCGGCCAGCTTCGGCCGCCCCTAGCCGGAGCGCTGCCGCCCAAAAGTAGCCCACGTCTGGGCGGTCCTAACATGCCCTGGCTCGGCCTCAGCCCTTCACCCTAGCCCAAGGCCGAACCCCCCTTCCAGAAACCCTAACCTGCGCATCCCATGGCTTCTTCTTTCACCAGCTCGACCTGGCCTCTACCTAGCCCATAACCGACCAAGCCAAGCTAGCCTAAGGACCCCGACGAACCCCTTGACAGCCCTGACCAGCAGCCATGCACGCCCCCTAGCCAAAAACGTGAGCATGATTCACAAAAACATGAACAAGTGCATACATTCAACCCATCTCTATTATTTTATGAAAATCCTTGAATAAAAACTGATGCATACCCAACACACACATATAACACTGATATGGTGAAAGAAAAGTGAAAGAAAACATGCCTTGCACCGTAGAATTAATAGGGCAAAGTGCGTAGAACGTTTCCGGAACGACGGTACGACGAATAACCTTTCTTGATGCTTCAAAAATATCGAGGTTATGTAGTCCTTCTTGGAGGCTACTTGGTTGATGAAGGAGATGAATAATGGGGGAGGGAGGCGGCTAGGTTGTAGAGAAAAGGATTGAACGTGAGGTTTGGGGTAGATTTAGGATTTAATTTGGTTAGATAGGATTTTAATAACTAATATAGGGAGATAATAACATAAATAAGATAATCTTAACTTTTAAAAATACTAACTAACATAACAATTAATTAAAATCCCGAAATATTTATTTTAGGGAATTTTAAAGGTAATTAAAAGTCAATATTTTGGCTAAATTTGGATAAAAATGGACTCCTAAAATTATATAAAATTAAATACTGATAATTTTGAGGAAATAAAACTCAAAATAATATTTTTGGGCTCCTAAAAGACTCATAAAATAATTTGGGTAGAAAGTTGTCATCTCGTCCGTCCACGGTGCCGTCTACGCGATAAAATAATTATGGGTTAAATGCTTAAAAATAACTTAAAACATGCACAAATAATTTCACATAAATATTTAACCCATAATCTAAAATTCTAAATAAATAAAATCCCTAATTATGCATGCGAACTTACGTACTAAAAATACTGGGTGTTACACTAACAGTGACAATAAGAGCAAAGATCGAGTCAGTCTAAACGCCAACAGATGAAGATATATAAGCATAGCTCCCCTATCTGAAAGGCTCAAGTTGTATCAGATAAAAATATTACAGGTACGTGAGTTAATTCTAGTTAACCGCTTATATATTGATTGCATAGCATACATTCATAGATCAGTGATTTGTTATGCTATAATCTGTATCTGATGAGCCTGTATTCATCGTATTTGCTGAGATTTTGCCTGTAAGTAGATGGAATACAGTTGTAAGATTAGTCATAGCAGATGAAATACAAAATTGAGGAAATAAGATTGAATGTTCTGATATCAGGCGTGAGATATTAAGCTAGAATGCATTATAGATATTAATGCAATAACTGAGTACCAGTTAACAGCTGATTGAATCCGTGCATTAATAAAGAAATAGAAATGAATAGAATTTATGATATGAGTTTCAGAAATTAGATTTTTGTTATGTCGGTACCGATGATATCACGATGACCGTGGAAGAATGTCAGTAGAAGTCTAGTTGATATATTGAACTAGTACAGAATTAACCAAGAATTGACAGCTATGTCAGTGGTTAGACTGTACAGAAATAGTTCAATGACATATTTCGACCTTTCTACGACATGAATGCAGTTCTATATAGAGTGGTGTCTAGTACGAAAGTATTATGGCAACTCGTATAGAAGAGCATTACGTGAACTGAAGAACTTTAGAAACAGCTAGCAGATTGCGTAGAAAAGAGTTATGTAGTACCGAAATGATTATTAATTCTATGACAATGAGTTAAGTCGAAAAGAGTATATTCTACTATTGTCAGCTGAGAAGTAAGAATTAATAAAAGAACTCATATCAATAGAGAATAAGAAATATCAGTTACAGTTGAGCTTTTTCTTCAAATTTTGCTGAAGCTATTCCATCATAGAAATCATGATTCTTGAATTTCTTGCTATCGATTCAGAGGTTTTTGTATTCGACCTCGATCGAATTTGATTGACTCTTATTCCTTTGCTAGAGTCTGTTTTGATTCATTTGCGTTGAGTTTTGAAATGCAAGTGAGTTGTTTTCACTTCGCAGATTTTGTCATTCAGAATAGTTGATTTTGGATGACTTTGAATTGAGCAAGTTCCTTTGATTTGAAATTTGAGAATTATTGATTATTTGATGTGTATATTCAGTGTATTTTGAAGTTTTGGCTTGTAACTGATATAAATTTTGGATATAGAATATTGGCAAGATTTATGGGTTTTAGCTAATTGCTGGATTTATTGGGTACAGATCTATACTTGTTGCATGTTTATGCTTGACAGATACTTAAACGATCAGAATTATTGCAATCCAAGCTAAATTTGAATTGATTTGGAAAGATAAAAGCAACATTGATCTTAGATCAAGCAATAGAATATTGTTTGAGAACGCTAGATTAAGAGATGAGATAAGACAGCCGAGCAGAACAGATGAATTTTTCAGTGACGAATCGTTTGATTATGCAAGATATTCTAGATATGAAATATCAGATTCTGAAAAAGGCATATGACAACATATTGAATATCCATTCAGTTGTCTACACATGTATGACTTACATGTAGTCATTACTTGGAAATTCGTATTGGTGAAAGAAATGAAAGCAGATACGATATCATTAACATTACCAATACTAAAATTCCAGTAAAAGAAGCAGAAAAGAAGAACTCAAGTGGTTTCTGTAATAGATTAGTTACATAAGAGTTGACATAAGATTAACTTTGTGAACGACTTTGGTTCGAATCTACTTGAATTGCCATGATTTTGCAATTTAGATTGTAGTAGATATCGACAAATTCACGAATATGTTGTATTAGACATGATACAAACATAAAGCGATACTGGTTATGCATTTAGCAAGATGATCAGATTACATGCATTATTGATATCTATTGTCGAGATAGAGACTTTAGATTTATTTTTTTAGATTGTGGCATTGATTGTCAGATGTTCTGAGTGTTTGGTTGTATGAGATTTCATTATACCATCCTCCAATTAGTGGAAAATCAGATGTGATTATCCAGATTTCCGAGGAGATACTCAGAACGAAAGTACTAGATTTGGTACTAGTTGATTGATTATTGCCCCTTGGTTACCATAATTCCTGTGAAATTGATTGATAAGAAAAACAAAATTGTTTTTTTATCATGAAACGATATTTCAGAAGTATCAGCTATCAGACCAGATATGAGTAAAGAAAAGATAAATAATGTGAAGATTGCTTTGAACAGAATAGGAACAGAGCAGCATAGACAGAGTTAGCAAATGAGAAACATATCTCAATTTTGAAGCCTGAAGAGAATGATCAGCAAAGAAGTTCTTTTCCGAGCATCATTAGGTTCAGAAAGATATTTCAGAAGTGAATCAATAATTGATCCCTGTGAGTATTTGATCTAGCTTATTGAGTAATACTCAATCCCGAATTGTCAGATAGATGAATTGTTATCCATATGCATCGGCTGAAGAATAGCAGCTAGAATATGCATGTGCATTCAACTCAGATTAAGCAGAATCCGATAAGATTTTAAGAGAAGCAGACTAACTGATACAGAGTTAGATCACGAAAAAAAGAAACTTAGATATAAGTTGACTCAGTGATTTATGTTTATGAGAATTGATATGATTGCAGAAGCAATCAGAAAGAAGAGTAAGATATTATAGACGAGAAGATATCAGACTAGATATCTAAAGCTCATATAATTGAAGTCAGTATTACTTCAGTCAGCTATACGGCTTACGAGAATCAGCATTAAGATCGAATGCGATTTCGAGGACGAAATCATTCCTTAGAGGGGAGGAAATGTAAGGCCCAAAAATATTAAGTTCTTAATTATGGGATTTAAGATTTAAATTTTGAATAAGAGAGAAAAGATGAATTTAAGAATGTATGGAAATTAGAGATTTCAATTTCGGGTCAGAAATATTTAATTTGAGAATTTTTCGGATTTTAAGATTTTAATATCCGGAATTCTTAAATTAAAAGATTAAAAATATTTGCAATTGATATTTATGGAATTTACGATGTAATTCCAAGATTATAAAAATCAAGGATTTAATTTGAGGATGAAATCCGAACAAGGAACCATTTGCAAATATTGAGTAGTTCAAGGACTAAAATGCGATAAGGTTCGAAATGATTTAATTTTAATCCGAGAATATTTAATTTGAGAATATTTAGAGTTTAGAATTAAATTCTAATATTCTTAAATTATTTAGGATTGAAATTGAATTAAATCGCTTGTTCGGGGACTGAATTGCAATTAGGCCAAAGTTTAGGGACCAAACTGTAAATTCCTTGAAACTTGGCCATAAAAATGTGACAAAGGGATCAGAATGTTCAGAATTGAACGAGAGAGAAGAAAAAAACTAAGAGTTAAGCCATTTTTGTCCCTTCAAGTCCCGATTAAATTCAATCCGCCTGGTAGAATTTCCGATTAAGCATATATTTGCGATCACAGCTCCGAGTGCTACGTTTTGACGTAAGTTTTATGAAGTTATACCATGTTTGAATTTTAAGTTGTTGTTAGAATTATGATTTGATTGTATAAACGTGTTCTAGTATATCCGACGATAGCATATCTAAGACGGATCGAGAAAAGATCGTCGTTTGGACATGTTTTTGAATTATTGAAGAATTTTGTACAATCTGAATTTTTAAGAGCTGCTGGTCACGTGTATAAGTGGATGAATTGGTGATGATATTGAGCTTAAATGATTAACAAGATGATGTTTATGCTTTTGGAATTTACGGTTTTGATCCGTTACACCGTCGGTTTGAATTTCGGTCATGGGATCAAGTTGTTAGATTGTTTGATCCTAAATAAGAATGAAATGATATAGAAAGATCTTCTTGAATGATATATCAATGCATTTCAGATTTGAATTGCAAGAGATCGAGTTCGAGTTGACGAGTTCGAGAAGTTAGCCTTTGAACCAAGAAAGAGGGAAGAAGGTTTGAAGCTAGTTCGCCTTGAATGATTGCAATGATATGAGCAGATTTTGATAAGAGTTATTTGATGTTATTGTCCAGAATTAGAGCTTCTCAGATTCAGAAGGAAAGGTATGAATAGACATTAATAAGATGGGCAGAATAACTCGAGGTTGTTTTGATTATCGAGTTGCCTAAAATCATATACATGCACGTTTTCATATATGTTATTGTTTACGTTTACATAAATGAGATAGATTATTCAAGATAGATATCTTCTTGAATTCCCAGAATATTTATGTAAATGTTTACTTGTCTTCTTTGATTTATAGTATTTTCTGTATTGAACATGTTTTATGTATTACATGTGATACTTACAGATTTGTCTGTATCGTTGAGTGATTATATGCTCATATGATTATATGATTGATGTGTTCAAGGTGTTTTATAGCATTTAATGCATACAGAACATATTGCATTCATCTTGAACTCTAGCCTGAAAAGCACAGAGGGCAGAATGGCCTAGAGTGCAGATGACGTTTGGAGAACTGTAGTGAGTGGCATGGAATGTAGATTTACTTCCAGAGTCAGATGACTCATGGCACGGAATATAGATTTATGTTTCCAGAGCTAGATGACTCACTATAGTTGCACCAAAGTCAGGGGAATTGAGAGATTTAACACCACCTCGATTGGGAGAGTCGGTGGTCGGTTAAAAATTTTATTTCCCCGGGATCCCAGAACTACGATTTATTGATATCAGATTTGATAGCCTATTCCTTTGCACATGCATTGCATTTATGCATTAACCTAGAGATTTCTATGGTTTAGAATAGGCGTTTATAAATGCTAACATGTTATGTTATTATGTAACGTTCATGATATGAATGAATTATATGTTTAACTGATGTAGATGCATGTCTTTCATACTGAGATTTATTCTTACCGGAGTTATTCGACTGTTGCTTTGTTTGTATGTGTGCATTGCATCAGGTTGGGGCAAGATCAAGCTAGAGTTGGCTTGGATAGCTTAAGAAGAGACATAGCATATGGTGACTCGGGATTTAAGCAGATGACATGTATTTATGATTTGGTAAACATGTTAGAAAGTAAGAACCTTTGTATATGTTGTTTTTGCCAAGTATTGATTTATACTTGAGAATTCATGTATTCTAGATCACTTGATATTAGTTTGAATGCATGTAAATTATCTAGAATCATGTTGAGAAGTTTATATGAAGTTGGTATGAGATTTGGAATCAAATTGTACAGCAAAGTTACATTGTTATTTTCTGAATAGGGTGCCCGCTCGATCGGGTGAACTTCATCGATCGAGCGAGGCCTGTATTTTGCAAGCAGAGAAATCCATTTTTCTTGGCCGCTCGATCGGCAGAAGTTCACCGATCGAGCGAGGCCAATATGGATTCAGACCCAAGAGTTACAATTTTATGCCCGATCGATCGGTAACATTTAACCGATCGAGCGAGGGGCCTTCTTTAAAAAAAAAAAAAATTTTTTTAGCTCTTGGTTTATTATTCATGTATTGTTTGATTAATTGTTAATTAATCGTTTATTGTCCTAAGATGAGATTAGCAACCCGAGGTCCCCACACGTAGACACTTCAATTCTTGACATTCTACCATAATAACATCAATCAAAATCTGCTCAAGTTCCTCATTCAATCTTCAAGGTAGAAACAACTTCAAACCTTGCTCAATCTTGCTTAATTAGAACCTGAATTATCGAGTCGTCAAACTTCAATAAGAATCTAAAATATAGTGTTCATAATCAATGAATATCAGCTATCAATTTATATAATCTTCAGCTCAATCACAAGACACGAAAATGGCTTCAAATCGTAAACCGGCGACGTAACAATTCAAAACCGACAATTCCGAAAGCTTAAACATCATTAAAAAAATGATCTAAATCCAATATTAACATCAATATACCAGCCCATACACGTGATCATCAGCCCCATAATTTCAGAATTCATATCAATTCAGAATTTCGAACCGACGGCGTAACGGACCGAAATCGGCAACCGTAACTCATTTCCAACAATTCTAACAATCAAAATATACTTCAATACCCACATATCAGCATAATATTCATCAAACAACAACAATATCAGAAGCTAGAACTTTGAATTAAGACTGGAAAATTATAAGAAATACGAACGATATCCGTTCTTCGATCCGGCGTCGATATCGTAAATCATATTAACTCAAGAACATGAAAATATAATCTATTTATAAATCCTCCAACCACCATAATGTCAAAACCAGCTGGAGCAAGATAATACTTGCATCAAATAAAATCTCTTCTTGCAAGGATTGAGGAACTACGCTCGGATTAAAAATCGGATGGCCGGATCAAAAGATATCAAAGCTTGAACGAAACTCCCATGGATTTTCTTCTTTCTTGCTTCTCTCGACCTCTTCTGCTGAATGACAATGAGATTCATTTCAATTACACAAATTATATACATCACACGTGTACAGTGGGGACCTTGAGTGCTAATCTCTCAATCTCGAGCTATTCACGACCTCTCTGTCCAGCTCCTACCCCATCTATTGTCATGCACACATACAAAACAAAGCAATAGCTGGATAATTCCGGTGAGAAATATATTTCCTAGTACAAACAATATGAACATGCTATAATGCTAAACAAAATACAATGCATGTTGCATGTTCAAAATTAAAGGATATCAAGTCTGATACAAAGAATTCTTGGTTATTGGGATCCCGAGGAATAAAATCTTCAACTAACCACCGACTCTCCCTCTCGAGGTGGCGTCGAATATCTTAAATCCCCTGACTATGGTACAATCATAGTAAGTCATATAGCTCTAGGATTAAATCTATATCCCTTTCCACTTACTACAACTCACCAAACGTCAATTGCAATCTAGTCCGCCAGGCCCTCTATGCGGTTTGTGATAGTTGTGTTTTGTTTGCATATTTTGTTGTTATTTTGTTAGTAGTTCGCATGCATTTATTTGTTTTTGTTCATGTTTTATCTTAGTTTTGTCTTTTGCATGCATTTACATTCATAAAATACTCCCGGGTTTAATGTGTAGGAGATTTCAAGTTGAAGAAAAAAAGGACAGATTGTTGGTGAATTTTCATGCGCTCGATCCCACGTACTCATAGGATCGAGCGCGGCATCTGAATTATGAAGGCAGTGGGCACTCCATTTTCCTTGCGCTCGAGCGGATGTACTCGCGCGATCGAGCGCGGCCGAGTCAAAACAGTGAGATCACATATTTTGACGCGCTCGAGTGGAGGTACTCATGCGCTCGAGCGCACTAGCCTGTTCGGGAATTTTATTTTAATTTTGGAAACTTTGTTATTTTGGACTCTAGGCTTTATTAGGTTTTTGAATTCCATTTTTGAGAGATTTATCAGACTTTAGACATTCTCTCTTGGCGGCTAGGTTTTATTTTACATCTCTCTTTCAAGTTTTCTTCTCTTCTTTTGAATTTTTATTGATTTTGTGATGAATCGTTGTAGCTAAACTTTTATACTTGGTTGAGGGAGACGAAATCTTGATATAATTTATTCATGAGATTCGATTTGCAGTGTTTAATTCTTGTTAAGTATCGATATTTGATCTGTTTGATTTTATGTTTGAATGCGAGATTTTAGGATTGGCCATCTTAGGATTTTGTTTTACAAGCTATAGCTAAATTAGAATTCGAATCCGTAATTGTTTGAATTAACTAATTTGAGAAGCAACTACGTTGATATTTTCTGCTGTTGAATTTATTAAATCGTAGGATCAAGTATTGACTAGGCTAAATACAACCGCTGGTGTTTGTATTGTCTAGGTTCATCAGTTTTACTAGTTTGAATGCTACCGTAAATTTAAATCTAGATCGCTGGAATCCGGGTTAATTTATTGGTAAGGGTTAATCTAGAATGTTGTTTTCTAATTAGCTAAACTTAAGGTGAAATAGGAATTTGGTTTCCAATGATGAATATTTGATAGGATTAATTATTTTAGGGAATCGATGATTGAATGAATGAATATCAAGGGCGTAGTCGACCGATACCAAGTCTCGTCTCTTATTGATTTCTCTAGTTGAATTGTTATTATTGCATGATAGTGATAATTTAAATTTTAATTGCTTAAAATTTTCAGTAGTTAATCTCAAATCTAAAAATCTCTTTTTATTTATTTCTAGTATTTTTAAGAACACAATTTAAATTTTCCTTTTCCTCGTGGGAACGATCCCTACTCGCACTACTACATTTTTCATTGTTAATTCTGAGTTGGGTTAATTTGGGCGTGATACGACTGAGCGCTACCAAATTTTGGCGCCGCTGCCAGGGAACGGTGTTTAATTTATTGTGTTCTATTTTTTTTTTTGTTTTATTCTGTTTTATCTCACTCTCTTATCTTTTCTTTGTTTCTAGTTCTCTTATGTTCATGCTTTCAGGTGATTTTGCTGAAGAAGACTTTCTCTACGACCCGGAGATTGAAAGAACTTTTCACAAGCGAAGGAGAGAACTTCATAGGCAACAACAAGAAGCAGCTGCTCGAGCTGCTTTTCCTGAAGAAGAGATGGCTGCTAATGCGAACCTAAGTCTTAGACAATTGGGCACCCCTGATCCCAATCAACAACCTTTATGCATTACTTTTCCTACACTAGAAAATAATGCTAATTTTGAGCTTAAATCTGGATTAATTCACTTATTACCCTCCTTTCATGGTCTTGCAGGTGAGGACCCGAATAAACACTTGATGGAATTCCATGTGGTTTGCACGAGTATGAAGCCCCATGGAGTGACAGAGGAGCAGATTCAGCTGAGAGCTTTTCCTTTCTCTTTGAAGAGTGCTGCTAAGAATTGGCTATAATACATGCCCTCTGGTTCTATCACAATGTGGACGGAGATGAAAAGGATCTTTCTGGAGAAATATTTCCCAGCGTCTAGAGCTGCGAACATCCGGAAGGAAATCTATGGAATCAAGCAATACTCCGGAGAATCACTACACGAGTACTGAGAGCGGTTCAAGAAGTTTTGTGCTAGCTGTCCGCAGCACCAGATAAGTGAAAATCAATTGATACAATTTTGCTATGAAGGTTTGTTACATCATGACAGGAGTATGCTAGACACAGCAAGTGGAAGAGTTTTTGTGGACAAAACTCCGGTACAAGCAAGGAATTTGATAGAGAGTATGGCTGTCAATTCTCAACAATTTGGTACCATCAGGAATGAGCATGTACCAAAGAAGAACACCGAGGTAAATGTCTCTTCCCTTGAGCAGAAATTAATCGAATTAACATCTCTTGTGCGTCAGATGGCTGTAGAGAATAGACAGACTGCAAAATCATGTGGGATTTGTGCTGCTGTGGGACATGCTACTGATATGTGTCCCACACTTCAAGAAGAATCGGTGGAACAGGTCAATGCTACTGGAGGATTTCCTGGACCACCACAGCGGAAATATGATCCCTATTCCAACACATACAATCCTGGTTGGAAGGATCATCCAAATTTAAGAAATGGGAACCCTCAAGCAAATCAATCGGGGCCTCAATCACCACCGCACAATCAAGCTTATAGGCCACCGTACCCTCAACAACAGCAGCGACCTCAGATACCAACACCAGGTGAGTTTCTTGAAAATATCGTTAAGGATCTTGCAACTAATACTGTAGCTTTTCAACAGGAAACAAGAGAAAGTATCCAAAACTTGAACACCCAGATGGGACAGCTCGCCACCGCCATTAATAAACTAGAAGCACAACATTCCAATGCTTTACCTTCTCAACCAATTCCAAACCCAAGAGAAAACGCAAGTGCAATCACTCTAAGGAATGTGAAGGACTTGAAGATCAAGGAGAAAGAAGTGGAGGCTTCACCCAAGGAGAAGCCACAAGAAGAACCGAAGGCGACTGATGGCGAAGCAACCAAGGAAGACGCGCCAAGAGGTAAGTTTCCTCCACTTTCTGAATATAAGCCTGTTGCCCCTTTTCCCTTAGCACTTAAGGAATCTAGAAAAGATGAAGGGATAAAGGATCTTTATGAGACTTTTCGTAGATGTGAGGTGAATATTCCGTTGCTAGATGATATTAAGCAGGTACCTCGATACGTGAAGTTCTTGAAGGAATTGTGCACAGCAAAGAGGAAGCAGACATTGAAGGGTTGTCAAAAAGTGGAACTTGGTGAGAACGTATCTGCTGTGATCCAACAAAAATTACCCGCAAAATGCAAGGATCCAGGTATGTTTTCTATCCCATGCACCATAGGGAATGTTAGACTTGAGAAGGCCATGTTAGATCTAGGAGAATCAATCAATGTTATGCCATATTCTATCTATGTATCTTTGAAACTTGGTCCATTGAACAAAACTGGTATTGTTATTCAAATAGCTAATAGGTCTAATGCATACCCTAGGGGAGTAGTAGAAGATGTGCTAGTGCAAGTAAATGAATTGGTATTTTCTACAGATTTTTATGTGCTAGACATGAAAAACGGTGATCATAATAGCCCTATTTTGTTAGGTAGACCATTCTAGAAAACTTCCATGACTAAAATTGATGTACACAGTGGCAGACTCACTATGGAATTTGATGGCAAGGTTGTGAAATTTAATATTTATGATGCCATGAAATTTCCTGACAGTGATGATTGCGTCTTTTCTGTTGATATTATGGATTACTTGGCCCAAGATTATTGTGAGTATGCAGGAAAAGATGAGCTAGAGGTGACACTCGTTGCACCCATTCAGCAGGAAGATGGAATTGGAATCAGTGAAGAAGTAAAAGAGATTGATTGAATTCTGAACAATTCGCCTGAGCTACCTCAGTCAGGTAATATATCTTATTTATCTCTACCAATCTCTAATACTAGGCGTCTTCCATCTGTTTTCCAGGCACCAGTGGTCGAACTAAAGACGCTTCAAAATCATCTTAAGTATATTTTCTTAGGAGAAGGAGAAATATTACCATTCATCATCTCAAATAGTTTGGAAGCCGATCAAGAGGAACAGTTAGTCAAAGTATTGCAAGAGCACAAGACTGCTATTGGATGGACCATAGCAGACATCAAGGGAATTATCCCTTCTACATGCATGCACAGAATTTTGATGGAGGAAGGAGCGAGTCCCTCGCGTCAGCCACAAAGGAAGTTGAACCCACCCATGATGGAGGTGGCAAAAGCTGAAATTCTAAAACTACTTGAAGTTGGGGTCATCTACCCAATTTCTGATAGTCAGTGGGTCATTCTGGTCCAAGTGGTACCCAAGAAAACCGAAATTACTGTGGTGAAAAATAAGGATGAAGAGATGGTTCCCACCCGTATTCAAAATGTGTGGAGGGTTTGTATCGATTATAGGAAGCTAAATGCCGGAACCCGAAAGGACCACTTTCCTTTACCCTTTATTGATCAAATGATTGAACGTTTAGCATGTCACCCTTATTATTGTTTTCTTGATGGATATTCTGGTTATTTTCAGATTGCTATTGCGCTAGATGATCAGGAAAAGACAACATTCACTTGCCCGTTTGACACCTTTGCATATCGACGAATGCCTTTTGGACTCTGCAATGCACCGGCTACTTTCCAACGGTGTATGGTTAGTATATTTTCAGATTTTATTAAGCATATCTTAGAAGTTTTTATGGATGATTTTACTGTCTATGGTGATTCATTCAAAAACTGACTGTCTAATCTTGCACTTGTCCTTAAGCGGTGTGTCGAAACCAACTTGGTCTTAAATTCTGAAAAATGTCACTTTATGGTTGGGCAAGGTGTTGTATTGGGGCATGTCATTTCATCTAAGGGAATAGAGGTAGATAAGGCTAAAATTGATATTATTCAGTCTCTCACTTATCCCACATGTGTGCGGGAAGTGCGTTCTTTTCTTGGCCATGCAGGTTTCTATAGGAGGTACATTCAGGACTTCGCCAAGATCGCATCCCCCATGTGCAAGCTGTTGCAAAACGATATCCTGTTTGAGTTTGATGAACCATGCAAAACATCTTTTGATAAACTCAAAGACTCCTTGACATCTGCACCAATAATCCAGCCACCGGATTGGAGCAAGCCATTTGAGATTATGTGTGATGCCAGTGACTATGCAGTTGGCGCTGTTTTAGGCCAAAAAGTTGGGAAAGCATTGCATGCTATATACTACGCTTCGCGTATCCTGAACGATGCCCAACGGAACTACTCCACCACTGAAAAGGAGCTTTTAACTGTAGTTTTTGCATTAGAAATATTTCGCTCTTATTTACTTGGTGCTAAAGTTATTGTCTATTCTGATCATACAGTTCTTCGCTTTCTGATGGCAAAGAAGGAGACAAAACCAAGGCTGATAAGGTGGATACTACTTTTGAGCGAATTTGATGTGGAAATCAAGGACAAAAGAGGAACCGAGAATAGAGTTGCTGACCACTTGAGTCGCCTAGTTCATGTTGATGAGGAGCTGAATTTGCGAGAAGAATTTCCTGATGAGCAATTACTTTCAGCAAGCGCCGAATTACCCTGGTACGCAAATATTGTTAATTATTTAGTGACTAAAGGGTTTCCTTCTGAATTTTCTAAGGCGCAAAGGGACAAAGTGCGGAGCGATGCAAAGTATTATTTATGGGATGATGATCCATACTTGTGGAAACACTGCGCTGATCAAGTTATACGTTGATGTGTACCCGCGAGCGAGGTAATCCCTATCCTCACGTTTTGTCATTCGTATGCATGTGGTGGCCATTTTGGAGCGAACAGGACAGCAATAAAAGTGTTAGATTGTGGATTTTTCTGGCCTTCTTTATTTCGAGACGCTTACGTGTTCTGTAAGTCGTGCGCTCAATGCCAAAAGACAGGTAATATCTCCCAACGTAAGGAGATGCCCCAACAACCTATTTTAGTTTGTTAAATCTTTGATGTTTGGGGCATCGACTTCATGGGGCCTTTTTGTAACACCCAGTATTTTTTTTTATACGTAAATTCGCATGCATAATTAGGGAATTTATTTATTTAAAATTTTAGATTATGGGTTAAATATTTATGTGAAATTATTGTGCATGTTTTAAGTTATTTTCAAGCATTTAACCCATAATTAGTGATTTTCACGATTTATGGAAATTTAATTATTTTATCGCGTAGACGGGACCGTGGACGGACGAGATTCCAAATTATTTAGCCAAAAATATTTTATGAGTTTTATGAGCCTTAAAATAATATTTTAAGGTATTTTGTCAAGAAAATTTTAGTATTTAATTATATATTTATTTAAGGGTTGATTTTTAGCCAAAATAAGTCATTTTAGTGACTTTTATTAAATTTTAAAAATTCCCTATTATATTATTTCAGGATTTATACTTTGATATCAGATTGTTATTATTATTTTAAGAGTTTTAAAGATTAAGTTAAGGTATAATTTATTTATATTGAGTAATATCTATTATTAACTTATTATCTACCAAAAATTCAAACCTAAAAATCTATTCCTACCCTACACAAATCTCCATCAGCCGACACCATCTCCTTCTACCCCCATCCTCAAGTTTTATCAGAAAACCAAGCCCTCATAGCCGAGTTCTTCAAGGAAAAATTGAGAGTTGGTCGTTGGTTCGTCGTCCGGGTGCCGTACACGCGATAATCTTCATATTTAATCATAAGGCATGTTTAATTCCTTCCTTGAACACCATATAAGCTACTATTCTGTTCATGTCAGATTTTTTATTTGAATTTTTATGGTTTGGTTTGAATTAAATTCAGAATTTTTAGGTGAGAACTCGTTTGACACATGGTTGTTGCACTTTTCATGCTCATCCTCATGTTTCTTGTTGTTGGGCATGCATGGCTGCTGGTACATGGTTCAGAGGGGGTCTTAGGGTCCCTAGGATGGGTTTTGGCTCGATAGTTAGGGCTGGAGTTGGCTGGTGAAGGGCTGGGTTTAAGGTTGGTCAAGGCTGCGCAGGTTTAGGGTTTAATGAAAGAAGGCTTCGGCTGGTCAGGCTAGGCTATAGACCAGCCGAGCCATGGTATGGTTCAAACCGACAGGACCCTGGGAAGGTCTTGCCAGCAGCGCTCCGGCCGGCCATGGCCGGAGCAAGGCGGCGGCAGCCCCTCCGGGGCTGCTGCTTGCGGCCGAAGGGAAAAGGGAAAAGGGGGGATCGGGTTGGGCTATGGTTGGGGGTTGGATCGGGTCCTGGGGGTCTGGGTAGTAGCCGGGTTGGGTCAGGTGGTCCGGGTTCGGGTTCGGTGGGCCGGGCTCGGGTATTTTAATTTCTAAGTATTTAATAGTTTAGGTGTATTTTGGGCTTTATTAATTAGTTAGAAAATTATTTGGGCCTCCAAATAATTTTATTTGGGCTTTAAATAATTTATTTAAGTTAGCCCAATGATTTTTATGGGCTTGAAAGCCCATGACAATTTTTGGGCCAGTCAGTGGATTTTTGGGCCAGTCTAGAGTTTTATTGAGTTTAATTAAGTTAATGGGCTTAAATATTTTTATTTAGGCCCAATTAAGTTAAATTAAGTTATTTGGGCTAAGATATGATTATTGGGCTTTTATTTAAGTTTAATGGGCTTAGAGTGGGTGACCAGCAGTCTGGACCAACCCATGAAAAATAAATAAGTCCGGAATATATATTTAATTATTTTTATGCATAAAGTCTATTTTAAGTATAAGTATATTATACTATGAAAAATTAATTAAATATATATTACGGACATATTTTCAGTACATGCATTCATGAAATAATTTTATGGCATGATTTAATGTTTAAGGTTGAGCTAGAAAATAATTTTTATGTTGGAAGTTGAAGTAGTGTGACAATTTAAGGGGGACCAGTCCCCATATGTTAAGGGCAGTTTATTGTCAATTTAAGGGTAGTTTACTACCATTAAGAGGTGATTCGTCACCGCCGCGTATGTTGGTTTTAAGAGACTGATCAGTCGAACTTTTAAGTTTAAGGTTACACTACGGATATGACCATGGGATGTTAGAAAATGTTATGCTCAACAATGTTATGTTTGTATTATATGATTATATTTAAGATCAAGTTTAAGCAAGATTTTTAGTCATGATTCATGATTTTTAAGCATGCTCATTCATGTATATGATATGTATTAATGTAATTATGTGATGCATTATTTTTAATCTTGTTATAAAGGATTAGACATGTTGAGCCTCTAGGCTCACTACACTTATATGGTGCAGGTGAGTACGTAGAGGAAGATGTAGTTCCTACCGGTGGTGAGGACGTATGAGCGGACACGCAGTGATCCCCCGTGACCGTCGGCTGAGTCTATATGAACATATTAAGAATTTTAAAACTTTGTTTCTTATTTATTTCTTTTATGTCTTTCCAGTGGTGAATTTTAGTACTATTTTTATTAAATAATTTTTATTGCATGCAAATTTTTAAGGGGATTGTTTGACAGTATTTTATTTAAGTTTGACTCGGTTATTTAAGTAAAAATGTTGCATTTTATTTATGTTATTTTTAAATCTGTTTATTTTGTGCATATATGTATGGGCATGTATGTACATCTATTTTAATTAGTATTATTTTAAAAAAAAAAATGCATATATTATTTTAGAATGTTTGGGTCGTTTCAATTGGTATCAGAGCCGCGTTCTTGGAGGGGTCATCACTGCTATGCGAGCTCAAAAATCCACGCTACCGGTCTATAAGTTTTAACTGCTTTAGTATGGTTTAGTAGTATCATGTTTAAGACTTAAGCATTTATGTTAGTAGAAAATTTTGAAGTACTTAGTTATGCATGGAGATTTACGTAAAGAAATATGTGGTGGTGCAGAATGCCTCCGAGACCAGTTAACAGACGCGGGGGACCTCCACCTCCACCTCCACCTCCGCAGAATCCGCTTGCAGCATTGGAACAGGCCAATGCAAACATGATGGCCGGGATTACTGCTCTGTTGGAGCAGCAGGCAGCATGTCCGAGACTGTCCCACGATGAGGACGTGGCTGAGAGGTTCCAGAAGAAGGGACCTAAGGAGTTCGCAGGCGCCACAGATCCACTCATTGCTGAGGGGTGGATCCGTTCTTTGGAGAGCATCTTTGCCTATATGGGATTGACTGACGCGGACAAAGTGAGGTGCGCCGTGTACATGCTGAAGGGTGATGCAGACTTATGGTGGGAGAGTGCATCACGGGGAGTGAATCTGACTACTTTGCGATGGACAGACTTCCAAAGGATGTTTTTCTCCAAGTATTTCACTAAAGACGTGCGCAATAGCATGATTCGAGATTTCATGAGTCTCCGACAGGGAGACAAGACAGTTGTGGAGTACATCCGACAGTTCGAGAGGGGCTGTCACCTTGTGCCGCTGATTGCTGACAGTGCACCTGAGAAGATGAGACAGTTCATTGAGGGGCTCAGGGCAGAGATCAAGCATGACGTTCGCATGGCGGACGTCCTTACTTATGAGACGGCAGTCAGTAGAGCCTTGCGTTCGGAGGATGGTAGGAGAGAGATCCACAGGGAGCAGCAGGGTAAGAGGCAGTTTCAGTTTGGATATCAGCGACCATCTTCGCAGCCTCATGCGAAGAAGCAGTATACTAGGCCGTCTAAGGGCCCGAACCAGCAGAAGCCACAACAGCAAAGACAGCAGCCTAGGGGCGGGGCCCCAAATGCTGGAGGATATCCTACTTGCCCGAAGTGCCAGAAGATGCATCCAGGACCATGTCTTCTAGGAGCGGGCGTCTGTTTTCATTGCAAGGAGCCAGGGCACCAGATGGCCAATTGCCCGAGGAAGAAGAACACTACAGGGAGAGTGTTCGTGATGCAGGCTGAGGAGGCAGACCCAGATACCTCCTTGATCACCGGTATATCTTATCCCTAGTATTTTATGATTTCTTTCTTTGGTTAAGAATTTTGATTTCTCTTTGTGGAATAATTTGATATTTGGGATTTCCTATCTGCATGTTAGAATAGAAAGCATGTTTTACTTGTGATTAGAATTAAGGGTTATTAGTGACTCATCTTTAGGGGAAAAGTTTAGTAGTGGTATGAAGTTGTTAGGATTCTTCTGCGTGCAGGGAGAATTCTAGTTGGAGGCAACTCCACGTTTGCATTGCTAGATTCAGGGGCTACGCATTCGTTTATCTCCCTAGAGTTTATCAGACGGATAGGCATCACACCTGAGATTGCCGACAGTGGTTATGATGTCACTATGCCGTCAGGACAGATTATTTCTACCTCTAGTGTCATTCGAGAGCTGGAGTTGGAGCTGCAGGGGCACTCTATTTGCGCAGATGTAGTGGTTTTGCCATTGAGCGGGTTTGATTTGATATTGGGTATGGACTGGTTGACAGTCAATGGAGCTTCGATTGATTTTCGTCGGAGGACGGTGTTAGTGAAACCGCCGGGAGGCGACCCGTTTACTTTTCATGCATCTCAGAGCAGTGATATTTCTCAGGTGATATCTCTTATTCAGGCGAGGAAGCTGTTGAAACGGGGTTGCCGAGGTTTCCTAGCGAGTATTGTCACGGCCTCAGAACCAGCTAGTAGATCATTATCAGAGATAGAGGTGGTTCGTGATTTTCCGAACGTCTTTCCGGAGGATGTTGCAGGGATTCCACCAGTGAGAGAGGTGGAGTTCAGTATCGACTTATTGCCAGACACGGTGCCTATCTCAAAGGCACCATACAGACTTGCTCCTACCGAGATGAAAGAGTTGAAGGAGCAGATTCAGGAGTTATTAGAGAAAGGCTTTGTTCGTTCTAGCTTTTCTCCATGGGGAGCTCCAGTGTTATTTGTGAAGAAGAAGGATGACAGTATGAGACTGTGCATCGATTATCGAGAGCTCAACAGAGTCACCGTGAAGAATAAGTACCCACTGCCGAGAATAGAGGACTTATTTGATCAGCTGCAGGGAGCTTTAGTGTTCTCCAAGATCGATCTGCGATCTGGTTATCATCAGCTGCGAGTTAGAGAGACAGATGTGTCCAAGACTGCTTTCCGGACACGTTATGGGCATTACGAGTTCTTAGTGATGCCATTTGGGTTGACCAATGCTCCAGTGGTTTTCATGGATCTCATGAACCGGGTATTTCAGCCGTATCTTGATCAGTTCATCATAGTCTTCATTGATGATATCTTGATCTACTCTAGGAGCGTTGAGGAGCATAGGCAGCATCTACAGACAGCCTTGCAGACTTTGAGGGAGCATCGTTTGTATGCCAAGTTCAGCAAGTGCGAGTTTTGGCTTGAGCAGGTGGCATTTCTTGGCCACATTATTTCTAGAGATGGGATTGCAGTGGATCAGTCGAAGGTTGAGGCAGTGCAAAAATGGGGTATTTCGAGGAATGCTTCGGAGATTCGCAGTTTCTTGGGTTTTGCAGGATACTATAGGAAGTTCATCAAGGGTTTTTCCTCTATTGCAGTACCCTTGACTTCCATAACCAATAAGAATGCGAAGTTTATTTGGAGTCCAGACTGTCAGAGGAGTTTCGATCAGCTGAAGGAAGCACTCACTACTGCACCGGTTTTGGTGATGACAGTACCACACGAGGAGTTAGTGGTGTACACCGACGCGTCTAAGCTAGGTTTAGGCGCAGTACTTATGCAGTGTGGTAAGGTTATTGCTTATGCGTCGAGGCAGTTGAAGATTCACGAGCAGAACTACCCGACACATGATTTGGAGTTAGCAGCAGTGGTCTTCGCTTTGAAAATCTGGAGGCACTATCTGTATGGCGAGAAGTGCAAGATTTTCATGGATCATAAGAGCCTCAAGTACTTCTTCACTCAGAAGGAGTTAAACATGAGGCAACGGAGATGGTTGGAGTTGGTTAAGGATTATGACTGTGACATTAGCTACCATCCAGGTAAAGCTAATGTAGTGGCCGATGCTTTGAGTCGGAAGTCGTCAGTGGTATCGTGTTTGACAGTGCAGTTACCACTGCAGAGCGAGATTCAGAGGTTTGATTTGGAGTTTTACTCTAGTGGTCATGCACCGAGCTTGTCAGTGTTGACGGTGCAGCCGATTCTATGAGATCGGATCAGAGATGGACAGTCTACAGATGAGGAGTTGCAGTGTTGGAGGCAGAGAGATGAGGCCAAGGGTGGTCTTCTGTATACAGTTGTGGATGGCATTGTTCAGTACCGTGGTAGGATGTGGGTACCGAACGTCGATCATTTGAGAGCTGAGATTCTAGCAGAGGCTCACACATCTCCGTACTCCATTCACCCCGGAAGTACGAAGATGTACCGAGATTTGCAGCTATTGTATTGGTGGCCCGGGATGAAGAGAGACATCGGGAGAGTTGTGTCAGAGTGCTTGACTTGTCAGCAGGTCAAGGCTGAGCATCAGCGTCCAGCAGGACTTCTTAGACCTCTTCCTATTCCGGAATGGAAATGGGAGAACATTACGATGGACTTTGTAGTTGGCCTTCCGAGGAGTACTAGAGGGTGTACTGCTATTTGGGTGATCGTGGATAGACTCACCAAGTCAGCTCATTTCTTGCCGGTGAGGACTACCTACTCCTTGACACAGTATGTAGAGCTTTACATCAAGGAGATTGTTAGACTGCATGGCATACCAGTGTCTATCATATCCGATAGAGATCCGAGATTCACATTCGTGTTTTGGAAGAGTCTGCATACAGCATTGGGGACCAGATTACTATTCAGCACAGCTTTTCATACCCAGACAGATGGTCAGTCTGAGAGGGTGATACAGGTTCTTGAGAATTTACTGAGAGCTTGTGTCATCGATTTTCAGAGCTCATGGGAAACGAGATTGCCGTTAGTGGAGTTTACCTATAACAATAGCTTTCAGGCGTCTATAGATATGGCTCCTTATGCAGCTTTGTATGGGAGGAGATGCAGATCTCCTCTTCATTGGGATGAGGTTGGAGAGAGAATCCTATTGGGTCCTAAGATAGTGCAGCAGACTGCTGATATTGTGACCCAGATTCGGGATCGCATGAGGACTGCTCAGAGTCGTCAGAAGAGTTATGCAGATACTCGACGACGAGATTTGGAGTTCGCTGTAGGTGATCACGTATTCCTGAAGGTGTCACCTATGAAGGGAGTAGTGCGATTTGGCCGGAGAGGCAAGCTTAACCCTAGATATATAGGGCTATTCAAGATCTTGGAAAGAGTTGGCACGTTGGTCTACCGTTTAGCTCTACCACCAGGGCTAGCGGCAGTGCACAATGTATTCCATGTATCCATGCTTCGGAGATACATCTCGAACCCGTCACATGTGTTGGATTTTGAGCCTCTTCAGCTGACACCGGAGTTAGTATTTGAGGAGAGGCCTATACGGATCTTGGCTGATTGAGGACGCGGGTCATACCGATGGTCAGAGTCCAGTGGCTGAATCACACAGAGGAGGAAGCTACTTGGGAGACCGAGGCAGACATGAGGACTCGCTACCCGGAGTTGTTCGGGTAAGTACTTTAATTTCGAGGACGAAATTCAAATTAAGGGGGGGAGAATTGTAACACCCAGTATTTTTTTTTATACGTAAATTCGCATGCATAATTAGGGAATTTATTTATTTAAAATTTTATATTATGGGTTAAATATTTATGTGAAATTATTTGTGCATGTTTTAAGTTATTTTCAAGCATTTAACCCATAATTAGTGATTTTCACGATTTATGGAAATTTAATTATTTTATCGCGTAGACGGGACCGTGGACGGACGAGATACCAAATTATTTAGCCAAAAATATTTTATGAGTTTTATGAGCCTTAAAATAATATTTTAAGGTATTTTGTCAAGAAAATTTTAGTATTTAATTATATATTTATTTAAGAGTTGATTTTTAGCCAAAATAAGTCATTTTAATGACTTTTATTAAATTTTAAAAATTCCCTATTATATTATTTCGGGATTTATACTTTGATATCAGATTTTTATTATTATTTTAAGAGTTTTAAAGATTAAGTTAAGGTATAATTTATTTATATTGAGTAATATCTATTATTAACTTATTATCTACCAAAAATTCAAACCTAAAAATCTATTCCTACCCTACACAAATCTCCATCAGCTGACACCATCTCCTTCTACCCCCATCCTCACGTTTTATCAGAAAACCAAGCCCTCATAGCCGAGTTCTTCAAGGAAAAATTGAGAGTTGGTCGTTGGTTCGTCGTCCGGGTGCCGTACACGCGATAATCTTCATATTTAATCATAAGGCATGTTTAATTCCTTCCTTGAACACCATATAAGCTATTATTCTGTTCATGTCAGATTTTTTATTTGAATGTTTATGGTTTGGTTCGAATTAAATTCAGAATTTTTAGGTGAGAACTCGTTTGACACATGGTTGTTTCACTTTTCATGCTCATTCTCACAATTCTTGTTGTTGGGAGTGCATGGCTGCGGGTCCACGGTTCAGAGGGGGTCTTAGGGTCCCTAGGATGGGTTTTGGCTCAATGGTTAGGGCTGGAGTCGGCTGGTGAAGGGCTGGGTTTAAGGTTGGTCAAGGCTGCGCAGGTTTAGGGTTTAATGGAAGAAGGCTTCGGCTGGTCAGGCTAGGCTATAGACCAGCCAAGCCATGGTATGGTTCAAACCGGCAGGACCCTAGGAAGGTCCTGCCGGCGGCGCTCCGGCCGGCCATGGCCGGAGCAAGGCGGCTGCTGCTCGCGGCCGAGGGGAAAAGGGAAAGGGGGGGATCGGGTTGGGCTATGGGTGGGGGTTGGGTCGGGTCCTGGGGGTCTGGGTCGGATCTGGGTAGTAGCCGGGTCGGGTCAGGTGGTCCGGGTCCGGGTTCGGTGGGCCGAGCTCGGGTATTTTAATTTCTAAGTATTTAATAGTTTAGGTGTATTTTGGGTTTTATTAATTAGTTAGAAAATTATTTGGGCCTCCAAATAATTTTATTTGGGCTTTAAATAATTTATTTAAGTTAGCCCAATGATTTTTATGGGCTTGGAAGCCCATGAGAATTTTTGGGCCAGTCAGTGGATTTTTGGGACAGTCTAGAGTTTTATTGGGTTTAATTAAGTTAATGGGCTTAAATATTTTTATTTAGGCCCAATTAAGTTAAATTAAGTTATTTGGGCTAAGATATGATTATTGGGCTTTTATTTAAGTTTAATGGGCTTAGAGTGGGTGACCAGCAGTCTGGACCAATCCATGAAAAATAAATAAGTCCGGAATATATATTTTATTATTTTTATGCATAAAGTCTATTTTAAGTATAAGTATATTATACTATGAAAAATTAATTAAATATATATTACGGACATATTTTCAGTGCATGCATTCATGAAATAATTTTATGGCATGATTTAATGTTTAAGGTTGAGCTAGAAAATAATTTTTATGTTGGAAGTTGAAGTAGTGTGACAATTTAAGGGGGACCAGTCCCCACATGTTAAGGGCAGTTTACTGTCAATTTAAGGGTAGTTTACTACCATTAAGAGGTGATTCGTTACCGCCGTGTACATTGGTTTTAAGAGACTGATCAGTCGAACTTTTAAGTTTAAAGTTACACTACGGATATGACCATGCGATGTTAGAAAATGTTATGCTCAACAATGTTATGTATGTATTATATGATTATATTTAAGATCAAGTTTAAGCAAGATTTTCAGTCATGATTCATGATTTTTAAGCATGCTCATTCATGTATATGATATGTATTAATGTAATTATGTGATGCATTATTTTTAATCTTGTTATAAAGGATTAGACATGTTGAGCCTCTAGGCTCACTACACTTATATGATGCAGGTGAGTACGTAGAGGAAGATGTAGTTCCTACCGGTGGTGAGGACATATGAGCGGACGCGCAGTGATCCCCCGTGACCGTCGGCTGAGTCTATATGAACATATTAAGAATTTTTAAACTCTGTTTCTTATTTATTTCTTTTATGTCTTTCCAGTGGTGAATTTTAGTACTATTTTTATTAAATAATTTTTATTGCATGCAAACTTTTAAGGGGATTGTTTGACAGTATTTTATTTAAGTTTGACTCGGTTATTTAAGTAAAAATGTTGCATTTTATTTATGTTATTTTTAAATCTGTTTATTTTGTGCATATATGTATGGGCATGTATGTGAAAGAGTGGGTGCCCAGTGAGCCAACTTGTGGCTATGTGCTTTGATGACTCTTTGTACAAACAATCTTTTGTTTAATATTATTTACACTTTTATTAATGGCAATGACTTTATCTTTCTTCATATTGTTATATTATGATATACTATTGTTGTTTTGATAAAGACCTTGAATGTACTATAGTGTATGTAAGATGTGGTAGAACATGGAGATGTCTATCATGAAATACATCTTATAGTCACTGTATATTCTAAACTGTTCCTAGTCAATTGAGCCGTCCGAGAATAAGGATAAGGATCGCTCGACTTTGAGACTAGCATTTGCGATGCGGAGTACCACGTTTCATTGGTAGGGAACATGGAGATGTTCGAAGCATGCAAATGGATATTCATAGGATGAATGGAGATTCATAGGATGAATAATCGAACTACCCTATCCGGACTTTCCAAGTGGTTATCACTTATCGAGTGGATAAAGTCCGCGGTTTTGGTTGTACACCATTAGTCCTTACTACTTGAAACATCATGGAGACTCTATATGCTAGTACTGTGCTTTGACTCGTTTACCGACTCTATGGGGTCATCAGGTGTCGGGATTGGGTACAGTTACAACACATATAGGAGTCGATGCATTGTTGTCAAGGATTCACCACATACTTGCGAGTGTGGATATCCTATGCGATCTGAGGAGATATTAGTGTGACGAATCTCTGGCCAGAGTACTTGATGTGATTTAAGAAATGGTTTCTTAGTAGCACATGCGATGTCACTAATTGGATCTTCAAGATGTATTGCATAGTTATCGAATCTTGAGCGACTCTCGATATACCAATGGTTGTTGATTCGATCGGGATATATGGATGAAGGGACCGTACTGTACGCTAACCAAAATCTACTGGTTCTTGTAGGCACTATCAGTGATACCTAGGGAATCATGGGGCGATGTTGCTAGGCGCTTTACCATGATTCGTTGGGCAAGTCGGAAATTGTTGTTCCGAGTCACAAGGAGTTGTGAGCCCACGGCTAGCTGTATCCCTGAACCATTGAGGGTCACACAGTGTAATGGAGTTTTAATCCCCGTTGAGATAGTTAAATTTAAAGAGTTAAATTTAATGAATAAAGAAGTTGGACTTCTTAAATAAGAGTAAGGGAGTAGGATTTCCTAAAATGACATAGGGATGGACATTTTTGGAAACCACTGAATTCGGATTCAGGAAAATTTACCTTGACTTTAAAATGTGCAGAAATGGTTTCTGTGCACATTGGTGAAATCGGTTCATCAATCGGAGTCACGATGAATTTTATATTAATTTCTGAACGTGTGGGCTTTGCTTGTCGGGCCTCAACTTATGACTAATGGGCCCTAAGCTGTTAGTGGCCTGCATTATAAATAAGTTATTGCAGTACAGAAATTACACACAACAGGTCATAATTTTGAGAGACAAAAATCGAAAACCCTAGTCTCCCTCTCTCAATTTTCGGCCGACCCCTCCCTCTCTGTCAGAGAAATTCCGGTCTGTGATTTTGAATTGCAGTCTGGAATAAGCGAATCAAATTCGTTATTTTCTTCGCAGAAAACTTCTGATAGATTTTCTAGTGCAATCTATCAGAGGGATTAAACCTCTATTCGTGGACCTGATAGAAGGAGTTCATCGGTTCCAGGGAGAGACAACAAGAGCAGAGAAATCTGTTGGAGTCCAATAATCTCGATTCGAGATTGAAGGTAAAATTTAATAATTGTTATTTAAATTTTACACACACTTATAATTTAATCGTTGAACGGTTGATACCCACACTATGGAATTGTTCCATAATAAAATTTTTAAACTTCCGCTGCACCGGGTATCAATCGTGATTGATCTGACCGCCAGTTCTCCAACAGTGGTATCAGAGCCAGGTTGCTCAGATCAAACGATTAAATTAATCGATTGTACAAAATTTTTGAGTCTCGGTTTTTGAAACAAAATAAATATTTTTAAATAAAAAAAAAATTTTTTCGGGGCAAAACCCGTTGCTGCCCTAAAGGGGCAGCCGGGCTGCCCCGGCCCGCGCCCACGGGTGCGGGCCGGCCCGGGAGTGTCCTGGGCGGCCCGCGGGAAAAATTAAATTTTTATTTAAAATTAATTTTAATATGTTAAAATTTTATTTTTGGTCCGGTCAAAAATTGTTTTTGATTGGTTCACGAGATTTCGGATCGAATTGTTCGAGTCCGTAAACTTTAAAATTGATTTTTGGATAAATTTGAATTTTTGGAAAATTTTAATATTTTATCCTTAAATTGAATTTTGAAATCAATTATTTTTGGTACAATTGATGATAAGATTTGATCTTATGAATATATTAAATAAAATATGATTTTATCTATAAAATTGGATTTTGTAGATAAAATATGATTTTATTTGATAAAGAGATAAAATATGATTTTATATGTAAAATGAGATTTTATATATAAAATATGATTTTATCCTGTTTAAATTTGAAATGCCACTGCATGTTATCCAATAAATTAATTTTGAATTAAATGTTATTGGATAAGGATGATCGATTGCCATGACCAATTTTGTAGGTGTATGTTAGGAATTTACATTTGTTTTTATTGTTGTTGGTTTTATTAATGGGCCTGGTTTATGGCCCGATATGAATGTCATATGTAATAAAAGTGGGCTTGGTTTATGGCCCGTTCCCACCCCCTAAAAATGTATCCCCTACTTGTCATTGTTATTTATTGTAAATACATTAGATTTAGTGGGAGATCAAGATTTGAAGATGGTGGGCCCAGCAGACAATAAAGACGAAGAAATGTAAATTGGAAGCTAATGTAATAGGATTGCATTGCATACTGCATATTACCTAGGATTGGACTAAGACTCGTGATTGGCAACCACGGGTCAATTAGAAATGGAATCGATCATCCTATATAATATATGATATTATGATTGTATGCATGTTTTAGACATAATTGCGTGAATCCGGCAAGCATGCAATAAAATGATTATGATGAGACAAATTTTTATAATTAAAATCCCTCATTTTAAATATGATTTAAAATTGATATCAAGATAAATAAAGGAAATTTAAATTTGTTTAAATGTTCCTACCTTCCATCAACGGTCAATGTATGTGATGCTACCTGCGGATACGGTCCGGCTCATATTATTGGGGGGGCCCGTCCGTCGGAAAGCTGTACATTGGATCGACAAATGTTGTAAGTTGGGTGGAACTCCCATGGGATCGGCTCATATTATTGGGGGATCCACATGGCGACCGTCCATCACAACTTAATATTGATGGGTCATCTTGACATGTCACTTTAAACGGCGTCATATTATTGGGCCCTTATTGGACATGAGGTAAATACATGGGGGTTGCTTTGGAAGCAATTGGGCTCTACCTTTTGAGAATTATGGTTGGCTGATATTATTCGGGACCATAAGTTTGTCGATTGGACTCCATGTTCTCACTAAGGAAAAAGTTTCCCGTTTTCACTAGAGGGTAGTGAAATCGTTAAAATAGTGGGAGTGAGATTCATAAAATTAAATTCGCCTATTTTATGTCTTAGTAAATTGCTTAAACAATCATTGATATATGTCTGTTTTTCTTTTCAGTATTTCATACAATGAATTCGCGTAATCCATTATTCTCGATCCTCGAACAAAACAAGTTGACTGGCGCCAACTATACGGAATGGTTCCGGAAGTTGAAGATTGTCTTGACTTCGGAGAAAATGCTCTACGTGTTAGAGAAAGCACCTCCGAAGGAAGCACCAGCTGATGTAAGTCCGGAGGAATTGGCCAAACTTGATGCATGGTGGGACCATGACATCAAGACCAAATGCTATATGCAAGCCTCAATGTCTGATGAACTCCAGAGGCGATTTGAGGACACCGTGAATGCTGCTGACATTCACGCTCAACTCAAGGAACTTTTTGGGGCTCAATCGAGGGCTGAAAGGTTCGCTACTGTTAAGGAGCTAATGACGTGTCGCATGCGTGAAGGGACTTCGGTCCGTGATCATGGGGTACGAGTGATTTGGCTCATACAAAAGTTAGCGACCCTTGATTTGGTGTTGGAGCATGAACTCAACGTAGATTTACTGCTTCTGTCTCTTCCTTCTTCGTTTGATGGATTTGTGATAAATTTTAATATGAACAAGATAGAGGCCACCCTTGAAGAGATGGTCAATATGCTCGTTACATATGAATCCACACTTAAGAAGGATAAGCCAGCTTTCTTGGTGGGCTCCTCATCTTCTGCAAAGAAGGGGCCAAGTATGAAGGGCAAGAAACGTTCTGCCCCACCCAAGAAAGTCGAGCCCGAGAAGAAGCACAAGACAAAGGCTTCAAACAATGCAAAATCCAAGGATGTTTGCCATTACTGCAAGAAGCCCGGTCATTGGAAGCGCAACTGCAAGGAATATCTAGAGCAGTTGGGAACTGCAAAGGGTATGTTCTATATTGAAATAAACATTTCACTTAATACAACTTCTTGGGTATTGGATACCGGATGTGGATCTCACATTTGCAATGATTTGCAGGTGATGACAAGAAGTCGCAGGCTTAGAATGGGTGAGACCCAGCTGAGGCTCGGGAATGGTTCCAGAGTTGAAGCTACGGCCATTGGAGATGTTTGTTTAACTTTGCAGAACGGTTTTAAGTTATTATTAAGAGATGTTTTATTTGTTCCAGATTTAATTAAAAACATTATTTCTATTTCTATGCTTGATAGAGATGGTTATTCTTGCAATTTTGTGAATGGGATTTGCAATATTTACAAGAATGAATGTTTGATTGGAAATGGACAACTTGAAAACGATCTATACAACTTAAAACTAAAAGACGTTCCAATAAATTATATTGATAAACCGGCGACAACAAACAAAAGGAAAATCGATAGTCAAAACCCAGCAAACCTTTGGCACGCTAGACTAGGTCATATTTCCTCAAGGAGGATGAACAAGCTAGTGGGAGAGGGCATGTTTGATATGTCTGATATTAACTCTCTACCTACTTGTGAATCCTGCCTAAAAGGAAAAATGACTAAATCTCCTTTTAAGGGGAAACCTGAGCGTAGTCAAAATCTGTTGGATTTGATCCATACAGATGTTTGTGGACCATTTAGAGTTGGGACTCAATATGGCCACACCTACTTCATTACCTTTACTGACGATTATTCAAGGTATGGGTATTTATATTTAATGAAATATAAGTCTGAAGCATTTGAAAAGTTCAAAGAATTCAAGGCTGAAGTAGAAAACAAGCTAGGTAAAAGTATTAAAGCACTTCGATCGGATCGAGGTGGAGAATACTTAAGTACCGAGTTTTTGGACTATCTAAAAGAGAATGGGATTCTCTCTCAGTGGACTCCTCCTATGACACCACAGCTTAATGGTGTATCAGAGCGTCGTAATCGAACTTTGTTGGACATGGTTCGATCCATGATGAGCTTCACTGAGCTTCCACCTTCGTTTTGGGGCTATGCGCTTGAAACGGCGGTATTGTTGTTGAACAACGTCCACACTAAAGCAGTGGACAAAACACCATACGAGTTATGGAATGGCAAAGCTCCTAAGTATTCGTACTTGAGGATTTGGGGATGTCCTGCTTACGTGAAGCGGACAGTGGGAGATAAGTTGGATAGTCGATCCAGCTTATGTTATTTTGTAGGGTATCCGAAGAATTCAATCGGATATTATTTCTATTATCCTGCTGAAACAAAGGTGTTTGTTTCTAGGAATGCCACCTTCTTGGAGAAGGAGTTCTTATTGGATAAGAAAGGCGAGATGATGGAACTCGAAGAAGTTCGAGAAGAACCCGAAATACAAAATAACGATCCTACGCCTCAGGAACCATTACTGGACACGCCTGAACCTAGAAGATCCGAGAGGACTTCTAGACCTCCTGTTCGATATGGTCTTCTTCTTGAAGGGGATCAAGATGAACCCGACATTGGATGTGATCCAAGAAACTTCAAGGAAGCAATTTCTGATGCGGATTCAAATTTATGGCTTGAAGCTATGCAGTCTGAATTGGATTCGATGCATACAAATCAAGTTTGGTCTTTAGTAGATCCTCCTGATGGAATTGTTCCAATAGGGTGTAAATGGATCTACAAAAGAAAGCTTGGGCCTGATGGTAAGGTATTGACCTACAAGGCACGATTGGTGGCAAAAGGTTATACTCAAAGGCAAGGAGTTGACTATGATGAAACCTTTTCACCAGTTGCAATGTTCAAGTCCATAAGAATCCTTATTGCCATAGCTGCATGGTATGACTATGAGATATGGCAAATGGATGTGAAGACTGCCTTTCTTAATGGAGACATTAAGGAAGAAATCTATATGAAGCAGCCTGAGGGGTTCACATCCATGGGAAGCGAGCATAAGGTATGCAAGCTTCAGAGATCAATTTATGGTCTAAAACAAGCATCAAGAAGTTGGAACCAGAAATTTGATGAAACAATAAAAGATTTTGGTTTCATCAAGAACCCGGAGGAACCGTGCGTGTACAAGAAAGTAGTTAAGGATGCTGTGACATTCTTAGTACTTTATGTTGATGACATCCTACTCATTGGGAATGATGTAGGGATGTTGCAGTCAACAAAGATATGGTTATCAGGTAGATTCTCGATGAAGGATTTGGGTGAGGCATCCTACATTCTTGGGATACAGATCTATAGAGATAGATCTAAGAGAATGATAGGACTCACTCAATCAACCTACATCGACACCATATTGAAACGGTTTTCAATGGATGGGTCCAAGAGAGGACATCTACCCATGTGTCATGGAGTTTCTTTATCCAAGTCTATGTGTCCCAAGACTGATGCAGAGATAGAGAATATGACACATGTACCATATGCGTCAGCTATAGGTAGTATCATGTATGGGATGATATCTACCAGACCGGATGTAGCATTTGCTCTGAGTGTCACGAGCAGATATCAGTCTAATCCTGGTCAAATGCATTGGAAAGCCGTGAAGGACATTCTTAAGTACTTACGAAGGACTAAGAATATGTTCATGGTATATGGAGGACGAGATCTGAAATTGGAAGGCTATACCGACTCTAGCTTCCAAAGTGACTTGGATGACTCGAAGTCAACCTCTGGATTTGTGTTCATGCTCAATGGCGGTGCTGTCTCTTGGAAAAGTTCCAAGCAGGACACCACAGCGGATTCCACCACTGAGGCTGAATACATTGCAGCATCAGCTGCTGCTAAAGAGGCCGTTTGGATGAGGAAGTTCGTCCAAGAGTTGGGCGTCATTCCTGAATTTGTTGGTCCAGTCCCGGTGTACTGTGACAACACGGGTGCCGTTGCTCAAGCAAAGGAACCAAGGTCTCATCAAAGATCCAAACACGTACTGAGGAAATACCACATCATCCGGGAGATTGTGGAAAGAGGAGACATCACTGTCGAACGAGTGGCCTCTGCAGACAATATCGCTGATCCGCTTACTAAGCCCTTGCCAGGACCATTGTTTGACAAACATCGCGAAGCAATGGGTCTACGTAGTATGACTAGTTGGCTATAGGGCAAGTGGGAGATTGAAAGAGTGGGTGCCCAGTGAGCCAACTTGTGGCTATGGGCTTTGATGACTCTTTGTACAAACAATCGTTTGTTTAATATTATTTACACTTTTATTAATGGCAATGACTTTATCTTTCTTCATATTGTTATATTATGATATACTATTGTTGTTTTGATAAAGACCTTGAATGTACTATAGTGTATGTAAGATGTGGTAGAACATGGAGATGTCTATCATGAAATACATCTTATAGTCACTGTATATTCTAAACTGTTCCTAGTCAATTGAGCCGTCCGAGAATAAGGATAAGGATCGCTCGAGTTTGAGACTATCATTTGCGATGCGGAGTACCACGTTTCATTGGTAGGGAACATGGAGATGTTCGAAGCATGCAAATGGATATTCATAGGATGAATGGAGATTCATAGGATGAATAATCGAACTACCCTATCCGGACTTTCCAAGTGGTTATCACTTATCGAGTGGATAAAGTCCGCGGTTTTGGTTGTACACCATTAGCCCTTACTACTTGAAACATCATGGAGACTCTATATGCTAGTACTGTGCTTTGACTCGTTTACCGACTCTATGGGGTCATCAGGTGTCGGGATTGGGTACAGTTACAACACATATAGGAGTCGATGCATTGTTGTCAAGGATTCACCACATACTTGCGAGTGTGGATATCCTATGCGATCTGAGGAGATATTAGTGTGACGAATCTCTGGCCAGAGTACTTGATGTGATTTGGGGATGTCCTGCTTACGTGAAGCGGACAGTGGGAGATAAGTTTGATAGTCGATCCAGCTTATGTTATTTTGTAGGGTATCCGAAGAATTCAATCGGATATTATTTCTATTATCCTGCTGAAACAAAGGTGTTTGTTTCTAGGAATGCCACCTTCTTGGAGAAGGAGTTCTTATTGGATAAGAAAGGCGAGATGATGGAACTCGAAGAAGTTCGAGAAGAACCCGAAATACAAAATAACGATCCTACGCCTCAGGAACCATTACTGGACACGCCTGAACCTAGAAGATCCGAGAGGACTTCTAGACCTCCTGTTCGATATGGTCTTCTTCCTAAAATGACATAGGGATGGACATTTTTGGAAACCACTGAATTCGGATTCAGGAAAATTTATCTTGACTTTAAAATGTGCAGAAATGGTTTCTGTGCACATTGGTAAAATCGGTTTATCAATCGGAGTCACGATGAATTTTATATTAATTTCTGAACGTGCAGGCTTTGCTTGTCGGGCCTCAACTTATGACTAATGGGCCCTAAGCTGTTAGTGGCCTGCATTATAAATAAGTTATTGCAGTACAGAAATTAAACACAACTGGTCATAATTTGAGAGACAGAAAATCGAAAACCCTAGCTCTCTCTCAAAAGAAATTCGGCCGCCCCCCTCCCTTCTCTGCGTGAGAAATTCCGGTCTGTGATTTTGAATTGCAGTCTGGAATAGCGAATCAAATTCGTTTATTCTCTTCGTAGAAAACTTCTGATAGATTTTCTAGTGCAATCTATCAGAGGGATTAAACCTCCATTCGTGGACCTGATTGAAGGAGTTCATCAGTTCCTGGGAGAGACAACAAGAGCAGAGAAATCTGTTGGAGTCCAATAATCTCGCTTCGAGATTGAAGGTAAAATTTAATAATTGTTATTTAATTTTACACACACTTATAATTTAATCGTTAAACGGTTGATACCCACACTATGGAATTGTTCCATAATAAAATTTTTAAACTTCCGCTGCACCGGGTATCAATCGTGATTGATCTGAACGCCAGTTTTACAACAAACTCCCTATAGACTCGAGGTCAAGGATCAGATAACAGAGACAGACCGGGCCCTGGTATGTAGCACGCTGTGCCGTCGCTTCAGGAGGTGGCTCCCATACCGAGATAACTGTGGATACGCCGGACCCAAATCGATGGAAGTCCATCCACTAACAGGATAGGGTACAACCCTACTACAGACATCTCGAAGGAGATACAGCAAGATGCAAATGAATGCAGCATAATATCATGGCATATAAATCATGCAGTCATATAATACATGCATACTCAGTCAGGATATCTCGAACAGTACTTTCGTACCTCAAAATACCAGGTAGGCACTACCAGCTCTAAGTCCAAGCCTAAAGTCCGCCTACACAGCGAAATGATACTACTATCATTACAGTGCTCTAAAAGCCTTAACTAAGCTATTGCATACTCCTAAATATTTATAGGAAGCAAAAGCTATACCTTCGTCCGTCGTTAGCCCTTTGATGTCGATGCCTCCAGAACTTGGGCACAACTCCGCTACGACTACCGAACGTCTCTCCGACCTCTGGACCAAGCCTAAGAAGACTAGTACAGCTCGAATATGACTAGAAATAGAGAGGAAATCCGGAATTGGCAAGGAGAAATGAAGTCTCGGCCTTCTATTTATAGACAACGATCGGAGCCTCCGATCCTCGATTGGAACGTCCGAACCTGGATCGGAACGTCCGATCCTGCCATCGGAGCTTCCGAAGATCCTGATCTGCCACGTGTCAAAATATCACTTGTTGATTCCGGATAGGGGTGATCGGAGCCTCCGGTCCTGATCGGAGCTTCCGATCCAGCCACACGTCATGGATGACGTAATATCATCGGTGCCTCCGATCCTCATCGGAGCTTCCGATCCCGATCGAAGCTTCCGATCCCGATCGGAGCTTCCGATCGTCCCTTCGGAGCTTCCGATCCGTCCAATCCCCAATTTATTTAATTAGCATTAATCCTTTAATTACTCAATTAGGGTTGGAGATGCCCGACGTCGATGATAGTTTGTACCAGAGCATAGCCTTCGCTCCGGATTTGCACGAGGTCATTCAGCAATATGCATGGCAG
Source organism: Henckelia pumila (assembly GCF_033568475.1). Taxonomy (NCBI): domain Eukaryota; kingdom Viridiplantae; phylum Streptophyta; class Magnoliopsida; order Lamiales; family Gesneriaceae; genus Henckelia; species Henckelia pumila. Next base: position 77,382,151 of record NC_133121.1, read on the forward strand.
GGGCTGCCTGGCAGGATCCTGTTACATTCAAGTGCTTTAAAGAGAAATACCTACTGATGGATCCCGCCACTTAGTACATTTTTGTGGCCCGCCGTCTGATGCCCATTTCACACACGAGTGAAGTGCATATTGAGCGTGTTGTGCTCCTCTACGCTCTTGATCTCAATCTGCCGGTCAATGCGGGCCGAGTGATTCACGCACAGATGCGGAATTCCATCGCTACAAGGACATCGGCTCTTTTCTTTCCGATGATCATCACGTAGCTATGCTTGCGTGCCGGTGTGCCACATCGACCGGACGAGGAATGGCTGCCACCAATGCTCCCCATTGACAATGCGACTATCAATGCCAAGCATGCCTATCAGATGAGCCAATTCGTAGTGGACGATCGCTTCATGCCGGTCCCCGATCCAGTACGGCCTCAGCCACTCCCACGCCGAACTACTACTGTCACTGTTAGGGAGTTGGCCCACCAGGCTCAGTATCAAAATGCTTTCAATGCTGCTGTAGCCTCGAATTATCAGGCCTTGGACTTCATTTGCCGAGGAATTTTAGAGAGACTTGGGATCGACCCTACCATGCTTCCACCGGCTGTCCCATTTCCACAGCCTTCCGACTTTCAAGGTGCCGATCCTGTCCTTCCTCCCGAGCATGAAGAGGAAGACGCAGCCGACCATTAAACCAGGGGAGTTCCATTTTAGATTTTTGCATCTCATTCTGTTTTAGTTGTTTTTTTTGTGTTTTGTGTTAGCATGCATTGGGGACAATGCTTAGTTTAAGTGTGGGGGGGTTTGCATTGCATGCATATTGTTTCCTTTGTTTGTATTGCATTCTCGTGTTGTGTTATTGCATAGTATTGTGTTTTTGTCGTTTGTGTTGTTTGTGTCTTGTAATGCATGAGTTGGGGATGAGATTTTAGCCTATGATGAGATGGTTGAAAAAAAATGATGAATTTTTTGGAAAAAATTTACTCTTGATTGGATATGAGAAACCGTAGGTTGTTTGTTGAATAATCTTAAGCACACATATTTAACCGGTGAAGTGTAGCGATGTATTAGATATCGTGAATGTCTGTTGGACCATTGCACAACAATAGGTGTTTGTGGAACTTGATAGTGCTTGAATCTTGATGATTTCTTTGATATGGCATACACTTTCTTGGGCGCACCTTAAATTTTTTGTTCTTTGAAAAATAAAAACTCCATCCGGGTTGCGAGTAAGATGTTTGAAATCCTATTCATCTTGTTTGGGCTAAGTATGCGGATAAAATGGGGTTAAAAATTTGAAAATTTTTTAAAAAACAATTCCATCCGGGCTTGGAATGTGAATGAAATTCTATTCATTATTTCATAGCTAAGTTTGCGGAACTAATGAGATTGTAGTTCCATCTGGGCTATAGACGAGGGGATTGAAATTCGAATCCTATCTAGTTATAGCTAAGTATGCGGGTAATTATTGGGACTTTAAAATTGTCGGGTGCAAAATCCGATGGTGCGTAATTATTCTCAAGGAAGTTATGTTGTGTTGAAGGATTGTTGAGAGGAGGGTTCTTGATTGAGAGGCTTACACTGAATTGTTTTAGGTCGGCGAACAGTCTTGAGACTTTGTCTTTTGAAGTTGCATGTAACTGGGGTAACATGACACACACACGTTCGCATTTGACTGAAGGTGTATTATTGATGATTGAGAGTAGCTATGAACTTGTTTTAGATAAAAGTGGTTTTCTCTGAGGCTATGTTGTGCGTGATCGTCCTTACTTATGTGTTTGTTTGTTGTTTAATTCTGTTTTTTTTTTGCATGACTTGCTCGAGGGCGAGCAAGGATTAAGTGTGGGGGTATTTGATAGTCGTGTTTTGTTTGCATATTTTGTTGTTATTTTGTTAGTAGTTCGCATGCATTTATTTGTTTTTGTTCATGTTTTATCTTAGTTTTGTCTTTTTCATGCATTTACATTCATAACATACTCCCAGGTTTAATGTGTAGGAGATTTCAAGTTGAAGAAAAAAAGGACAGATTGTTGGTGAATTTTCATGCGCTCGATCCCACGTACTCATAGGATCGAGCGCGGCATCTGAATTATGAAGGAAGTGGGCACTCCATTTTCCACGCGCTCGAGCGGATGTACTCGCGCGATCGAGCGCGGCCGAGAAGTTTAAAAACAGTAAGATCGCATATTTTGACGCGCTCGAGCGAACGTACTCATGCGCTCGAGCACGCTAGCCTGTTCGGGAATTTTATTTTAATTTTGGAAACTTTGTTATTTTGGACTCTAGGCTTTGTTAGGTTTTTGAATTCCATTTTTGAGAGATTTATCAGACTTTAGACATTCTCTCTTGGCGGCTAGGTTTTATTTTACATCTCTCTTTCAAGTTTTCTTCTCTTCTTTTGAATTTTTATTGATTTTGTGATGAATCGTTGTAGCTAAACTTTTATACTTGGTTGAGGGAGACGAAACCTTGATATAATTTATTCATGAGATTCGATTTGCAGTGTTTAATTCTTGTTAAGTATCGATATTTGATCTGTTTGATTTTATGTTTGAATGCGAGATTTTAGGATTGTCCATCTTAGGATTTTGTTTTACAAGCTATAGCTAAATTAGAATTTGAATCCGTAATTGTTTGAATTAACTAATTTGCGAAGCAACTACGTTGATATTTTCTGTTGTTGAATTTATTAAATCGTAGGATCAAGTATTGACTAGGCTAAATACAACCGCTGGTGTTTGTGTTGTCTAGGTTCATCAGTTTTACTAGTTTGAATGCTACCGTAAATTTAAATCTAGATCGCTGGAATCCGGGTTAATTTATTGGTAAGGGTTAATCTAGAATGCTGTTTTCTAATTAGCTAAACTTAAGGTGAAACAGGAATTTGGTTTTCAATGATGAATATTTGATAGGATTAATTATTTTAGGGAATCGATGATTGAATGAATGAATATCAAGGGTGTATTCGATCGATACCAAGTCTCGTCTCTTAGTGATTTCTCTAGTTGAATTGTTATTCTTGCATGATAGTGATAATTTAAATTTTAATTGCTTAAAATTTTCAGTAGTTAATCTCAAATCTAAAAATCTCTTTTTATTTATTTCCAGTATTTTTAAGAACATAATTTAAATTTGCCTTTCCTCGTGGGAACGATCCCTACTTGCACTACTACATTTTTCATTGTTAATTCTGAGTTGGGTTAATTTGGGCGTGATACGACTGAGCGCTACCAGTTTGGTTTTTGGCTCAAGATGAAAGCATACAAAACTAATGCAATTCAATATATAACAAGCCAAAGCCAAACATATAACTTATGCTAGACAAGCAAGTTCAAGTTATATATACAAACAAGTAAATCAACTAAGCATACAAGTATGTAGTTTAGGGAATTCGAGAATTGTATCTATCTCAAATATTCTATCCCCCCATTGGTTGTATCGATTTATACCTTTCAATGTCGAGTCTGGAAATACTTCAAATCTGAAAAGAGTATATCAAAACTGCATATGAAAGTCTGTTCGAAGTCATTTCAAGTAAATCAATCAAACTACGTCAAACCTCAAGCTTTTCTATTCCGATTCGAACGTTGAATTCCCGAGTTCGAATACTTCAAAACAAATCTGAAAATGAAGTATCATAAGCTCAAATATCAACTAACCATTCAATCTAAAGCATAGCTAATTCAATAAGCTTGAACGTATAGCAATTCTGAAATCGACGGCGTAACGGCTAAACATCGGATACCAAAACTGTGAGACCTCGATTCTAATAGTCTAATAAAGAGTTAATCCTATATATAATCAATCAAGATCCAAAATATAAGACATTAATTTTATTTTATTTTTCAAATTTGCCGCGTTCGATCGCATGAACTCGTGCGATCGATCGCGCCATCCAAAAAAACACACTGCCGGGAAAATTGAAGGTGCCGCGCTCGATCACATGAACTCGTGCGATCGAGCGTGCCCTCCTGCGCTTTCTTCTGTCCAAGAATAAAATGGGCTGCGCTCGATCGTGCCAAATCGTGCGATCGAGCGCACCTGAGCCCAGAAAAACATCAGAAAATAGAACAAGTTTTTCCAACTTTCAACAACAATTCAAATTAGAAATTACAACATGCAAACATCAATATTCGATAACCAAAGTCGACTTATTCAATACAACAAGATTCAACAACAATTCGAGTCTAAAAGCTCTCAAAACATAACTAGATTGGCATGAAATTTCATTTCTAAATCGAGTCTTACTTCTATCACTTCCAACTTGATCTAGTCATGCAACTTCTGACTCGAACCTGCCCCACCTGTTGTCAAGTACACATACAAAACAAGACAACAGCCGGATAAATCCGGTGAGAATATAATTCCCCGTAAAAGAGACAAAACATGCATATCAAATAATATATCGAACGCGAAATATGAAACAACCAAACAAGAAATTCCAATAGCATGTCAATAACTCCAAATCAAAATGCATAAAATGCAATGCATGTCTTTAAAACCAGGATTATCAAGTCTGGATAATCACAAGGTAAAGATTCTCTTCCTTTATTTGGGATTCCGAGGACAAAATATCACCAACACACCGACTCTTCCGATCGAGGTGGACGATGCATATTTTACTCCTCTAGACTCTGGGCACCTATAGAGAGTGTTTCTCGACAATTGGTAAAAAAATATGCTAACCAATGTCACTCAACTATAGTTCACAGAAAATCTAACTCCTTTGGGTCTCTCTTGCCCGCAAAACAAAGGTAATTGACTCAATATGAATGCAATGCAAATCATAACTCATTCAACTGATTTCAAGTAAAAACAAATAACATGCAAGTATGTGATTTCTTCGGGACTCTCGAATATAACTCCGATTCGAGAACTCATCCCATTCCAAATGATGTCGTCTCTTACCTCTTCTTGATTGACGTAGCTGCAAACCGGACAAGCTGCAAGCACAAAAGGCTCAATCAAACATCATTCGATTCAAGTCAAAGAATAAAGTAACCTCGATACCAAACCTTGATAAATTCTTCAACGATTCAAATTCTGTCAATTCCAAACTCCACGATCTGCAACTGAATCTGAAAGGAGATATAAAAGAATTCCAAAGTCAATCCATCCAATTCAAACCATTCAAACTCAATTTCAACTCCTAAATCCAAAATCTCATCAATATAAACGATTGATATTATAGAACTAAAACTGGCGGCATAACGGTTATAACTGATCAAATCGGAAATACAGACAGTAGTACAACATCTCAAATAACTCATATCAATGCTAAAACCACAATAAAGGTTCAAACCCAACAAATCTCAAAACTCAATTTTTAAAATAAACTTCCAAAATTCCTAACAATTCCGAACGACGTCCTAATTCAAAATCGACTGAGAATAAACGATCAAAACTCTGTCAAGAACGACATACTCGCAACTCAATCGATTTTGACAACATCCAAAAATAAAACGAATCTGATCGGAGAAATACTTACGATATAACGGAGCTCTCGCTGCCGTGATCGCTAATCTGCCTTCAGAATTAAATTCCAACGGACGGATCGAGCTCGGATTGAAATATGGAAGCTTAAAGAAACGTTGGAGGCGTTTCTAATGGAGGGAGGCGTGTAGGGGAAGAAGATGGAATGCTTGGACTAAGTCAACAATGAGTAGATAATATATAAAATCCATTACTTGCGTTTTAGTCCCTGAAATTTCCAAAATATGCAAATAGCCCCTGATCAAAATCAAGTCGGCTCTTGAACTCTGAATCTCCGATTTACTCAAATAAGCTCAATTAAGATAGATTTGGGGCGTTACAGAAACTATGTCCAAATCAAACCAACAACCAATATGTCCAAATCAAACCAACAACCAAATACAACACAAGTCTCCCACCATATCAATATATACACGTTCCATACAAGAATTCAGAATTGGATATTTTCGAATAAAGCTTCTAAAATTCATAAGAAATCCAATCAACCGTCTTTTACCGATCCGTCTTCGAATACATAATCGGTACTAACTCATAGACGCATATATCCAATAATAAGAAAAACTCATCTTCAACATAAAAATCAACTATGAGAAAGCTCAATAAAATTTGTACCAAAACGAAGCTCTCGGAGCGGTGATCGCAGATATATATTTATCTCGAATTTCTGACGGCCGGATTGAAAGATATCGAAGATTTTGTGGCTAAAAATGGCATGAGGAATTGTTTCTGGTTTCGTCTCCCTATATTCTGAACATTACACGTGAGAATGATAGGAATTAGGTGGACATGTAGATAAATATTGCATATTTCCAGTTTAGTCCCTACACTTTTGGCCATTTGCAATTCAGTCCCCGGAAAATCAATTTAATTCAATTTCAATACTTATTCATTTAAGAATATTAGAATTTAATTCTAAATTCTAAATATTCCCAAATTAAATATTCTCGTATTAAAATTAAATAATCTCGGGCCTTACATTTCCCCCCCTTCTAAGGCATGAGTTCGTCCTCGAAATCATATGCAATCTGTATAAGAAATATGTATACGCATAAGATAATGAAATAATGGAAAAAAGAATAAGAACTCACATCAATGGAAAAACTCTGGAAATATCTGTCTTATATCTGACTCAGTCTCCCAAGTCGCTTCTTCAGTGCCATCTCGACTCCACTGAACTTTGACTAACTGATCGTCTTGTTTCTGAGCTGTTTATCTTTACGATCAAGAATCTAAATAGGCTGCTCAAAATAACTTAGAGTCTCGTCAAGTTCAGCTTCATCAAGCTAAATATTATGGGAAGGATCAGGTTGATACTTCCGAAGCATAGAGACATGGAATACATCATGAATACCAGACAAAGATGGAGGAAGAGCGAGTCGATAAGCAAGATTGCCTATCTTCTCGATAATCTCATACGGACCGATAAAACGTGGAGATAACTTTCCTCTCTTACCAAATCTGACTGTACCTCTGAACAGAGAAATCTTCAAGAAAACTCTGTCTCCCTGATCAAAAGATAGAGGTCGTCGTCTGATATTTGAATACTTTGCTTGCCTGTCCTGAGCTGCTTTCATTCTTTTCTGAATCAGCTTCACCTTTTCAGTCATTTCACGAATCATATAAGGCCCAACTTCAGGTACTTCTGAGATATCATCCCAATATAACGGTGATGTACATTTCTTTCCGTACAGTGCTTCAAATGGAGTCATCTCAATGCTCGTCTGATAGCTGTTATTATAATAAAATTCTTCAAGTGGTAATGAATCCTGCCACGTAGTGCCGAAATCTAGCACCACAGCTCTAAGAATATCCTCAAGTGTCTGGATAGTCCGCTCTGACTGTCCATCTGTTTGAGGATGATATGTTGTACTCAGATGCAATTGAGTACCAAGAACTTGCTGTAAGCTATGCCAAAAGTGTGATGTAAATCTAGGGTCTCGATCTGAAATGATATATTTAGTCACACCATGTAATCTTACCACTTCTCTGACGTAAATTTCTGCCATCTGATCATGTCTGTACGTCATTCTGTACGGAATAAAACATGTTGATTTCGTCAATATATCAATAATCACCCAAATGACATCGCAACCTCTGGATGAACGTGGTAGATGTGTAACGAAATCCATGGAAATGTGATCCCATTTTCACTCTGGAATGGATAAACTATGCAATAGACCACATGGCTTCTTTCGTTCAGCTTTTACCTGTTGGAAATTCAGACATTTGGATACAAAATCAGTCACATCTGACTTCATCTGTTTCCACCAATACTGCATCTTCAGATCATTATATATTTTTCTGCCACCAAGATGATTACTGAATTTACTATTGTGAGCCTCTTTCAATATCTGCTGTTTCAAGTCTGAAACATCTGGAACAACAAGTCTAGTATTCACATATAAAACATCATCAGCACTGACCTGATATTCAGATTTATGTCCAGATCTGACCATATCAATCGATTTATGAATATTCTGATCCACTTTCTCTGCTTCTTTGATTCGTATCAACAATTCTGGCTCAGCTTGAATAGCATAAACGCTGATAGACTGCATATCTGTTTCAAATACTAATCAAGAAATACAACAATCTTCTACCATGCGAGATACACCTATCGTAGACAAGGACAAAGAACATACCTTTCTACTTAAGGCATCTGCAGCTGCATTGGATTTCCTTGGATAATATTTGATCTCGCAATCGAAATCTTTCAGTAAATCTAGCCATCTACGCTGTCTCATATTCAATTCCGACAGATATTTCAAACTTTTATGATCAGAAAAGATTTCAAACTTCTCACCATGCAAGTAGTGTCGCCATATCTTCAATGCAAAGACAATAGCAGCAAGCTCCAAATCATGGATAGGATACCGAGTCTCGTGTGACTTTAACTGTCTCGAAGCATAAGCGATAACATGACCTCGCTGCATAAGCACACAACCCAAACCCATGTGAGAAGCATCACAATATACAACACAATTACACGTACCTGATGGAATCGTCAAGACAGGTGCACTTGTAAGCCTCTTCTTCAACTCTAAAAAAACTAGCTTCACAAGCTTCAGTCCAGACATACTGGTAGCTCTAAGTCGTATCACGCCCAAATTACCCAACTCAAATCAGATAACAAAATATGTAGTAGTGTGAGTAGGGATCGTTCCACGAGGAAAGTGAAATTTAAATAGTGTTCTTTAAAATACTGAAAATAATAAAAGGGGATTTTTTGGATTTTGGAATTAACTACTATGCAAGAATTAAAATAAGAAATATCAATAAATTAACGAGACTTGGTATCGATCGATTACACCCTTGAAATTATTCATTCGATCATCGATTCCCTAAAAATAATTAATTCACATTGAATATTCATCATTGGAAATTTAATTCTTGTTTTACCTTAATTTTAGTTAACTAGACACCAGCGTTCTAAGTTAACCCTTACCCCATAAATTAACCCAATACCAGCGATTACATTTAAATTCACGGTAGCATTCAAATGAGTAAAACTGATGAATCTAGACAACACAATATTAGCGATTGTATTTAGCCTAGTCAATTGTTGTTCCTAAGATTTAACAAATTCAACAGCAAAAAATATTAATCATAGTTGCTTCACAAATTAGATGATTCAAACAATTATGGATTTGAATTCTAATTTAGCAATAGATTGTATTGAAAAATCCTAAGGTGATCAATCCTAAAATCTTACATACAAGTATGGCAATCAATCCAAAACAACTCTTGATACGCAATTTTGAATTAAATAATAGAAAACTGAATCTCACAAATAAAATAACTCAAGGGTTCGTCTTCCTCAACCAAGTACTAAAACTTAGCCAACAAAATTCATGAATTCTATAGAAAAATTCATGAAAGAAAAATTAAATCTAAGAAAATAGAGAAGAAACCTAGCCGCCAATGTGTTTCTCACGTTCCAAGCCGTCCAAAGATGATCTATTTTCGAGTTCTAGATGATATTTAAAGTATAGAGACCTTCCCAAGAAAGTTTCCTGTTTAAAATATAAATTCCCGAATTTTCGTCTCACCCGATCGATCGGTTAAACTTTGCGGATCGAGTGAGAAAATTATTCCAACTTTCTGTCCAGCTTTTCTTTCTGCTCCCGATCGATCGGTTAAACTTTGAGGATCGAGCGAGCATCTTTTTTTCCAGCGAGCAGCGATTTTGAAAAATTCATATCCGAAGATCTAGTTGTCGGATTGAGCTGAAATTTGGACAGCTGCTTAAAAACATCTTGAACTTCATTCGGAACAGTGGAGATTGGATTTGAACTTCTCTAAAATTAAAAATTATTTTCTGACCATTGCTGCTTCATAATTCTTCTCTTATCTCGCTCTTTCCTTCCATCTTTAGCTCCTTTTCTTCACTTTTCCTATATCAAATCACATACAATGATTAGGAACTATAACATGAATTTAGTGAATCAAAATACACCTAATCATCACAAATTAACTCAATCAAACATAGGAAAATACCATCACATCAAACTCCCCCTACTTAATCCTTGCTCGCCCTCGAGCAACACATACCCAAAAATAAGCTCGAACTCATAATCCATAACAAAAATAACCATGATCTTCACATTTGTGCCTCAGGAATAAACTCAATGCATGATCAAGAAAGGCGATAAATGCTAACAACGGAACAAGTTCAATATCCAGACATTTCAACTCGAGATATAGCCCTGAGCGTGTGTGTGTGTTTGGTCATTAGCTAGTGTCATGCACACTTAATAGATCCATTCAATGTAAAACCCCACAATAGCTCAAGTTGCACACCAACAAATCAAATTAAACCATTGAGAAATTTTATAGTCTTTTCACTTGTTCGAGTAATTGCACCTGGTTATCCTCAACTCCATACATTCTCCTCCATATTTAGCTCTTGGAATTTATAGGACTAGATTTTCAATCCCCATTCCAATGCCTCCCCTCACCTTACTAACTCCATTCTTTACTCTTTTTCTTTTTCTTTTTTTGATTAAGCTCAAAAGGGAGGTTGATAGGCTAGCGACTTCCTAATACTATCACAAGGCTCACACGACCTTCACTTTGTCATATACAATTCACAAGCCATGACTCATGCGTGCTAAAGAATATTCAAGAACCATATCAAAGTCTAATTTGCATTGGAGATCAAAGTGTTCCAAGGTTAGCAAATCATCTATTTTCAAGAGCATGCATGTAATCAATTAGCTATAATCATGGGCTAGTGATTTTCAAAAGTCAATTTCATCACAAACTATGAGCTAAATTTTTATTTTTTTTTCAAAAATCGGCTAAATTTTCTCAATGACTGGCTAAGTCTCTCTCCCATACTTAAAATCTTAAATTGTTCCCAATGTAAAAAAAAATGCAAAACAAAAACAAATAAAAACTAAGAAAGAAAAGAAATACTCCCCTTGGGTTGCCTCCCAAGCAGCGCCTCTGTTTACAGTCGTCGGCCCGACTGCAAGCTTCAGTTGCTTATGGTGGTTCATATCTAGTTTTTCTAACCACCTTCACCCACTTGCGCAGTTTTGCAGTAATTTTTGGTCTTTTCTTCCTCTGCTTCAATTTCCTGGGTACCTGCAGATCAGAACGAAAACTTTCAGCAGTAAAATTCTCAATAGGTCTTGCAATAACCTCCTTAACTTTATCCCCATTCACAACCTTCTTGTGTTCTTGCGACAAGTGATTAATGACATCAAGATTATTAGCAACACTTTCACAATCAGGAATTTGCAGGGTATAAAAAATATGAAACTTAACAACCTCCCTATCAAACTCCATAGTGAGAGTGTCATTGTTAACATCTATGATGGACTTTTAAGTTTTAAGAAATGGTCTTCCTAACAAAATAGGACTATTCAAATCATTATTTTTCATATCAAGCACATAGAAATCAGCAGGAAAGACCAAATTGTCAACTTGCACAAGAAAATCTTCTAACAGACCCCTAGGATAAATAGTAGATCTATCAGCCATCTGGATAACAATTTCAATTTTATTTAAAGGCCCTAAGTTTAAGGAAGCATAAACAGAGAATGACATGACATTAATTGATGCTCCTAAATCTAGCATGGTTGTGTCAAGCTGAACATCTCCTATTTTACAAGGAATAGAAAACATATCTGGGTCCTTGCATTTTGTGGGTACCTTTTCTTTGAATTACGACAGAGATCTGTTCTCCCAATTCAACTTTCTGAAATCCCTTTAGTTTTTGTTTTCTCTTCACAGTACACAACTCTTTTAAAAATTTAGCATAACAAGGTACTTGCTTAATAGCATCTAACAAGGGAATATCGACCTCACATCTACGAAAAACTTCATACAACCCCTTAATTCCTTCATCCTTCCTAGACTGTTTCAATGCTAAGGAAAAAGAGGCTACAGGTTTATACTCAAAAAAAGGAGGGAACTTATCTTTTGGTGCGTCCATTTGAACTGTTTCGTCCTCCTCTACCTTGGATTCCTGCTCATCTTTGTTCTGTATTGGTTCTTCCATCACTTCTTCATTAACCTTCAACTTCTTTACACTCCTCAAGGTGATTGCACTCACATTCTCCTTCGGATTCACCATTGTCTGTGATGGTAGGCTGTTAGAATTCAGTGCCTCTAACCTGTTGACTGCGGTTGCCAACTGCCCCATTTGAGTGTTAAACTGTTGGATACTTGCTCGAGTTTCATGTTGAAAAGTTACAGTGTTAGTTGCAAGATACTTAACAATGTTTTCTAGAAACTCACCAGGCGTTGGAACTTGAGGACGCTGTGGTGGAGTATGATACGGTGGCCTATAAGCTTGATTTTGCGGTTGGTGTACTAGAGGGTTTCCGTATCTTAGATTTGGATGATCCTTCCAACCAGGATTGTATGTGTTGGAATACGGATCATAGCTCCGCTGTGGTGGTCTGGGAAATCCTCCTGCTGCATTGACTTGCTCAGCAAATCCCTATTGAAGAGTGGGACACATGTTAGTTGCATGTCCGACTTTAGCACAAACTCCACATGCTCTTACAGTTTGTCCATTCCCTACAGTCATTTGACGAACAAGAGACGTCAGTTCAATCAATTGTTGCTCAAGGGAAGAAACATTTACCTCATTATTCCTTCTGGGTGCAGAATCATTCCTGTTAGTGTAGTGACCCTTACCCGGATCACCTACTAAACAGAACTTAGGCATGCAATTAACTTAATTAAACAGATATCAGAATGAAACTGTGGAATCCATAAACAAATATACAATCCCAAGAAAAGGAATCTGTAATTTATCCAATAATATACAACCAAATCGAATAGCTGTATAAACCCAAAACAACAATAATAAACCTAAGCGAAGCTCCAGCTGGCCAACCACTGACTAGCCCCTCCTGAATCCACCCTCCTCGTCCAATCGCAAACCTGCCCCATGGAATAGGGTGTCCAGAAAATACAAAGTACGAGACATGAGCATAAAACGCTCAGTGCGAGAGTATGAGTATACATGCATGCAAAGTGAACTCCCTATAGACTCGAGGTCAAGGATCAGATAACAGAGACAGACCGGGCCCTGGTATGTAGCACGCTGTGCCGTCGCTTCAGGAGGTGGCTCCCATACCGAGATAATCGTGGATACGCCGGACCCAAATCGATGGAAGTCCATCCACAACAGGATAGGGTACAACCCTACTAACAGACATCTCGAAAGAGATACAGCAAGATGCAAATGAATGCAGCATAATATCATGGCATATAAATCATTCAGTCACATAATACATGCATACTCAGTCAGGATATCTCGAACAGTACTTTCGTACCTCAAAACAGAGCAAGCTCTACCAACTCTAGGTCCACGCCTATAGTCTGCTCTACACTGCCAAATGATACTACTATCATTAAAGTGCTCTAAAAGCCTTAACTAAGCTACTGCATACTCCTAAATATTTATAGGAAGCAAAAGCTATACCTTCGTCCGTCGTTAGCCATTTGATGTCGATGCCTCCAGAACTTGGGCACAACTCCGCTACGACTATCTAACGCCTCGCTGACCTCCGGACCAAGCCTAAGAAGACTAGAACAGCTCCAAAAGAACTAGAATGGAAAGGAGAACTCGGAATTGGCAAATGAAAGTGAAGCCTCGGCCTTCTATTTATAGAAAACGATCGGAACTTCCGATCCTTGATCGGAACGTCCGAACCTCGATTGGAACGTCTGATCCTGCCATCGGAGCTTCCGAAGATCCTGATCTGCCACGTGTCAAAATATCACTTGTTGATTCCGGATAGGGGTGATCGGAGCTTCCGGTCCTGATCGGAGCTTCCGATCTTGCCACACGTCATGCCTGACGTAATATCGATCGGAGCTTCCGATCCTGTTCGGAGCTTCCGATCCTGATCGAAGCTTCCGAACTCACCTTCGGAGCTTCCGAACTCTACCCAAGTAATTATGATTAATTCCTTAATTACTGATTTTGGTTATGGGCTACTACATTCTCCCCCACTTAAGATATTTCATCCTCGAAATCAGATCTTAAGTACCGAATGCAAATACAGAAATCAGAAACATTCTTTATTCAAATCAAACGTTTACAGAGTTTGCAACTGAATACAACTTAAAGAATGAAATCAAAACAACTCAGGATGGTCTTTACGCATCCTGTCCTCGAGCTCCCAAGTAGCTTCCTCAGTGCCTCAGCGCTGCCACTGAACTAAAACCAAAGGAATGACTTTGTTCCGTAAAACCTTATCCTTATAATCCAGGATACGAAGAGGTTTCTCAACATAAGTCAAATCCTTGTCTACCTGAACCTCAGACCGCTGCAGAATATGAGATTCATCCGCTACATACCGTCGCAACAGAGATACGTGGAACACGTCGTGAATACTGGATAGATGCGGTGGCAAAGCTAGTCGATAAGCCAAATCGCCAATGCTCTCCAAGATCTCAAATGGACCGATAAATCTGGGAGACAACTTGCCTTTAAGGCCAAATCTGAGAATCTTGCGGAAAGGTGACACTCTCAGAAACACTTTCTCCCCGACCTCGAACTGCAAAGGCCTACGCTTGATATTAGCATAGCTGGCCTGACGATCCTGTGCAGTCTTAATCTGTTTCTTGATTTGATCAACAATGTCTATCGCTTGCTGGATAAACTCTGGTCCCTCAGCCTGTCTCTCCCCCACTTCTTCCCAGAAGAGTGGAGTACGACAACGTCGCCCGTACAACGCCTCAAAAGGTGCCATCCCAATACTAGTATGATAGCTATTGTTGTAAGCGAACTCGATCAACGGCAAATGATCCTGCCAGGCTGAACCAAAATCCATGACGCACGCTCTAAGCATATCCTCTAACGTACGGATAGTGCGCTCTGACTGACCATCAGTCTCCGGATGATACGCAGTACTCAAACTGAGAGTAGTACCCATCGCACGTTGAACACTCCCCCAGAATCTAGAAGTAAACCTGGGGTCCCGATCACTGACAATGCTCACAGGCACTCCATGAAGTCGGACGATCTCCTGAATGTACATCCGTGCCATGCGATCCATAGAGTACTCTCGGCTATAGGCAATGAAATGCGCTGACTTGGTGAGTCGGTCCACCACAACCCAGATAGCATCACAGTTCCTCGGGGATACCGGCAAATGGGTCACAAAGTCCAT
Source organism: Henckelia pumila (assembly GCF_033568475.1). Taxonomy (NCBI): domain Eukaryota; kingdom Viridiplantae; phylum Streptophyta; class Magnoliopsida; order Lamiales; family Gesneriaceae; genus Henckelia; species Henckelia pumila. Next base: position 77,397,272 of record NC_133121.1, read on the forward strand.
TGTGATAAACTCCCATTTCCATTCAGGAATAGGCAGACTGTGAAGCAATCCTCCAGGTCGTCGGTGCTCTGCTTTGATCTGTTGACACACCAAACATCTCGAAACAAACTGATAAACACTGCGTTTCATTCCCTTCCACCAGAAATGAGTACAGAGATCCTTGTACATCTTGTTGCTCCCAGGATGAATACTCAACTTAGTGCGATGCGCCTGAGACAAAATCTCTTCTCGCAACTCTTCATCCTGCGGAATCACAAGCCTACCAGACAAACACAGAAAGCCATCTGACTGATAATGAAATCCAGACGAGCTACCCTCATTAGCTAGACGAGCTAAACGCTGGGTCTTCGAATCAGACATCTGAGCATCTCGGATCCGCGAATACAAGGCTGGCTCAGATAATATCGCAAACATCTGGATACTCTGCATACCTTTCTTATGCTTGAAGGTATAACCCAAAGTACAACAGTCACTGATCGTACTAGACATCGAACAAGTCTGAAGTGCGGATAGTCGCACCTTGCGACTCAAAGCATCAGCGGTGAGATTAGCAGCTCCCGGATGGTATTTAATCTCGCAATCATAGTCCTTAAGCAAGTCCATCCAACGTCTCTGCCTCATGTTCAACTCCGCCTGAGTGAACAAATACTTGAGGCTCTTATGGTCGGTGAAGATCTCAAATTTCTCGCCATACAGATAATGACGCCAGATCTTCAAAGCGAACACAATGGCTGCTAATTCCAAATCATGGACTGGGTAGTTGTCCTCGTGAAGCTTCAACTGTCTAGAAGCATATGCGATCACATGCCCATTCTGAGTCAGGACACAACCTAACCCCTGAAGAGAAGCATCCGTGTAAACTACATACCCTCCAGATCCTGACGGTAATGCCAACACCGGCGCAAAAGTCAACCTTCGTCGAAGCTCACGGAAATTCTCCTCACACTCGGAGGACCACTCGAAATCCACACCCTTGCGGGTAAGCTGCGTCAATGGTCGAGCTAACTGAGAGAAGTTCAGAATGAAGCGACGATAATACCCTGCTAGGCCCAAAAAACTACGGATCTCAGCAACTGTCGTCGGACGCGACCAATTAAGTACCGCTTCAATCTTGCTTGGATCAACAGAAATCCCCTCCCTGGATATGATATGGCCAAGAAAGACCACTCTATCCATCCAAAACTCACACTTGCTCAGCTTGGCGTACAACTGCTCATCTCGAAGAGTCTGTAGTACCAACCACAAGTGAGAAACATGCTCTTCCGTATTACGCGAATACACCAAGATGTCGTCAATGAAGACCACGACAAACTTGTCCAAGTACTCCCTGAAGGCACGGTTCATCAAATCCATGAATATAGCCGGCGCATTAGTCAAACCAAATGGCATCACTAGGAACTCGTAATGCCCATAGCGAGTACGAAATGCAGTCTTGGCTACGTCCTGATCACGGACTCTCAACTGATGATACCCAGATCTCAAGTCAATCTTGGAGTAAACTGACGTGCCCTGCAGCTGATCAAAAAAGTCATCAATACGAGGCAACGGATACTTGTTCTTCACAGTGACTCGATTCAGCTGCCGATAGTCAATGCACAGCCGCATCGACCCATCCTTCTTCTTCACAAAGAGAACAGGAGCTCCCCAAGGAGACACACTAGGACGAATGTACCCCTTGTCCAAAAGATCCTGTAGCTGATTCTTCAACTCACGCATCTCTGACGGAGCCAGATGATACGGTGCTCTAGAAATAGGCGAAGTACCCGACATCAACTCTATGCCAAACTCGACTTTCCTAGTAGGAGGAAAACCTGGAATCTCATCAGGAAACACATCTGGAAATTCATCCACAATAGGAATGCTCTCTATCCCAATACTCTCAGTGGACAAATCAACTGCATAGATAAGGTAGCCTTCCCCGCCAGATTCTAGAGATTGACAGGCTCTCAAAGCTGATACCAAAGGCATCGGGGGTCGCGCTCCCTCACCATAGAAAAACCAGCTCTCACTCCCCTCCGGATGAAAGCGTACTAATCTCTGATAGCAGTCCACTGAAGCTCGATAGGTAGTCAACATATCTATTCCCAGAATGCAATCAAAGTCGTCCATTGCCAGGACCATGAGATTCGCTAACAGAATGTTCCTTTCGAACTCTAAAGGACAACCCATCACTAGATGCTTAGCCAAAGCAGATTGGCCCGTCGGAGTAGAAACAGACATCACTACGTCTAGTGCAATGCATGGTAACTTATGCCTCTTAACAAAACGTGCAGAAATGAAGGAATGAGATGCACTAGTGTCAATAAGTACAAGAGCAGGTATACCATAAAGCAGAAATGTACCTGCGATGACTTTCTCATTCTCCTCCACAGCCTGATCATGTCTCAGGGCGAACACCTGGCCAGAAGCTCGTGGCCTCAAATGAGAACTCCCAGCAGACTGTCCCTGCGACCTCTGCTGTACGGTGGCCTGAGAACCCGATCCTGAACCAGATCCAGAACCGCCTCCCCCAGACAGTGGACAATCCCTCCGGATATGACCAGTCTCTCCACAATGGAAACAAGCTCCAGAAGCTCTACGGCACTTGTCGGATGGATGGTTCTTCCCACAGTGATCACACTTGTCCTTCTTAACGTAACGGACAACACCTCCAGAACCAGAGGAAGAAGAAGATCCAGACTTCTTGAAAGTTTGGGCACGGGGACCCAAAGAACTAGTAGGCCTCGACTGAGGAAAAGACCTGTTCCGCCGAATGCTGTCCTCCGCCTGGTGACAACGGCTCACCAAACCTTCGTAGGACATGTCGTCGCCAACCGCCACACGGTCATGGATCTCAGGGTTAAGGCCCTGAAGGAACAGATTATACTTCATCTCTGAGCTATCAGCAATCTCGGGGCAATAGGATAGCAGATCAAAGAACCTCTGCTGATACTCATCGATAGACATGGCTCCCTGTCGCAGACTCAGTAGCTCGCCTGCCTTCGACTGACGGAGTGCAGGAGGAAAATACCGCTTTTGGAAAGCTGTGCGGAACTCGGCCCAGGTGGCCACTCCTCTCGCCGCAACAAAAGGTGCAGAAGTAAACCTCCACCACCTATGTGCACGCCCATCTAGAAGATAGCCAAGGGTCTCCACCTTCTGCTCCTCGGTGCATTGGAAAGTCTGAAAAGTCATCTCCATGCGGTCTAACCAGTTCTCCGCATCCTCCGGAGACTCACCTCCAACTAAGGGCTTAGGACCCATAGCTAAGAATCGACGCACAGTGAAACGCTCGTCATCATGATGATGATGACGCCTTCTCGACGAGGCTCCCGGTCGGCATCACCCCAACGCCCACCAACACTGCCATGAGAACTCCGGTCGTCATGATTTGCCATCTACAAAAATACCTCATGATGAGACTAAATCCCAAGAATTCTTTTGCATGCTCTGATACCATAAATGTAGTGACCCTTACCCGGATCACCTACTAAACAGAACTTAGGCATGCAATTAACTTAATTAAACAGATATCAGAATGAAACTGTGGAATCCATAAACAAATATACAATCCCAAGAAAAGGAATCTGTAATTTATCCAATAATATACAACCAAATCGAATAGCTGTATAAACCCAAAACAACAATAATAAACCTAAGCGAAGCTCCAGCTGGCCAACCACTGACTAGCCCCTCCTGGATCCACCCTCCTCGTCCAATCGCAAACCTGCCCCATGGAATAGGGTGTCCAGAAAATACAGAGTACGAGACGTGAGCATAAAACGCTCAGTGCGAGAGTATGAGTATACATGCATGCAAAGTGAACTCCCTATAGACTCGAGGTCAAGGATCAGATAACAGAGACAAACCGGGCCCTGGTATGTAGCATGTTGTGCCGTCGCTTCAGGAGGTGGCTCCCATACCGAGATAACCGTGGATACGCCAGACCCAAATTGATGGAAGTCCATCCACAACAGGATAGGGTACAACCCTACTAACAGACATCTCGAAAGAGATACAGCAAGATGCAAATGAATGCAGCATAATATCATGGCATATAAATCATGCAGTCACATAATACATGCATACTCAGTCAGGATATCTCGAACAGTACTTTCGTACCTCAAAACAGAGCAAGCTCTACCAACTCTAGGTCCACGCCTATAGTCTGCTCTACACTGCCAAATGATACTACTATCATTAAAGTGCTCTAAAAGCCTTAACTAAGTTATTGCATACTCCTAAATATTTATAGGAAGCAAAAGCTATACCTTCGTCCGTCGTTAGCCCTTTGATGTCGATGCCTCCAGAACTTGGGCACAACTCCGCTACAACTATCTAACGCCTCGCCGACCTCCGGACCAAGCCTAAGAAGACTAGAACAGCTCCAAAAGGACTAGAATGGAAAGGAGAACTCGGAATTGGCAAATGAAAGTGAAGCCTCGGCCTTCTATTTATAGACAACGATCGGAACTTCCGATCCTTGATCGGAACATCCGAACCTCGATCGGAACGTCTGATCCTGCCATCGGAGCTTCCGAAGATCCTGATCTGCCATGTGTCAAAATATCACTTGTTGATTCCGGATAGGGGTGATCGGAGCTTCCGGTCCTGATCGGAGCTTCCGATCTTGCCACACGTCATGCCTGACATAATATCGATCGGAGCTTCCGATCCTGTTCGGAGCTTCCGATCCTGATCGGAGCTTCCGAACTCTACCCAAGTAATTATGATTAATTCCTTAATTACTGATTTTGGTTACGGGCTACTACAGTTAGTGCCAAATTGCTGAGAATTTGCAGTCATGCTCTCAATTAAATTCCTTGCTTGCACTGGAGTTTTATTCACAAATACTCCTCCACAAGCCGCATCTAGCATATTCCTATCATGAGATAATAAACCTTCATAGCAGTATTGGATTAATAAATTTTCACTTATCTGGTGCTGCGGACAGCTAGCACAAAGTTTCTTGAACCTCTCCCAATACTCATGAAGTGATTCCCCTGCAAATTGCTTTATCCCATAGATCTTCTTTCTGATATTTGCTGCTCTTGAAGCTGGAAAGTAATTCTCTAAGAAGATCCTCTTCATCTCCGTCCAGGAGGTAAGTAGTATAGCCAATCCTTAGCAACATTCTTTAAAGAAAAAGGAAAGGCTCTCATCTGGATTTGCTCCTCTGTCACTCCATGGGATTTCATGCTTGTGCGCACCACATGGAATTCCATTAAATGCTTATGCGGATCCTCACCTAAAAGACCATGTAATGAAGGTAATAAGTGAATTAGCCCAGATTTTAACTCAAAAGTAGCATTAGCTTCTAAAGTAGGAAAAGTAATGCATAGGGGCTGATGGTTCAGATCGGGGGTTCCAAGTTGTCTCAAACTCAGATTGGCGTTGTCAGCCATTGCTCCTCTAAAATCCTCAAACACGCGCTCGTCTTCTTCTTGTATCTTACAAGCTTCTCTCTCCCGACGAAGGAAAGTTCTGTCTATCTCCGGATCGTATGGAAATTCTTCTTCTAAAGAGTCACCTGAAAGCATGAACAAACCAGAGTAGCACAGGGGAAAAATAGAAATAAAAACAAGAACACAATTAAATTAAACACCATTCGGCGCCGAATTTGGTAGCGCTAAGTCGTATCACACCCAAATTACCCAACTCAAATCAGATAACAAAATATGCAGTAGTGTGAGTAGCGATCGTTTCCACGAGGAAAGTGAAATTTAAATAGTGTTCTTTAAAATACTAAAAATAATAAAAAGGGTTTTTTTTGGATTTTGGAATTAACTACTATGCAAGAATTAAAATAAGAAAGATCAATAAATTAACGAGACTTGGTATCGGTCAATTACACCCTTGAAATTATTCATTCGATCATCGATTCCCTAAAAATAATTAATTCACATTGAATATTCATCATTGGAAATTTAATTCTCGTTTCACCTTAATTTTAACTATCTAGACACCAGCGTTTTAAGTTAACCCTTATCCCATAAATTAACCCAATACCAGCGATTAGATTTAAATTCATGGTAGCATTCAAATGAGTAAAATTGATGAATCTAGACAACACAATACCAACGATTGTATTTAGTCTAGTCAATTGTTGTTCCTACGATTTAATAAATTCAACAGCAGAAAATATTAATCATAGTTGCTTCACAAATTAGATGATTCAAACAATTATGGATTTGAATTCTAATTTCGCAATAGATTGTATTGCAAAATCCTAAGGTAATCAATCCTAAAATCTTACATACAAGCATGTTAATCAATCCAAAACAACTCTTGATACGCAATTTGAAATTAAACAATAGAAAACTGAATCTTACAAATAAAATAACTCAAGGGTTCGTCTTCCTCAACCAAGTACTAAAACTTAGCCAACAAAAAAATTCATGAATTCTACAGAAAAATTCATGAAAGAAAAATTAAATCTAAGAAAAGAGAGAAGAAACCTAGCCGCCAATGTGTTTCTCACGTTCCAAGCCGTCCAAAGATGATTTATTTTTGAGTTCTAGATGATATTTAAAGTATAGAGTTCTTCCCAAGAAAATTTCCTATTTAAAATATAAATTCCCGACTTTTCGTCTCGCCCGATCGATCGTTTAAACTTTGCAGATCGAGCGAACATCTTTTTTTCCAGCGAGCAATGATTTTGAAAAATTCATATCTGGAGATCTAGCCGTCGGATTGAGCTGAAATTTGAACAGATGCTTCAAAACATCTTAAAGGTTATTATGAACGGTAAAGATTGGATTTTGACTTTTGTAAAATTAAAAATGCTTTTCTGACCATTGATGCTTCATAATTCTTCTCTTATCTCGCTCTTTCGTTCCATCTTTAGCTCTTTTTCTTCACTTTTCCTATATCAAATCACATACAATGATTAGGAACTATAACATGAATTTAGTCAATCAATATACACCTAATCATCACAAATTAACTCAATCAAACATAGGAAAATACCATCACATCACATACGACATATTTTTCTGAGTCAATTGCGTAATAGGCTTGGCAATGCTGGAAAAATCTCTGATAAATCGACGATAATATCCTGTTAAGCCCATGAAACTTCGTATTTTTGGCACTGACGTAGGTCTAGTCCAATTTAGTACTGCATCTACCTTGCTTAGATCCATTGAAATGCCATCACCTGAAATGATATGCCCAAGAAACACCACTTTCTGCAACCAAAATTCACATTTCGATAACTTGGTATATAATTTCTCAATTCTCAAAGTCTGTAAGATGATTCTGAGATGTTCAGCATGATCATGCACATTCTTGGAATATATCAAGATATCATCGATAAAAATAATGACAAAGTCATCCAAGTATTTCTGAAATACTCTATTCATCAATCTCATAAATACTGCAGGAGCGTTGGTTAAACCAAAAGGCATGACAATAAATTCATAATGTCCATACCTTGTTCTAGAAGCAGTTTTAGGAATATCTTCATCTCGTACCCTTAGCTGATGATATCCGGATCGTAAATCAATCTTAGAATAGATAGCTGAACCCTGTAGTTGATCAAACAAATCATCTATTCTAGGCAGTGGATATTTATTCTTTATGGTTACCTTGTTCAGTTGCCGATAATCGATTCACAACCGCATAGAACCATCTTTCTTTCGTACAAAAAGTACCGGAGCGCCCCAAGTTGAAACGCTCGGCCTAATGTACCCTTTTGGCCAGCAAATCTTCCAACTGATCTTTCAAATCCTTCAATTCAATAGGTGTCATTCTGCAAGGAGCTTAAGATATCGGTTGCGTACCTGACATTAACTCAATGCTGAAGTCTATTTCTCGAACTGGAGGCAAACCAGGGATTTCATCAGGAAATATATCAGCAAATTCATGCACCACTGGAATATCTGTCACTGCTGGGCTCGTTTTCAAAACATCTATTGCATAAATCAGAAATCCTTCTGCCCCTCTCTGCAATAAACGTGTCATAGATAACACAAATATCAAAGGAATCTTGGCTCGAGAACCCTTACCGTAGAATTTCCACTCATCTTCCATGTCTGGTTTAAATCTGACTACTTTGTGGAAACAATCTACAGTCGCCCTGTACTTGGTTAACATGTATATGCCAATAATGCAATCAAAATCTGATAATCCAAGTACTATGCAATCCAAATCTATCACATTCCCATCATATTGTAGTGCATAGTTTCGAATCATTCTAATAGATACAATACCTTCACCCAAAGGTGAAGAAATAGAAACAACAGTAGGCAATGGCTCAGACGATAAAGAATGCATCATAAAAAATTTCTCAGATATGAATGTATGTGATGCACATGTATCTATCAAAACATAGGCAGGATAACCATAAATAGAGCAGTTACCTGCTATGACATCGTCAGGTGCTGCCTGAGTCTGATCCTCAGTAAGTGCAAATACTCGAGCCTGCTGCCTAGGAGGTTGAGTCACAGTCTGGCTTCCTCATGGTCTAGTTTGTTGTTGTGGCTGGAATGAATGCACTGATTGCCTTTCTGCTTGAGGGACTGGTCGAGAAGAACTTGCACCAGTGGTTCTGTCTGTTGCTCTTTGAGGAAACACCTTGGCATAATGACCTGGTTGACGACAAATATTACAAATACATGATACTCCTCTGCACTGATCAGTAGCATGTCGTCCACCACACGTACCACAAAACACTCCTGAATCACTGGACCGCTGACTTGAACCATACTGCCTCTGGCCACTAGAACTAGAAGAACTACTGTATGCCTTCTTAAACTGTTTACCTTTCGGCCTGAATCTAGAATCCTTTTTGCCACTGCTTCCACTCTCAAATTTGAGAGATGGTTGTTGAAACGGTGGCGGATTCTGTGGCAATGGTACTGGTACTGGCTGTTGAGGTAGCTGTTGAATGAACGGTGCTCCTCTTTGTCTCAATAAACCCGCTTCTACTCCCTTAGCTTTATTCAGTGCTTCAGAAAAGTTATTGGGTTGTCCACTGTTAACCAAAATGAAAACATTGGGATTCAAACCATTGATAAATTGGTCTGCCATGGCTTCATCACTGGATGCTATATGTGGAGAAAATTTCAGTAAGCTAGAAAATTTGGCCACATAATCTTCGATGTTCAACTGATCCTGTCTCAAACTCGAAAATTCTGCTCCTTTGTCTTTTCTGTAGGAGACTAGAAAGAAACGTTGATAGAATTCAGTTTTAAAGACAGTCCAGGTGATAGTCATACCTCGATGTTCTAATGCTTTCTTTGTAGTGATCCACCAACTTTTGGCAACTCCATGTGGTTGATGTATTACAAGTCTGATACGACGATCATCTGAATAATCAAGCGAGTCAAACAACTATTCAATATCTTCAAGCCAATTCTCACAGTCAACTGAATTTTTTGTTCCTTTCAGTGTTGGCAGTTTGAACGACTGAAATCGTTTCAGCAGTGTTTCCATCGGTGTAGCAGTAACATCCATAGGATCAACAGATGTACAACCCTATGCATTCTGAGGCTCAACCACTGGCGGTGGTACATTCAGCTGTTCTGGCTGAGGAATAACCACTGTCTGTATAGTCACCGGTGCTTTACGGGGAGGCATATCTGATTGTCAAATAGATTAGTGCATAACAAAATATCATATTCTGCAATTTATTCCATCATTTTTGGATTACAATTCTCATGCGTTTTCATGAGAATTCAGGTTCTGATCGAGGATAATCTGGAATTCGATTGCATATAGAGCATGCAGTAGAAATGAAAGCATATAATCATGCAATCACATAATTCGTGCAATAATAAAACATGCCCACATGTAATGCACATAATCATAAATAACAGGAAATATTATGCAGTATCAAGCAATCAGACAGACTCAATCTACCCCTCTCATAAATTTATATCTTAATCCAAAAACTTATGCTCTGATACCACATGTTGTGGGGATCTCGGGTGCTAATCTCTCAATCTCGAGCTATTCACGACCTTTCTGTCCAGCTCCTGCCCCACCTATTGTCATGCACACATACAAAACAAAGCAATAGCCGGATAATTCCGGTGAGAAATATATTTCCCAGTACAAACTGTTGGATAACGCTGGCGGTCAGATCAATCACGATTGATACCCGGTGCAGCGGAAGTTTAAAAATTTTGTTATGGAACAATTCCATAGTGTGGGTATCAACCGTTCAACGATTAAATTATTGTGTGCGTAAAATTTAAATAACAATTATTAAATTTTACCTCCAATCTCGCAACGAGATTAATGGACACCAACAGATTTGATCTGCTCTTGTTGTCTCTCCCTGGAACCGATGAACTCCTTCAATCAGGTCCACGAACAGAGGTTTAATCCCTCTGATAGATTGCACTAGAAAATCTATCAGAAGTTTTCTGCGAAGAGAATAAACGAATCTGATTCGCTATTCCTTACTGCGATTCAAAATCACAGACCGGAATTTTCTCGGGCAGAGCAAGGCAGGGGTTCGGCCGATTATTCTAGAGGAGAGGCTAGGGTTTCGATTTTTCTCTCTCAAAATAATGAGCTGATGTGTTTAATTTCTGTACTGAAATAACTTATTTATAATGCAGGCCACTAACACCTTAGGGCCCATTAGTCATAAGCTGGGGCCCGACAAGCAAAGCCCGCTCGTTCAGAAATTAATATAAAATTCATCGTGACTCCGATTGATGAACTGATTTCACCAATGTGCACAGAAACCATTTCTGCACATTTTAAAGTCAAAATAAATTTTCCTGAATCCGTATTCAGTGGTTTCCAAAAATGTCCATCCCTATGTCATTTTAGGAAATCCTACTCCCTTACTCTTATTTAAGAAGTCCAACTCCTTAGTTCATTAAATTTAACTCTTTAAATTTAACTATCTCAACGGGGATTAAAACTCCATTACACTGTGTGACCCTCAATGGTTCAGGGATACAGCTAGCCGTGGGCTCACAACTCCTTGTGACTCGGAACAACACTTTCCGACTTGCCCAACGAATCATGGTAAAGCGCCTAGCAACATCGCCCCATGATTCCCTAGGTATCACTGATAGTGCCTACAAGAACCAGTAGATTTTGGTTAGCGTACAGTACGGTCCCTTCATCCATATATCCCGATCGAATCAACAACCATTGGTATATCGAGAGTCGCTCAAGATTCGATAACTATGCAATACATCTTGAAGATCAAATTAGTGACATCGCATGTGCTACTAAGAAACCATTTCTTAAATCACATCAAGTACTCTGGCCAGAGATTTGTCACACTAATATCTCCTCAGATCGCATAGGATATCCATACTCGCAAGTATGTGGTGAATCCTTGACAACAATGCATTGACTCCTATATGTGTCGTAACTGTACCCAATCTCGACACCTGATGACCCCCATAGAGTCGGTAAACGAGTCAAAGCACAGCACTAGCATATAGAGTCTCCATGATGTTTCAAGTCGTAAGGACTAATGGTGTACAACCAAAACCGCGGACTTAATCCACTCGATAAGTGATAACCACTTGGAAAGTCCGGATAGGGTAGTTCGATTATTCATCCTATGAATATCCATTTGCATGCTTCGAACATCTCCATGTTCCCTACCAATGAAACGTGGTACTCCGCATCGCAAATGCTAGTCTCAAACTCGAGCGATCCTTATCCTTATTATCGGACGGCTCAATCGACTAGGAACGGTTTTAGAACATACAGTGACTATAAGATGTATTTCATGATAGACATCTCCATGTTCTACCACATCTTACATACACTATAGTATATTCAAGGTCTTTATCAAAACAACAATAGTATATCATAATATAACAATATGAAGTAATATAAAGTCATTGCCATAAAAGTGTAAATAATATTAAACAAAAGATTGTTTATACAAAGAGTCATCAAAGCCCATAGCCACACAGTTGGCTCACTGGGCACCCACTCTTACAATCTCCCACTTGCCCTATAGCCAACTAGTCATACTACGTAGACCCATTGCTTCGCGATGTTTGTCAAACAATGGTCCTGGCAAGGGCTTAGTAAGCGGATCAGCGATATTGTCTGCAGAGGCCACTCGTTCGACAATGATGTCTCCTCTTTCCACAATCTCCCGGATTATGTGGTATTTCCTCAGTACGTGTTTGGATCTTTGATGAGACCTTGGTTCCTTTGCTTGAGCAACGGCACCCGTGTTGTCGCAGTACACCGGGACTGGACCAACAAATTCAGGAATGACGCCCAACTCTTGGACGAAATTCCTCATCCAAACGGCCTCTTTAGCAGCAGCTGATGCTGCAATGTATTCAGCCTCAGTGGTGGAATCCGCTGTGGTGTCCTGCTTGGAACTCTTCCAAGAGACAGCACCGCCATTGAGCATGAACACAAATCCAGAGGTTGACTTCGAGTCATCCACATCACTTTGGAAGCTAGAGTCGGTATAGCCTTCCAATTTGAGTTCTCGTCCTCCATAAACCATGAACATATTCTTAGTCCTTCGCAAGTACTTAAGAATGTCCTTCACGGCTTTCCAATGCATTTGACCAGGATTAGACTGATATCTGCTCGTGACACTCAGAGCAAATGCTACATCCGGTCTGGTAGATATCATCCCATACATGATACTACCTATAGCTGACGCATATGGTACATGTGTCATATTCTCTATCTCTTCATCAGTCTTGGGACACATAGACTTGGATAGAGAAACTCCATGACACATGGGTAGATGTCCTCTTTTGGACCCATCCATTGAAAACCGTTTCAATATGGTATCGATGTAGGTTGATTGAGTGAGTCCTATCATTCTCTTAGACCTATCTCTATAGATCTGTATCCCAAGAATGTAGGATGCCTCTCCCAAATCCTTCATCGAAAATCTACCTGATAACCATATCTTTGTTGACTGCAACATCCCTACATCATTCCCAATGAGTAGGATGTCATCAACATAAAGTACTAAGAATGTCACCGCATCCTTAACTACTTTCTTGTACACGCAAGGTTCCTCCGGGTTCTTGATGAAACCAAAATCTTTTATTGTTTCATCAAATTTCTGGTTCCAACTTCTTGATGCTTGTTTTAGACCATAAATTGATCTCTGAAGCTTGCATACCTTATGCTCGCTTCCCATGGATGTGAACCCCTCAGGCTGCCTCATATAGATTTCTTCCTTAATGTCTCCATTAAGAAAAGCAGTCTTCACATCCATCTGCCATATCTCATAGTCATACCATGCAGCTATGGCAATTAGGATTCTTATGGACTTGAACATTGCAACTGGTGAAAAGGTTTCGTCATAGTCAACTCCTTGCCTTTGAGTATAACCTTTAGCCACCAATCGCGCCTTGTAGGTCAATACCTTACCATCAGGCCCAAGCTTTCTTTTGTAGATCCATTTACACCCTATCGGAACAATTCCATCGGGAGGATCTACTAAAGACCAAACTTGGTTTGTATGCATCGAATCCAATTCTGACTGCATAGCTTCAAGCCATAAATTCGAATCCGCATCAGAAATTGCTTCCTTGAAGTTTCTTGGATCACATCCAATGTCGGGTTCATCTTGATCCCCTTCAAGAAGAAGACCATATCGAACTGGAGGTCTAGAAGTCCTTTCGGATCTTCTAGGTGCAGGCGTGTCCAGCAATGGTTCCTGAGGTGTAGGATCGTTATTTTGTATTTTGGGTTCTTCTCGAACTTCTTCGAGTTCCATCATCTCGCCTTTCTTATCCAATAAGAACTCCTTCTCCAAGAAGGTGGCATTCCTAGAAACAAACACCTTTGTTTCAGCAGGATAATAGAAATAATATCCGATTGAATTCTTCGGATATCCTACAAAATAACATAAGCTGGATCGACTATCCAACTTATCTCCCACTGTCCGCTTCACGTAAGCAGGACATCCCCAAATCCTCAAGTACGAATACTTAGGAGCTTTGCCATTCCATAACTCGTATGGTGTTTTGTCCACTGTTTTAGTGTGGACGTTGTTCAACAACAATACCGCCGTTTCAAGCGCATAGCCCCAAAACGAAGGTGGAAGCTCAGTGAAGCTCATCATAGATCGAACCATGTCCAACAAAGTTCGATTACGACGCTCCGATACACCATTAAGCTGTGGTGTCATAGGAGGAGTCCACTGAGAGAGAATCCCATTCTCTTTCAGATAGTTCAAAAACTCGGTACTCAAGTATTCTCCACCTCGATCCGATCGAAGTGCTTTAATACTTTTACCTAGCTTGTTTTCTACTTCAGCCTTGAATTCTTTGAACTTTTCAAATGCTTCAGACTTATATTTCATTAAATATAAATACCCATACCTTGAATAATCATCAGTAAAGGTAATGAAGTAGGTGTGGCCATGTTGAGTCCCTACTCTAAATGGACCACAAACATCTGTATGGATCAAATCCAACAGATTCTGACTACGCTCAGGTTTCCCCTTATAAGGAGATTTAGTCATTTTTCCTTTTAGGCAGGATTCACAAGTAGGTAGAGAGTTAATATCAGACATATCAAACATGCCCTCTCCCACTAGCTTGTTCATCCTCCTTGAGGAAATATGACCTAGTCTAGCGTGCCAAAGGTTTGCCGGGATTTGACTATCGATTTTCCTTTTGTTTGTTGTCGCCGGTTTGTCAATACAATTCACTGGAACGTCTTTTAGTTTTAAATTGTATAGATCGTTTTCAAGTTGTCCATTTCCAATTAAACATTCGTTCTTGTAAATATTGCAAATCCCATTCACAAAATTACAAGAATAACCATCTCTATCAAGCATAGAAATAGAAATAATGTTTTTAATTAAATCTGGCACAAATAAAACATCTCTCAACAATAATTTAAAACCATTCTGCAAAATCAAACAAACATCTCCAATGGCCGTAGCTTCAACTCTGGAACCATTCCCGAGCCTCAGCTGGGTCTCACCCATTCTAAGCCTGCGACTTCTTGTCATCACCTGCAAATCATTGCAAATGTGAGATCCACATCCGGTATCCAATACCCAAGAAGTTGTATTAAGTGACATGTTTATTTCGATATAGAACATACCCTTTGCAGTTCCTAACTGCTCAAGATACTCCTTGCAGTTGCGCTTCCAATGACCCGGCTTTTTGCAGTAATGGCAAACATCCTTGGATTTTCCATTGTTTGAAGCCTTTGTCTTTTGCTTCTTCTCGGGTTCCACTTTCTTGGGTGGGGCAGAACGTTTCTTGCCCTTCATACTTGGCCCCTTCTTAGCAGAAGATGAGGAGCCCACCAAGAAAGCTGGCTTATCCTTCTTAAGTGTGGATTCATATGTAACGAGCATATTGACCATCTCTTCAAGGGTGGCCTCTATCTTGTTCATATTAAAATTTATCACGAATCCATCAAATGAAGAAGGAAGAGATAGAAGCAGCAAGTCCACATTGAGTTCATGCTCCAACACCAAATCAAGGGTCGCTAACTTCTGTATGAGCCAAATCACTCGTACCCCATGATCACGGACCGAAGTCCCTTCACGCATGCGGCACGTCATCAACTCCTTAACAGTAGAGAACCTTTCAGCCCTCGACTGAGCCCCAAAAAGTTCCTTGAGTTGCGCGTGAATGTCAGCAGCATTCACCGTGTCCTCAAATCGCCTCTGGAGTTCATCAGACATCGAGGCTTGCATATAGCATTTGGTCTTGATGTCATGGTCACACCATGCATCAAGTTTGGCCAATTCCTCCGGACTTATGTCAGCTGGTGCTTCCTTCGGAGGTGCTTTCTCTAACACGTAGAGCATTTTCTCTGAAGTTAAGACAATCTTCAACTTCCGGAACCATTCCGTATAGTTGGCGCCAGTCAGCTTGTTTTGTTCGAGGATCGAGAATAAAGGATTTCGCGAATTCATTGTATGAAATACTGAAAAGGAAAACAGACATATATCAATGATTGTTTAACAATTTACTAAGACATAAAATAGGCGAATTTAATTTTATGAATCTCACTCCCACTATTTTAACGATTTCACCACCCTCTAGTGAAAACGGGAAACTTTTTCCTTAGTGAGAACATGGAGTCCAATTGACAAACTTATGGTCCCGAATAATATCAGCCAACCATAATTCTCAAAAGGTAGAGCCCAATTGCTTCCAAAGCAACCCCCATGTGTTTACCTCATGTCCAATAAGGGCCCAATAATATGACGCCGTTTAAAGTGACATGTCAAGATGACCCATCAATATTAAGTTGTGATGGACGGTCGCCATGTGGATCCCCCAATAATATGAGCCGATCCCATGGGAGTTCCACCCAACTTACAACATTTGTCGATCCAATGTACAGCTTTCCGACGGACGGGCCCCCCAATAATATGAGCCGGACCGTATCCGCGGGTAGCATCACATACATTGACCGTTGATGGAAGGTAGGAACATTTAAACAATATTTAAATTTCCTTTATTTATCTTGATATAAATTTTAAATCATATTTAAAATGAGGGATTTTATTTATAAAATTATTTGTCTCATCATATTTAATTTATTGCATGCATTGCCGGATTCACGCAATTTATGTCTAAACATGCATACAATCATAATATCACATATTATATAGGATGATCGATTCCATTTCTAATTGACCCGTGGTTGCCAATCACGGGTCTTAGTCCAATCCTAGGTAATATGCAGTATGCAAATGCAATCCTATTACATATGCTTCCAATTTACATTTCTTCAGTCTTCATTGTCTGCTGGGCCCACCATCTTCAAATCTTGATCTCCCACTAAATCTAATGTATTTACAATAAATAACAATGACAAGTAGGGGATACATTTTTAGGGGTGGGAACGGGCTATAAACCAAGCCCACTTTTATTACATATGACATTCATATCGGGCCATAAACCAGGCCCATTAATAAAACCAACAATAATAAAGACAAAATGTAAATTCCTAACATACACCTACAAAATTGGTCATGGCAATCGATCATCCTTATCCAATAACATTTAATTCAAAATTAATTTATTGGATAACATGCTGTGGCAATTCAAATTTAAACAAGATAAAATCATATTTTATATATAAAATCTCATTTCACATATAAAATCATATTTTATCTCTATATCAAATAAAATCATATTTTATCTATAAAATCCAATTTTACAAATAAAATCATATTTTACTTAATATATCATAAGATCATATCTTATCATCAATTGTACCAAAATAATTGATTTCAAAATTCAATTTACGGATAAAATATTAAAATTTTCCAAAAATTCAAATTTATCCAAAATCAATTTTAAAATTTACGGACTCGAACAATTCGATCCGAAATCTCGTGAACCAATCAAAAACAATTTTTGACCGGACCAAAAATAAAATTTTAAATATTAAAATTAATTTTAAATAAAAATATAATTTTTCCCGCGGGCCGCCCGGGACACTCCCGGGCCGGCCCGCACCCGGGGCGCGGGCCGGGGCAGCCCGGCTGCCCCCTTAGGGCAGCGCCTGGCGCCGCCCCTGGGCGGCGCCGTGCGCTGCCCTGGGCGGCGCCGAGCGCCGCCCTGCGCAGCGCCCAGCGCTGCGCTGGGCGGCGCCGAGCGCCGCCCCTGGGCAGCGCCCAGCGCTGCGCTGGGCAGCGCACAGCGCTGCCCTGGGCGGCGCCGTGCGCCGCCCTGGGCGGCGACGGTCGCCGCCTTGGGCGGCGCCGTGCGCCGCCCGGGGCAGCAACAATTGCTGCCCCACCGGGCAGCGATCCAATCGCTGCCCGGGTTTTGCCCCGAAAAAATTTTTTTTTTATTTAAAAATATTTATTTTGTTTCAAAAACCGAGACTCAAAAATTTTGTACAATTGATTAATTTAATCGTTTGATCTGAGAAACCTGGCTCTGATACCACTGTTGGATAACGCTGGCGGTCAGATCAATCACGATTGATACCCGGTGCAGCGGAAGTTTAAAAATTTTGTTATGGAACAATTCCATAGTGTGGGTATCAACCGTTCAACGATTAAATTATTGTGTGCGTAAAATTTAAATAACAATTATTAAATTTTACCTCCAATCTCGCAACGAGATTAATGGACACCAACAGATTTGATCTGCTCTTGTTGTCTCTCCCTGGAACCGATGAACTCCTTCAATCAGGTCCACGAACAGAGGTTTAATCCCTCTGATAGATTGCACTAGAAAATCTATCAGAAGTTTTCTGCGAAGAGAATAAACGAATCTGATTCGCTATTCCTTACTGCGATTCAAAATCACAGACCGGAATTTTCTCGGGCAGAGCAAGGCAGGGGTTCGGCCGATTATTCTAGAGGAGAGGCTAGGGTTTCGATTTTTCTCTCTCAAAATAATGAGCTGATGTGTTTAATTTCTGTACTGAAATAACTTATTTATAATGCAGGCCACTAACACCTTAGGGCCCATTAGTCATAAGCTGGGGCCCGACAAGCAAAGCCCGCTCGTTCAGAAATTAATATAAAATTCATCGTGACTCCGATTGATGAACTGATTTCACCAATGTGCACAGAAACCATTTCTGCACATTTTAAAGTCAAAATAAATTTTCCTGAATCCGTATTCAGTGGTTTCCAAAAATGTCCATCCCTATGTCATTTTAGGAAATCCTACTCCCTTACTCTTATTTAAGAAGTCCAACTCCTTAGTTCATTAAATTTAACTCTTTAAATTTAACTATCTCAACGGGGATTAAAACTCCATTACACTGTGTGACCCTCAATGGTTCAGGGATACAGCTAGCCGTGGGCTCACAACTCCTTGTGACTCGGAACAACACTTTCCGACTTGCCCAACGAATCATGGTAAAGCTCCTAGCAACATCGCCCCATGATTCCCTAGGTATCACTGATAGTGCCTACAAGAACCAGTAGATTTTGGTTAGCGTACAGTACGGTCCCTTCATCCATATATCCCGATCGAATCAACAACCATTGGTATATCGAGAGTCGCTCAAGATTCGATAACTATGCAATACATCTTGAAGATCAAATTAGTGACATCGCATGTGCTACTAAGAAACCATTTCTTAAATCACATCAAGTACTCTGGCCAGAGATTTGTCACACTAATATCTCCTCAGATCGCATAGGATATCCATACTCGCAAGTATGTGGTGAATCCTTGACAACAATGCATTGACTCCTATATGTGTCGTAACTGTACCCAATCTCGACACCTGATGACCCCCATAGAGTCGGTAAACGAGTCAAAGCACAGCACTAGCATATAGAGTCTCCATGATGTTTCA
This sequence comes from Henckelia pumila, assembly GCF_033568475.1. Classification (NCBI taxonomy): domain Eukaryota; kingdom Viridiplantae; phylum Streptophyta; class Magnoliopsida; order Lamiales; family Gesneriaceae; genus Henckelia; species Henckelia pumila. Next base: position 77,416,472 of record NC_133121.1, read on the forward strand.
AGTCGTAAGGACTAATGGTGTACAACCAAAACCGCGGACTTAATCCACTCGATAAGTGATAACCACTTGGAAAGTCCGGATAGGGTAGTTCGATTATTCATCCTATGAATATCCATTTGCATGCTTCGAACATCTCCATGTTCCCTACCAATGAAACGTGGTACTCCGCATCGCAAATGCTAGTCTCAAACTCGAGCGATCCTTATCCTTATTATCGGACGGCTCAATCGACTAGGAACGGTTTTAGAACATACAGTGACTATAAGATGTATTTCATGATAGACATCTCCATGTTCTACCACATCTTACATACACTATAGTATATTCAAGGTCTTTATCAAAACAACAATAGTATATCATAATATAACAATATGAAGTAATATAAAGTCATTGCCATAAAAGTGTAAATAATATTAAACAAAAGATTGTTTATACAAAGAGTCATCAAAGCCCATAGCCACACAGTTGGCTCACTGGGCACCCACTCTTACACAAACGATATGAACATGATATAATGCTAAAAAAAATACAATGCATGTTGCATGTTCCAAAGGAAAGGATATCAAGTCTGATACAAAGAATTCTTGGTTCTTGGGATCCCGAGGAATAAAATCTTCAACAAACCACCGACTCTCCCTCTCGAGGTGGCGTCGAACATCTTAAATCCCCTAACTTTGGTACAATCATAGTAAGTCATATAGCTCTAGGATTAAATCTATATCCCTTGCCAGTTACTACAACTCACCAAACGTCAATTGCAATCTAGGCCGTCAGGCCCTCTATGCGGTTTGTTTTTTGGCTCAAGATGAAAGAATACAAAACTAATGCAATTCAATATATAACAAGCCAAAGCCAAACATATAACTCATGCTAGACAAGAAAATTCAAGTTATACATACAAACAAGTAAATCAACTAAGCATACAAGTATGTGGTTTAGGGAATTCGAGAATTGTATCTATCTCGAATATTCTATCCCCCTTGGTTGTATCGATTTATACCTTTCAATGTCGAGTCTGGAAATACTTCAAATCTGAAAAGAGTATATCAAAACTGCATATCAAAGTCTGTTCGAAGTCGTTGCAAGTCAATCAATCAAACTACGTCAAACCTCAAGCTTTTCTATTCCGATTCGAACGTTGAATTCCCGAGTTCGAATACTTCAAAACAAATCTGAAAATGAAATATCATAAGCTTTAATATCAACTAACCACTAAATCTAAAGCATAGCTAATTCAATAAGCTTGAACGTATATCAATTCTGAAATCGACGGTGTAACGGCTAAACACCGGATACCGAAACTATGTCCAAATCAAACCAACAACCAAATACAACACAAGTCTCCCACCATATCAATATATACACGTTCCATACAAGAATTCAGAATTGGATATTTTCGAATAAAGCTTCTAAAATTCATAAGAAATCCAATCAATCGTCTTTTATCGATCCGTCTTCGAATACATAATCGGTACTAACTCATAGACGCATATATCCAATAATAAAAAAAAACCCATCTTCAACATAAAAATCAACTATGAGAAATATCAATAAAATTTGTACCAAAACGAAGCTCTCGGAGCGGTGATCGGAGATATATATTTATCTCGAATTTCTGACGGCCGGATTGAAAGATATCGAAGCTTTTGTGGCTGAAAATGGCGTGAGGAATTGTTGCTGGTTTCGTCTCCCTCTATTCTGAACATTACACGTGAGAATGATAGGAATTAGGTGGACATGTAGATATATATTGCATATTTCAGTTTAGTCCCTGCACTTTTGGCCATTTGCAATTTAGTCCCCGAAAAATCAATTTAATTTAATTTCAATCCTTATTCATTTAAGAATATTAGAATTTAATTCTAAATTCTAAATATTCCTAAATTTAATATTCTCGAATTAAAATTAAATAATCTTGGGCCTTACATGTACAATTTCACTTGCAAGGGAAATTGCACTTTAGCACCTAAATTGTTCCATATTCGCGAATCTTGAAAATGGTGAGGGTTTGAGATTCTAAAATTTCTCCCTTGGATGTTGTTCTTCACGTGGAGAATGGTGAAGAGCAAGTGTAATTTGTGATATATATAATCTATATGCAGTTTAATCCCTGAAGTCTTCAGTAATTGCAAAACAGCCCTCGGTCAATTTTTTTAATTCAATTTCAATCCCAAATAATTTAAGAATATTATAATTTAATTCTAAACTCCAAAATTCTCAAATTAAATATTCTCGGATTAAAATTAAAAAGATAAATTGCATTTTAGCCCTTGAAACTTCGATATTCGCAAATCATTACATGCTCGAGTTTCACCTTCTCCTTAAATCCTCTTTAATTCCTGAAACTCGGATTTTAAATCTTAAATTCCATAAATATTCAATTCAAATATTTAATCTTTTAATTTAAGAATCCCGAAATTAAATCTCAATATTCGTAAATTCTCAAATTAAATATTTTCGACTCGAAAATTAAATCTCTAATTTCATAAATTCTCCAATTAATATTTTCCCAAATTCGGAATTTAAATCTAAAATTCCATAATTAAGAACTTAATATTTTCGGGTCTTACAATTCCTCCCTTCTAAGGAATGATTTCGTCCTCGAAATCACATTCGACCTGAATATCAAATCTGATAGATTGAATGATTATCTGAAGTAATTTCGTACCTCATTCATACAATTCTGAACCTCTTACATCACCTCATAATCTCCGTTCAATTTATCTCTTCCATTCGGTGTCTATTTTCTTGTACTTTGATTAGCTGAGGAGAATTCTCTCCGAGCTATTTCTTTTCTCAACTCAAGGATCTGTCGAATACTTGACTTAACTCAGAATCTTTACAAAAGATTTCTCATCTGATTAAAGTACATAGGAAGAATGTATCTGATACTTCCTTAACTTCGACACATGGAACATATCTAATATATCTTGTCGAGCTGGAAAGAATACATCTTTCAGTGAAACCACTAACTCTATCTGAAATCTTATATAGTGCAATTCAGCTTTTGTGACGACTTGTTCCTTTTTCTATGTCGTTCTATGCTCTGCACAGAACATACACCAAGTCTACGCTGTCATTATGCTCGTAACTTCAAGATCTGTATTCAATATTCACACTCTGAATCTGTAGATCATATACTGTTTTTATTCAATTCTGAATCGGATGATATTTCAGAAATAACTTTCTTGCTGACCACTCAGATCCAGCTTCAAAAGTTATATCTATCATTTATTTGATAACTTTGTTTATTCTGCTCTGTTCTTATTCTGTACAGATCAATCTTCACATTCTTTGTCTTTTCTCAAATCACATCTGATCGGATAACTGATACTTCCACATATCATCCCAAATCAAGGAAATTTCTAATTCATTGATCATCGAATACTCAAAATAATATCTCTATATCAATCAAATCGCTGTTACAGGAATAAAATAATCAAGTGGCAAAATATCGAATTCAGCTAATACCGAATCAGGTACTAGAGTTCTGAGTAGATCTTCGAAAATATGGAGAATCAACTCAGACAATCCATCGATCGGAGAATGATATAATGCAATCACATATAATCAACACTCAGAACATTGAACAATCACTGCCACAAGTTATCACATAAATCTAAAGTCTCTATTTCGATAATAGATTTCAATAATTCCTGTAATTTCATCATATTTGCGTCATATCAAATACAGCGTAGTCTTGCAATTTGATTAGTCTGCTTTGACTATCCATCAATCTAAGGATGATATATTGTATTCTCACATATAACAGTACGTAGAGCTTATTGATAGTCTGTATCACAATTCAATAGTAAACCTACTGTCTCAATCTGAAACAATAATTCTTGACTTACTATGCAATCTCACGACAATTCTGATCCACACATCAGTGATCTGGTCATCAATATCTGTCATCTTAACTAGTAATTCAAATCAATTTGATCATGACTACCATGTTTTGTATCACACATTCTGACTTATCTTGGTAGTTTAGTGACATAATCTTCCTAATTGAGATCTTATTCCAATTCAGGAGTTACTAATCCATAACTTAACCCATCTGGTTAATGCTTTTCAACTTTAACTTAAACTTTCTATACGTTTATGCTCTAAAACTCATGAATTCTATCACATCTGGTTTCTTTCTTTTCTGATAAAAACCTAGTGAATGGATATTGAACTTATTGTTGTGCGTCTCTTTCAGAATCTAACATCTCATTTCTGAAATATCTGGCACAATCATATAATCATTCACTCTGATAGGAAACTTCAATTCATATCTCAATCTGGTATTCTCTACCGAATTTTAACTGCTTTGATTTACTTTCTGTGTTTTGTCAATCAAATATGGCTCATTTCCAATCAAAATAATTCTGATTGATTATGCATTCGTCTAAAAAATTCAATCCAGAAGACACAGAATCTGTAATCAATTGATCGAATACTCATTTTGTTCTTTCTTTCTATTTCTTGAGATCTGATAAGTCACAAAATCAACCCATAATTCTGGATAAAACTCAATCTTTCTATGAGTTACGAGTCAAAAATTTCAAAAGATGCTGAAATATTCATCAAAGGATCAATAATTCTCCAAATCAAAAGAATAAATCAAGATTGAGAAAATCTCTCAATCAGGGTCATCCAAAAATCAAATCTTCTGGATAACAAACTCTGTCAAGTGAAAACAACTCACTTGCATCTCATAACTCAAAGCGAGTGAATAAAATCAAGCTCTACGAACAAAGAATTGAGAACCAATCGATATCAAATGAGGTCATATAACAAAAACCCAAAAATTGATATCAAGAAATTCAAGAATTATATCTCTAGTATGATGTAATAGCTTCAGCATAATCAAAGAAAAGACTCAAATGTAACTGATTTTCTTATCATCGTTTGTTCTATAAACCTCAATAGCAATATTCACTTCATAATCTTATCAATTCTCTATTGAATTTCAGTTCACAACTTAAACTAAAGTCGACAATCTCACCTGGAACACATTTGCAAATTTAAACCATTGGCATAACTACCAATTTTGGTTTAGTTCTTGAACATATCTAGTGCACAGAATGTGTTTATTTCGGCATTTTTCTGTAGTCAAATAGAATATACATCAAACCGAATAAATAGAATCTAAGTTCTAGATTCCATACCAGATCATCATATTCATATGCACTTTCAGCTCTTGCTGATCTAGCTTAATCACATCTTATCATCAATATTCTGCTATTCTGTACTTGGTTAGTGCATCATCATCTATCATGCATCATAAACAAATATTCCAAGTACAAACACAATCATGTTCAATGTCATTTCATCAAAACTGTAGTTCAATTATTCAAGTCAATTCACGAATTCTATCTTCTAACACAGAGGTTAAAACATAATAAGGCTTTCAGCTATCACTATGTATCTTTCATTAATAACATAACAAATTAACTAAAACAATAAATCTGTTACCTGCAATTATTATTCTCAGATACAATTTCATTCTAATCCTCTATATCTTTCTAAAACTTTTCTCGTTCTAATTTCCTCGGAATCTGCTGTGCGTAGAACATATTCTAGAAAAATATCTTGCTTGCTTGCTTGCATCTATCACGTCTGCCTAAAACTTCTCTACACTGATTGCTATGATGTCTCCCTCCACAATTAGTGCAATAATCACTAGCACTCTGCATTCTGACCCAAACAAATTTGTTCCGGTCCGCCAGAGTTATAGAAATTTCTTGTCTCGTATCTACTCTGTGAGGGAATTTTTAGCTGAGGTTGTGATTATCTCACATACAGTGGCATCTCTACAATTTCCTTCTGCCTCATAAAATCAGCTTCAACTCTCTTAGCCATGTCTATGATGTTTTTTTTTTTCAATCATATACTTAGGCATAAATCTTCAAGTTCAAGCCATTCATACACCACTCATCTTGAACTTCTTCCTTATCAGCAATTCAAGGAATTGTAGTTGATTGGTATATTCTGCTTTCTTGGCATATGCTTTTTTCTCATCTTTTCTATCTGTTGTGGAAAGGAACCGCTAATAAAACTCTGTTCTAAACACTTTCCAAGAATTCAACACAATCCACTAGCGTTTTGCTAGGTCTTGAAGTTGGTATACAATCAGTTTGATTCTACATGCATCTGCATATTCTCAGGATTCAACCAACAACTTAAGTTATTTGAACCAACTTCTACAAGCAATGGCATCTTCTTGATTCTCTAGTATACTGTTCTGTTCAATCGGATATACTTACTTTATCTGATAAGTACGGTTCTGTTTAGTCTAGGGTGCTTACGTCACCCAAAGAACACTGTTCTATTCAATCTGGGGTGCTTACGTCACCCGAAGAATCATATAACAAAATCAATAAGAAACTTAAAAATTCGTAAATGAGTAAGACATGCATTTTTTTCAATCATAGATCATACTCGCATGCAATTCAGCAAATCAAGTAAAGCATTAATCATGCAATACTATAAAATACATGCAACTCGATCTACCCCGCTCAACTTCCATTTTAGTCCAAGAAACTTATGCTCTTATACCACCTGTTGTGGGGACCTCGGATTGCTAATCTTGATTCTTAAGGGGCAATGAATGAATAAGCATTAGTAATTAAACAAGAAAGGAGAAAGGTCAAAGCAAAAAAAAAAATTTAACTAGGGTTGCGCTCGAGCGGTAAAAAACCGCCGCTCGAGCGCTCCCTCAAAATTCAAAAACAATAGCACGGGTTCAGGGCTGCGCTCAGGCTGTTAAAAACTGCAGCTCGGGCGTTGCTCTGGACAGAAAATGACCCTGTTTTGGCAGCTCAAACTTTGATCTTAAACTCCTTTCCAAATATGCTAAAACAAGTCTAAAACATGCATTGATATACAAATCAAGTTCTAAACATAATCTCATGCATATTTAGGCATAAAAATAATCATATACAAGTTTCTAAACGTATAATACAACACTTGTACATCTAGATCAAATCTCAAACTAGACTAACAACTTTCTAACATGCATTAGTTGTATTCATCGACTTCTTAACTCGAGTCTCCACTCTAAATCTCTCAATCTCGAGCCATCCAAATCTCGTTTGACTCGCTCTTGCCCCACCTGTAGTCATGCACACATACAAACAAAACAACAACTGGATAACTCCGGTGAGAATATAATTCTCAGTATAAAAGACATAAACATGCAATATCAACATATATCAACTTCAAGATATAAAAAGTAAATTGCATAATTTGTAAACAAACTTCTTCATTGAGGTTTTAAGCCGCTCCAGACCTCAAAATTCGTATACAATCCTGATTTAAGATTTAAAGTCTCTCCAGACACTCAAGATTCGTACCTGGTCTTGGATAGAGATTTAAAGTCTCTCCAGACACTCAAGATTCACATCTGAACCTTGGATGGATCCATATTCGATAGTTCATATCTGGTACGACAACAATATAACTTCAGTTATAATAAAAAGATCCACTACCTGTGATGGATCAACAATTCAAATTCAAAAACAAGAACGTACAAATAACAAGTATGTGGTTTTCTTCGGAAACACTCAAGAAATCATCAATCTCGAGTATCATATTCCTTATCAATCGACATCATTTTATACCTTCTATTTTCTTTCGAATCGTAGACACTTCAATTCTTGACATTCTACCATAAGAACATCAATCAAAATCTGCTCAAGTTCCTCATTCAATCTTCAAGGTAGAAACAACTTCAAACCTTGAAATCTTGCTTAATTCGAATTTGAATTCTCGAGTCGTCAAACTTCAATAAGAATCTGAAATATAGTGTTCATAATAAAGGAATATCATCTATAAATTTATATAATCTTCAGCTCAATCAAAAGACACGAAAATGGCTTCAAATCGTAAACCGGCGACGTAACAATTCGAAAGAGACAATTCCGAAAGCTTAAACATCAATATAAAAATGATCTAAATCCAATATTAACATCAATATACCGGCCCATAAACGTGATCATCAGCCCCATAATTTCAGAATTCATATCAATTCAAAATTTCGAACCGACGGCGTAACGGACCGAAATCGGCAACCGTAACTCATTTCCAACAATTCTAACAATCAAAATACACTTCAATACCCACATATCAGCATAATATTCATCAAACAACAACAATATCAGAAGCTTGAACTTCGAATTAAGGCTGTAAAATTATAAGAAATACAAACGATATCCATTCTTCGATCCGGCGTCGATATCGTAAATCATATTAACTGAAGAACATGAATATATAATCTATTTCTAAATCCTCCAACCACCATAATGTCGAAACCATCTGGATCAAGATAATACTTACATCAAATCAAAATTCTTCTTGCAAGGATCGCGGAACTACGCTCGGATTAAAAATCGGATGACCGGATCAAAAGATATCAAAGCTTGAACGGAACAGTCATGGCTTTTCTTCTTCTTTTTTGCTTCTCTCGACCTCTTCTGCTCAATGAAAATGAGATTCATTTCAATTACACAAATTATATACATCACACGTGTACAATCCCACTTGCAAGGGAAATTTCACGTTAGCCCCAAAATTGTTCCATATTTGCAAATCTTGAAAATGGTGAGGGTTTGATGTTCTGAAATTTCTCTCTTGGTTGTTGTTCTTCACGTGGAGAATGGTGAGGAGCAAGTGGAATTTGTGATATATATATATATATATATATATATATATATATATATAATCTATTTGCAGTTTAATTCCTGAAGTCTTCAGTAATTTCAAAACAGCCCTCGGTCAATCTTTTTAATTCAATTTCAATCACAAATAATTTAAGAATATTAGAATTTAATTCTAAACTCCAAAATTATCAAATTAAATATTCTCGAATTAAAATTAAAAATATAAATTTTATTTTAGCCCTTGAAACTTCGATATTCGCAAATCAGTCCCTGCTCGAGTTTCACCTTCTCCTTAAATCCTCTTTAATTCCCGAAACTCGGATTTTAAATCTTAAATCCCATAAATATTCAATTCAAATATTTAATCTTTTAATTTAAGAATCCCGAAATTAAATTTCAATATCCGTAAATTCTCAAATTAAATATTTTCGACTCGAAAATTAAATCTCTAATTTCATAAATTATCCAATTAATATTTTTTCAAATTCGAAATTTAAATCTCAAATTTCATAATTAAGAACTTAATATTTTCGGGCCTTACAGTTATCTTTGACCGCATCAAAGGTGGAGTTAGAACTCGCAACTTTGCTATTGTCACCACTTTCATAATCATTTTCATATCCTACCGCATCATCTTTTTCCTTGACCACATCAGAGGTAGCTGAAAGAGTGGGTGCCCTGTTAGCCAACTTGTGGCTAAGGGCCTTTATGACTGTAGAAACCCGCATTTCTAATTAGTGATTAATGAGTAATTAATCACGTGATCATGTTTAGAATAAGTAAAACATGATTAAGTAAGTTCTTGTTGGGATAACGGACTTTAGAAATGGATTCAGAGCACTCGAATTAGTTGAATTGGTTCAGCAGGATCGAACGATCTGAAGAGGAGTTCGGAGGATCCAAAGTGGATCGAAAGCTCCGTGCCAGGATCGAAGGCTTCGATCGAGATCGGACGCTCCGTCGGCGAGATCGGAAGCTCCGATCTGGACCAGGGCACATGTCATCGCTTACGTCAGCAAGATGACGTCATGGCTGATGTAATATTGAGCGATCGGAAGCTCCGAAGGTACGATCGGAGGTTCCGATCAAGTTCGGACGTTCCAAACCAGGTTCGGAGGCTCCGAACATTGCCTATAAATAGAGGGTCTGAGAATTCATTTTCTCGCACCAATTCCCTCTCTTCTCTCTGATTCCTAAGTCTTCTAACTCAGATCTAGGGAGATCTAGGCATCCTATGGGAAATTCGGAAGTGGCTTAGTGATCTAGACGTCGTCGCGGAGCTACGGCCTAATTTTGAGGCTATCTACAGCAAAGGGCTAACGACGGACGCAGGTATAGCTTTGGCATCCTAAATATATTTAGGAGTATGCAATAGCTTAATTAAGGCTTTTAGAACTTGATTGTTGATGCATGGATATTTGCATTGTAGTAGCTAGTAGACTGGACTAGTAGGCTTGGAGTCTAGACCAGCAGAGCTAGGTTTGACCAGCAGTGTTAGAGGTACGTAAGTACTGACCGAGATAGCCGGCATGATATATTTGCTTGTATGTTGCATGAGTATGTGCTATATGCTTTATCGTGTTTTAGCATGTTTTATCGTCTTAGCACATACATGATTTTACGTGTGACTGCATCCGGAGAGATGTGAGTCATTGACAGTCTCCATAGGGAACAATGATCTCATTTTGGACTCGAGTCAGGTATGACAGTTTCCATATGAGGCTTATATCCTGTTTTGGATTCGGGTCAGGATGGGGTTGGCTCAGCCCTGATATGGAGTGCACGAGTACCCCGCGGAGTAGCTCTCTAGCCGGTACTGTATATTCTCGGCGCCATGAGCAAGTGTTTTCACTTGAGTTTTAAATCATTTTTGTGCGCATATTTGTATTTATATCATTGCTTCATATTGAGCGTTCTAGCTCACGCCCCTGTGTTTGGGTATTGTGTACCTTGTGGCGGGGCAGGTTTGAGTCTGGACGGTCCAGGCGGCTCTCACCAGGATTGAGCTTTGGAGAGTGCGAGGTTGTAGAGGTGGATTTGTTTACCCTGAACCTTCGATTTGGTTGTATAACAGTATTTATACACTTGTGATAGCGTCGGTTGTATTCTGCCGATTGGATTTGTTGTATTTTAATTATCCGCACTTTACGCTTTAAGCTTTTATTGCGTGCGCTTTTACTATAACTCTGATTAGGTAGTGGATACGGGTTGGGTCACTACATTTTTGGTATCAGAGCGACGCATTGCACTGGGAATATCGTAAAGCAGATTAAGTAATTATCTATTTTTATATAACAGATGGCAGATTACGACGAGAGCCACGGTAGCATAGACGGCGGTCGTTGGGGCGATCCGAATGATCGTAGACATCGGGGACAGCCCGAGGAGCGCAGGCGAGTGAGCATGCGTAGATTCAAGGAGGTTAGCCCAAAGCCTTTGACGGGTGGTGAGTCAGCTGAGGAGGCGGAGGAGTGGATGGAGAGGATGGAGCAGTGCTTCCAGGAGTTCCGTTGCACGGCTGAGGATAGGATGGAGATTCTTGCCTTTATGCTTGAGGGCAGAGCGAGGAAGTGGTGGAGATCTACTTCCGCACCGTTCATAGCAGCTAGAGGTGCAGCTACTTGGGTTGAGTTCCGTACTGCTTATCCGAGATTTTATTTTCCTCCAGCTCTTCGCCAGGCGAAAGCCAATGAGTTGTTGATTTTGCGACAGGGGACGATGACGATCGAGGAGTACCAGCAGAAGTTCTTTGATCTGCTACCCTTTTGCCCTCATGTTGCTGATAGTTCTATGGCGAAGTTTGATCATTTCCTTCAGGGGTTGAACCCTGATATTCATCGGATGGTTGCTGTGGGCGGCGATGGGACTTACGAGGATTTGGTGGACCATTGTCGCCAGGCCGAGGACAGTATTAAGAGGAACAGGGGACTTTACTCTTCTTCTTCCAGGCCAGCGAGCTCTAGTCCTTTGGGTCCGAGAAGACAGTCTTTCAAGAAGCCAGGAGGTACTTCTTCTTCTTCCTCTGGATCTGGTGGAGTGCATAACTTTGGTGGCCAAAGGCCTAACCGTTGTCGTCAGTGCCAACGCAGACATCCGCCAGGGCAGTGTGGTCGATCGACCACTGCATGTTTCCAGTGTGGCTAGGAGGGTCACATGAAGAGAGATTGTCCTATGTTGATTGGGGCAGCGAGTGGTTCCGGAGGTTCTCAGGCATCTATCAAGCCACCTCAGTACCAGCAGCCACCTTTCCAGCAGCAGTATTCGCAGCAGCGCCAACAGCCGCAGCAGTCTCAGAGACAGCCTACTCAGACTCCTTCTCGGGGTCATTCTTCGTTGAGGCCACGTACCCAGGGTTAGGTCTTTGCGCTTAACCAGGAGCAGGCAGAGGCTGACAATGACCGGATGATTGCAGGTATCTGTAGTTTATGTGGTTTTCCTGCATATGTTTTAATTGATACCGGTGCATCACATTCTTTTGTCTCAGCACGTTTTCCTAAGAAGTATAGATTGCCATTTATTCCTTTAGACATGTTGCTAGTGGTTTCTACTCCTATGGGGAGTGAGGTTTTAGCCAAGCGTCTAGTTGTGGGTTGTATTTTGGATTTCGAGGGATATCAGCTTAGTGCTAACCTAATGATTCTAGCGATGGAGGATTTCGATTGCATCATTGGGATAGATCTATTGACTACCTACCGAGCGATAATGGATTGCTATCAGAGGTTTGTTCAGTTTCGTCCAGAGGATGATGAGTCATGGTATTTCTATGGTGAGGGAGCGCGACCCCTGATGCCAGTGGTTTCAGCTCTGAAGGCCCGGCGTGCTTTAGAGTCTGGCGGGGAAGGCTACCTTATCTACGCCATTGACGCATCCTTAGAAGAGCCAGATATCCAAGAGATACCAGTGGTTTGTGACTTCCCAGATGTATTTCCGGAGGAGATTCCAGGATTTCCACCAGTAAGGGAGATTGAGTTCGGCATTGAGTTAGTGCCAGGGACTGCACCGATTTCCAGAACTCCTTACCGATTGGCACCGTCAGAAATGAAAGAGTTGCAGAAGCAATTGCAAGATCTTCTTGATAAGGGTTATATTAGACCTAGCATTTCTCCATGGGGAACCCCAGTACTGTTTGTCAAGAATAAGGATGGTTCGATGCGGTTGTGTATTGACTAGCGTCAGTTGAATCAGGTGACAGTGAAGAATAAGTATCCTCTTCCGCGGATAGATGATCTCTTTGATCAGTTGCAGGGAACTTCTGTCTATTCGAAGATTGATCTTCGGTCTGGGTATCATCAGTTGCGAGTTCGACAAGAGGATGTTCCTAAGACAGCATTTTGTACGCGGTATGGACACTATGAGTTTCTAGTGATGCCGTTTGGTTTGACGAATGCTCCAGCTGTTTTTATGGATCTGATGAACAAAGTTTTCCACGACTTTCTGGATAAGTTCGTGGTGGTGTTCATCGATGACATTTTGGTGTATTTTTGTAGCATGGATGAGCATGCCTACCATCTCTATACTGTACTGCAGGTCTTGAGGGAGAGACAGTTGTACGCGAAGCTGAGTAAGTGTGACTTCTGGATTGACCGAGTTGTGTTCCTTGGTCATGTCATTTCTCAGGAGGGCGTATCTGTTGATCCTAGCAAGACAGAGGCTATTCTGAATTGGTCACGTCCGACTACAGCTTCTGAGATTCGTAGTTTCCTTGGTTTAGCAGGATACTATCGTCGTTTTGTGGAAAATTTCTCTCAGATAGCTAAGCCTTTGACTCAGTTGACGAATAAAGACGTTTCTTTCGTTTGGTCTGATGCTTGTGAAGACAGTTTTCGTGAGTTGAGACGTCGTTTGACGACAGCTCCAGTTCTTGCCTTACCGTCTGGATCAGGTGGTTTTGTAGTCTTCACTGATGCTTCTCTCCAGGGTTTGGGGTGTGTGTTGACTCAGAATGGCCACGTGATAGCTTATGCTTCCAGACAGTTGAAGACTCACGAGGAGAACTATCCCGTACACGATTTAGAGCTTGCAGCCATTGTCTTTGCTCTTAAGATATGGCATCACTATTTGTACGGAGAACGATTTGAGATCTTCACCGATCATAAGAGTCTGAAGTATCTGTTCACTCAGGCTGAGTTGAACATGTGACAACGTCGTTGGATGGATCTGTTGAAGGATTACGATTATGAGATCAAGTACCATCCAGGTTCTTCTAATCCTGTTGCTGACGTGCTTAGTCGCAAGATCTATGTTAGTTCCCTTCGTACTAGTTCAGTTTCGAAGGCAGTGGAGAAGTGTTGTTCTTTGGGATTCACATTCCGTCATAAGAAAGAACAGCAAGGGATTCGTGTTTCTTCTGTGCTTGCAGAGCCAGCGTTGTATCGACGAATCCGTGAAACTCAGAATTCTGATCTAAAGACTCAGAAGTTGGCCCGTTTGGCTGAGGGTAGTAATACTTCTGGTTTTCATCTGCAAGGAGACGGTCTGTTGTGTCTTTCTGGTCGAGTTGTGGTACCCGAGGATTCTACTTTGAGGGATGAGATCTTATCGCAAGCTCACCGTAGTCGATTCTCTGTACATCCAGGCAGCATGAAGATGTACAAGGATCTTCGCACTCGATTTGTTGGAGAACGCGGCGATCAGATCAATCAGAATTGATACCCGGTGCAGCGGAAGTTTAAAAATTTTATATGGAACGATTCCATAATGGGTATCAAAACTTTACGATTAAATTGTGTGTGTAAAAATTAAATAACAATTATAAATTTTTACCTCCAATCTCGAATCGAGATTATTGACACCAACAGATTGCTCTGCTCTTGTTGTATCTCCCAGGAACTGATGGACAAACTGTTCTTCAATCAGGTCCATGAACAGAGATTTAATCCCTCTGATAGATTGCACTAGAAAATCTATCAGAAGTTTCTACGAAGAGAATTAACGAATTTGATCCGTTAAACCAGACTGTAATTCAAAATTCACAGACTGGATTTTTCCCGAGAAGAGGGGAGGGGGGCGGCCACTGTTAGAGAGAAAACTAGGGTTTTTTCGAAAATTGTGACCTGTTGTGTGTAATTTCTGTACTGCAATAACTTATTTATAATGTAGGCCGCTAACAGCTTAGGGCCCATTAGTCATAAGTTCAAGTCTGACAAGCAAAGCCCGCATGTTCAAAAATTAATATAAAATTCATCGTGACTCTGATTGATAAACCGATTTTACCAATGTTCACAGAAACCATTTCTGCACCTTTTAAAGTCAAGATAAATTTTTCTGAATCCGAATTCAGTGGTTTCCAAAAATGCCCATCCCTATGTTATTTTAGGAAATCTTACTCCTCTACTCTTAAATAAGAAGTCCAACTTCTTTGTTCATTAAATTTAACTCTTTAAATTTAACTATCTCAACGGGGATTAAAAATCCATTACTCTGTGTGACCCTCAATGGTTCAGGGATACAGCTAGCCGTGGGCTCACAACTCCTTGTGACTCGGAACAACAATTTCCGACTTGCCCATCGAATCATGGTAAGAGCGCCTAGCAACATCGCCCCATGATTCCCTAGGTATCACTGATAGTGCCTGCAAGAACCAATAGATTTTGGTTAGCGTACAGTACGGTCCCTTCATCCATATATCCCGATCGAATCAACAACCATTGGTAAATCGAGAGTCGTTCGAGATTCGATAACTATGCAATACATCTTGAAGATCAAATAGTGACATCGCATGTGCTACTAAGAAACCATTTCTTAAAACACATCATGTACTCTGGCCAGAGATTCGTCACACTAATATCTCCTCAGATCGCATAGGATATCCACACTCGCAAGTATGTGGTGAATCCTTGACAACAAAGCATCGACTCCTATATGTGTTGTAACTGTACCCAATCCCGACACCTGATGACCCCAATAGAGTCGGTAAACGAGTCAAAGCACAGTACTAGCATATAGAGTCTCAATGATGTTTCAAGTAGTAAGGACTAATGGTGTACAACCAAAACCGCGGACTTTATCCACTCGATAAGTGATAACCACTTGGAAAGTCCGGATAGGGTAGTTCGATCATTCATCGTATGAATATCCATTTGCATGCTTTGAACATCTCTATGTTCCTTACCAATGAAACCTGGTACTCGGCATCGCAAATGCTAGTCTCAATCTCGAGCGATCCTTATCCTTATTAACGGACGGCTCAATCGACTAGGAACGATTTAGAATATACAGTGACTATAAGATGTGTTTCATGATAGACATCCCCATGTTCTACCACATCTTACATACACTATAGTATATTCAAGGTCTTTATCAAAACAACAATAGTATATCACAATATAACAATATGAAGAAAGATAAAGTCATTGCCATTAATAAAAGTGTAAATTATATTAAACAAAAGATTGTTTATACAAAGAGTCATCAAAGCCCTTAGCCACAAGTTGGCTCACCAGGCACCCACTCTTTCAATCTCCCACTTGCCCTAAAGCCAACTAGTCATACTACGTAGACCCATTGCTTCGCGATGTTTGTCAAATAATGGTCCTGGCAAGGGCTTAGTAAGTGGATCAGCGATATTGTCTGCAGAGGCCACTCTTTCGACAGTGATGTCTCCTCTTTCCACAATCTCCCGGATGATGTGGTATTTCCTCAGTACGTGTTTGGATCTTTGATGAGACCTTGGTTCCTTTGCCTGAGCAACGGCACCCGTGTTGTCACAGTACATCGGGACTGGACCAACAACT
Organism: Henckelia pumila; assembly: GCF_033568475.1. Taxonomy (NCBI): domain Eukaryota; kingdom Viridiplantae; phylum Streptophyta; class Magnoliopsida; order Lamiales; family Gesneriaceae; genus Henckelia; species Henckelia pumila. The sequence continues at coordinate 77,432,853 of NC_133121.1, forward strand.
TCAGGAATAACGCCCAACTCTTGGACGAAATTCCTCATCCAAACGGCCTCTTTAGCAGCAGCTGATGCTGCAATGTATTCTGCCTCAGTGGTGGAATCCGCTGTGGTGTCCTGCTTGGAACTCTTCCAAGAGACAGCACCGCCATTGAGCATGAACACAAATCCAGAGGTTGACTTCGAGTCATCAACGTCACTTTGGAAGCTAGAGTCGGTATAGCCTTCCAATTTTAGTTCTCTTCCTCCATATACCATGAACATATTCTTAGTCCTTCGTAAGTACTTAAGAATGTCCTTCACGGCTTTCCAATGCATTTGACCGGGATTAGCTTGATATCTGCTCGTGACACTCAGAGAAAATGCTACATCCGGTCTGGTAGATATCATCCCATACATGATACTACCAATGGCTGACGCATATGGTACATGTGTCATTTTCTCTATCTCTTCATCAGTCTTGGGACACATAGACTTGGATAGAGAAACTCCATGACACATGGGTAGATGTCCTCTCTTGGACCCATCCATTGAAAACCGTTTCAATATGGTGTCGATGTAGGTTGATTGAGTGAGTCCTATCATTCTCTTAGATCTATCTCTATAGATCTGTATCCCTAGAATATAGGATGCCTCACCCAAATCCTTCATCGAGAATCTACCTGATAACCATATCTTTGTTGACTGCAATATCCCTAAATCATTCCCAATGAGTAGGATGTCATCAACATAAAGTACTAAGAATGTCACAGCATCCTTAACTACTTTCTTGTACACGCATGGTTCATCCGGGTTCTTGATGAAACCAAAATCCTTTATTGTTTCATCAAATTTCTGGTTCCAACTTCTTGATGCTTGTTTTAGACCATAGATCGATCTCTGAAGCTTGCATACCTTATGCTCGCTTCCCATGGATGTGTATCCCTCAGGCTGCGTCATATAGATCTCTTCCTTAATGTTTCCATTAAGAAATGCAGTCTTCACATCCATTTGCCATATCTCATAGTCATACCAAGCAGCTATGGCAATAAGGATTCTTATGGACTTGAACATTGCAACTAGTGAAAAGGTTTCATCATAGTCAACTCCTTGTCTTTGAGTATAACCTTTCGCCACCAATCGCGCCTTGTAGGTCAATACCTTACCATCAGGCCCAAGCTTTCTCTTGTAGATCCATTTACACCCTATTGGAACAATTCCATCGGGAGGATCTACTAAAGACCAAACTTGGTTTGTATGCATCGAATCTATTTCCGACTGCATAGCTTCAAGCCATAAATTTGAATCCGCATCAGAAATTGCTTCTTTGAAGTTTCTTGGATCACATCCAACATCGGGTTCATCTTGATCCCCTTCAAGAAGAAGACCATATCGAATAGGAGGTCTAGAAGTCCTCTCGGATCTTCTAGGTATAGGCGTGTCTATCAATGGTTCCTGTGGTGTAGGATCGTTATTTTGTATTTCTGGTTCTTCTCGAATTTCTTCGAGTTCCATCATCTCGCCTTTCTTATCCAATAAGAACTCCTTCTCCAAGAAGGTGGCATTCCTTGAAACAAACACCTTTGTTTCAGCAGGATGATAGAAATAATATCCGATTGAATTCTTCGGATACCCTACAAAATAACATAAGGTGGATCGACTATCCAACTTATCTCCCACTGTCTGCTTCACGTAAGCAGGACATCCCCAAATCCTCAAGTACGAACACTTAGGAGCTTTGCCATTCCATAACTCGTATGGTGTTTTGTCCACTGCTTTAGTGTGGACGTTGTTCAACAACAATACCGCCGTTTCAAGCGCGTAGCCCCAAAATGAAGGTGGAAGTTCAGTGAAGCTCATCATGGATCGAACCATGTCCAACAAAGTTCGATTACGACGCTCCGATACACCATTCAGCTGAGGTGTCATAGGAGGAGTCCACTGTGAAAGAGTGGGTGCCCAGTGAGCCAACTTGTGGCTATGGGCTTTGATGACTCTTTGTACAAATGATCTTTTGTTTAATGTAATTTACACTTTTATTAATGGCAATGACTTTATCTTTCTTCATATTGTTATATTATGATATACTATTGTTGTTTTGATAAAGACCTTGAATATACTATAGTGTATGTAAGATGTGGTAGAACATGGGGATGTCTGTCATGAAATACATCTTATAGTCACTGTATATTCTAAACTGTTCCTAGTCGATTGAGCCGTCCGAGAATAAGGTTAAGGATCGCTCGAGTTTGAGACTAGCATTTGCGATGCGGAGTACCACGTTTCATTGGTAGGGAACATGGAGATGTTCGAAGCATGCAAATGGATATTCATAGGATGAATAATCGAACTACCCTATCCGGACTTTCCAAGTGGTTATCACTTATCGAGTGGATTAAGTCCGCGGTTTTGGTTGTACACCATTAGTCCTTACTACTTGAAACATCATGGAGACTCTATATGCTAGTACTGTGCTTTGACTCGTTTACCGACTCTATGGGGGTCATCAGGTGTCGGGATTGGGTACAGTTACAACACATATAGGAGTCGATGCATTGTTGTCAAGGATTCACCACATACTTGCGAGTGTGGATATCCTATGCGATCTGAGGAGATATTAGTGTGACGAATCTCTGGCCAGAGTACTTAATGTGATTTAAGAAATGGTTTCTTAGTAGCACATGCGATGTCACTAATTTGATCTTCAAGATGTATTGCATAGTTATCGAATCTTGAGCGACTCTCGATATACCAATGGTTGTTGATTCGATCGGGATATTTGGATGAAGGGACCGTACTGTACGCTAACCAAAATCTACTGGTTCTTGTAGGCACTATCAGTGATACCTAGGGAATCATGGGGCGATGTTGCTAGGCGCTTTACCATGATTCGTTGGGCAAGTCGGAAATCGTTGTTCCGAGTCACAAGGAGTTGTGAGCCCACGGCTAGCTGTATCCCTGAACCATTGAGGGTCACACAGTGTAATGGAGTTTTAATCCCCGTTGAGATAGTTAAATTTAAAGAGTTAAATTTAATGAATAAAGAAGTTGGACTTCTTAAATAAGAGTAAGGGAGTAGGATTTCCTAAAATGACATAGGGATGTACATTTTTGGAAACCACTGAATTCGGATTCAGGAAAATTTATCTTGACTTTAAAATGTGCGGAAATGGTTTCTGTGCACATTGGTGAAATCGGTTCATCAATCGGAGTCACGATGAATTTTATATTAATTTCTGAACATGCGGGCTTTGCTTGTCGGGCCTCAACTTATGACCAATGGGCCCTAAGGTGTTAGTGGTCTGCATTATAAATAAGTTATTGCAGTACAGAAATTACAAACAACAGGTCATAATTTGAGACAGGTTTTTCGAAAACCCTAGCCTGTTGGAAAACTGGCGAGTTCCCAGACCAATTACGATTGATACCCGGTGCAGCGGAAGTTTAAAAATTTTTCATGGAACGTTTCCATGGTATGGGTATCAACCGTTCATCGATTGAATTACGTGTGTGTGTAAAATTTAAATAACAATTAAATAAATTTTACCTCAAATCTCGCAACGAGATTAATGGACACCAACAGAACAATTCTGCTCTTGTTGTCTCTCCCTGGAACCGATGAACGCCTTCAATCAGGTCCACGAACAGAGGTTTAATCCCTCTGATAGATTGCACTAGAAAATCTATCAGAAGTTTTCTGCGAAGAGAATATACGAATTTGATTCGTTATTCCTTACTGCGATTCAAAATCACAGACCGGAATTTTCTCGGGCAGAGCAGGAGGGGGACGGCCGAAAATTCTTTGAGAGAGAAGGGTTTCGATTTTTTTTCTCTGTCTCAAAAATTATGACCTGTTGTGTGTAATTTCTGTACTGAAATAACTTATTTATAATGCAGGCCACTAACACCTTAGGGCCCATTAGTCATAAGCTGGGGCCCGACAAGCAAAGCCCGCTCGTTCAGAAATTAATATAAAATTCATCGTGACTCCGATTGATGAAACGATTTCACCAATGTGCACAGAAACCATTTCTGCACGTTTTAAAGTCAAAATAAATTTTCCTGAATCCGAATTCAGAGGTTTCCAAAAATGTCCATCCCTATGTCATTTTAGGAAATCCTACTCCCTTACTCTTATTTAAGAAGTCCAACTCCTTAGTTCATTAAATTTAACTCTTTAAATTTAACTATCTCAACGGGGATTAAAACTCCATTACACTGTGTGACCCTCAATGGTTCAGGGATACAGCTAGCCGTGGGCTCACAACTCCTTGTGACTCGGAACAACACTTTCCGACTTGCCCAACGAATCATGGTAAAGCGCCTAGCAACATCGCCCCATGATTCCCTAGGTATCACTGATAGTGCCTACAAGAACCAGTAGATTTTGGTTAGCGTACAGTACGGTCCCTTCATCCATATATCCCGATCGAATCAACAACCATTGGTATATCGAGAGTCGCTCAAGATTCGATAACTATGCAATACATCTTGAAGATCAAATTAGTGACATCGCATGTGCTACTAAGAAACCATTTCTTAAATCACATCAAGTACTCTGGCCAGAGATTTGTCACACTAATATCTCCTCAGATCGCATAGGATATCCACACTCGCAAGTATGTGGTGAATCCTTGACAACAATGCATTGACTCCTATATGTGTCGTAACTGTACCCAATCTCGACACCTGATGACCCCCTCAGAGTCGGTAAACGAGTCAAAGCACAGTACTAGCATATAGAGTCTCCATGATGTTTCAAGTCGTAAGGACTAATGGTGTACAACCAAAACCGCGGACTTTATCCACTCGATAAGTGATAACCACTTGGAAAGTCCGGATAGGGTAGTTCGACTATTCATCCTATGAATATCCATTTGCATGCTTCGAACATCTCCATGTTCCCTACCAATGAAACGTGGTACTCCGCATCGCAAATGCTAGTCTCAAACTCGAGCGATCCTTATCCTTATTATCGGACGGCTCAATCGACTAGGAACGGTTTTAGAATATACAGTGACTATAAGATGTATTTCATGATAGACATCTCCATGTTCTACCACATCTTACATACACTATAGTATATTCAAGGTCTTTATCAAAACAACAATAGTATATCACAATATAACAATATGAAGTAATATAAAGTCATTGCCATAAAAGTGTAAATAATATTAAACAAAAGATTGTTTATACAAAGAGTCAACAAAGCCCATAGCCACACAGTTGGCTCACTGGGCACCCACTCTTACAATCTCCCACTTGCCCTATAGCCAACTAGTCATACTACGTAGACCCATTGCTTCGCGATGTTTGTCAAACAATGGTCCTGGCAAAGGCTTAGTAAGTGGATCAGCGATATTGTCTGCAGAGGCCACTCGTTCGACACTGATGTCTCCTCTTTCCACAATCTCCCGGATTATGTGGTATTTCCTCAGTACGTGTTTGGATCTTTGATGAGACCTTGGTTCCTTTGCTTGAGCAACGGCACCCGTGTTGTCGCAGTACACCGGGACTGGACCAACAAATTCAGGAATGACGCCCAACTCTTGGACGAAATTCCTCATCCAAACGGCCTCTTTAGCAGCAGCTGATGCTGCAATGTATTCAGCCTCAGTGGTGGAATCCGCTGTGGTGTCCTGCTTGGAACTCTTCCAAGAGACAGCACCACCATTGAGCACGAACACAAATCCAGAGGTTGACTTCGAGTCATCCACATCACTTTGGAAGCTAGAGTCGGTATAGCCTTCCAGTTTGAGTTCTCGTCCTCCATAAACCATGAACATATTCTTAGTCCTTCGCAAGTACTTAAGAATGTCCTTCACGGCTTTCCAATGCATCTGACCAGGATTAGACTGATATCTGCTCGTGACACTCAGAGCAAATGCTACATCCGGTCTGGTAGATATCATCCCATACATGATACTACCTATAGCTGACGCATATGGTACATGTGTCATATTCTCTATCTCTGCTTCAGTCTTGGGACACATAGACTTGGATAGAGAAACTCCATGACACATGGGTAGATGTCCTCTCTTGGACCCATCCATTGAAAACCGTTTCAATATGGTATCGATGTAGGTTGATTGAGTGAGTCCTATCATTCTCTTAGATCTATCCCTATAGATCTGTATCCCAAGAATGTAGGATGCCTCACCCAAATCCTTCATCGAAAATCTACCTGATAACCATATCTTTGTTGACTGCAACATCCCTACATCATTCCCAATGAGTAGGATGTCATCAACATAAAGTACTAAGAATGTCACCGCATCCTTAACTACTTTCTTGTACACGCAAGGTTCCTCCGGGTTCTTGATGAAACCAAAATCTTTTATTGTTTCATCAAATTTCTGGTTCCAACTTCTTGATGCTTGTTTTAGACCATAAATTGATCTCTGAAGCTTGCATACCTTATGCTCGCTTCCCATGGATGTGTACCCCTCAGGCTGCTTCATATAGATTTCTTCCTTAATGTCTCCATTAAGAAAAGCAGTCTTCACATCCATTTGCCATATCTCATAGTCATACCATGCAGCTATGGCAATAAGGATTCTTATGGACTTGAACATTGCAACTGGTGAAAAGGTTTCGTCATAGTCAACTCCTTGCCTTTGAGTATAACCTTTAGCCACCAATCGCGCCTTGTAGGTCAATACCTTACCATCAGGCCCAAGCTTTCTTTTGTAGATCCATTTACACCCTATTGGAACAATTCCATCGGGAGGATCCACTAAAGACCAGACTTGGTTAGTATGCATCGAATCCAATTCTGATTGCATAGCTTCAAGCCATAAATTCGAATCCGCATCAGAAATTGCTTCCTTGAAGCTTCTTGGATCACATCCAATGTCGGGTTCATCTTGACCCTCTTCAAGAAGAAGACCATATCGAACTGGAGGTCTAGAAGTCCTCTCGGATCTTCTAGGTGCAGGCGTGTCCAGCAATGGTTCCTGAGGTGTGGGATCGTTATTTTGTATTTCGGGTTCTTCTCGAACTTCTTCGAGTTCCATCATCTCGCCTTTCTTATCCAATAAGAACTCCTTCTCCAAGAAGGTGGCATTCCGTGAAACAAACACCTTTGTTTCAGCAGGATAATAGAAATAATATCCGATTGAATTCTTCGGATACCCCACAAAATAACACAAGCTGGATCGACTATCCAACTTATCTCCCACTGTCCGCTTCACGTAAGCAGGACATCCCCAAATCCTCAAGTACGAATACTTAGGAGCTTTGCCATTCCATAACTCGTATGGTGTTTTGTCCACTGCTTTAGTGTGGACGTTGTTCAACAACAATACCGCCGTTTCAAGCGCATAGCCCCAAAACGAAGGTGGAAGCTCAGTGAAGCTCATCATAGATCGAACCATGTCCAACAAAGTTCGATTACGACGCTCCGATACACCATTAAGCTGTGGTGTCATAGGAGGAGTCCACTGAGAGAGAATCCCGTTCTCTTTTAGATAGTCCAAAAACTCGGTACTCAAGTATTCTCCACCTCGATCCGATCGAAGTGCTTTAATACTTTTACCTAGCTTGTTTTCTACTTCAGCCTTGAATTCTTTGAACTTTTCAAATGCTTCAGACTTATATTTCATTAAATATAAATACCCATACCTAGAATAATCATCAGTAAAGGTAATGAAGTAGGTGTGGCCATGTTGAGTCCCTACTCTAAATGGACCACAAACATCTGTATGGATCAAATCCAACAGATTTTGACTACGTTCAGGCTTCCCCTTAAAAGGAGATTTAGTCATTTTCCCTTTTAGGCAGGATTCACAAGTAGGTAGAGAGTTAATATCAGACATATCAAACATGCCCTCTCCCACTAGCTTGTTCATCCTCTTTGAGGAAATATGACCTAGTCTAGCGTGCCAAAGGTTTGCCGGGTTTTGACTATCGATTTTCCTTTTGTTTGTTGTCGCCGGTTTGTCAATACAATTTACTGGAACGTCTTTTAGTTTTAAATTGTATAGATCGTTTTCAAGTTGTCCATTTCCAATTAAACATTCATTCTTGTAAATATTGCAAATCCCATTCACAAAATTACAAGAATAACCATCTCTATCAAGCATAGAAATAGAAATAATGTTTTTAATTAAATCTGGCACAAATAAAACATCTCTCAACAATAATTTAAAACCATTCTGCAAAATCAAACAAACATCTCCAATGGCCGTAGCTTCAACTCTGGAACCATTCCCGAGCCTCAGCTGGGTCTCACCCATTCTAAGCCTGCGACTTCTTGTCATCACCTGCAAATCATTGCAAATGTGAGATCCACATCCGGTATCCAATACCCAAGAAGTTGTATTAAGTGACATGTTTATTTCGATATAGAACATACCCTTTGCAGTTCCCAACTGCTCAAGATACTCTTTGCAGTTGCGCTTCCAATGACCCGGCTTCTTGCAGTAATGGCAAACATCCTTGGATTTTCCATCGTTTGAAGCCTTTGTCTTTTGCTTCTTCTCGGGTTCCACTTTCTTGGGTGGGGCAGAACGTTTCTTGCCCTTCATACTTGGCCCCTTCTTAGCAGAAGATGAGGAGCCCACCAAGAAAGCTGGCTTATCCTTCTTAAGTGTGGATTCATATGTAACGAGCATATTGACCATCTCTTCAAGGGTGGCCTCTATCTTGTTCATATTAAAATTTATCACGAATCCATCAAATGAAGAAGGAAGAGATAGAAGCAGCAAGTCCACATTGAGTTCATGCTCCAACACCAAATCAAGGGTCGCTAACTTCTGTATGAGCCAAATCACTCGTACCCCATGATCACGGACCGAAGTCCCTTCACGCATGCGGCACGTCATCAACTCCTTAACAGTAGAGAACCTTTCAGCCCTCGACTGAGCCCCAAAAAGTTCCTTGAGTTGCGTGTGAATGTCAGCAGCATTCACCGTGTCCTCAAATCGCCTCTGGAGTTCATCAGACATCGAGGCTTGCATATAGCATTTGGTCTTGATGTCATGGTCACACCATGCATCAAGTTTGGCCAATTCCTCCGGACTTATGTCAGCTGGTGCTTCCTTCGGAGGTGCTTTCTCTAACACGTAGAGCATTTTCTCCGAAGTTAAGACAATCTTCAACTTCCGGAACCATTCCGTATAGTTGGCGCCAGTCAGCTTGTTTTGTTCGAGGATCGAGAATAAAGGATTTCGCGAATTCATTGTATGAAATACTGAAAAGGAAAAACAGACATATATCAATGATTGTTTAACAATTTACTAAGACATAAAATAGGCGAATTTAATTTTATGAATCTCACTCCCACTATTTTAACGATTTCACCACCCTCTAGTGAAAACGGGAAACTTTTTCCTTAGTGAGAACATGGAGTCCAATTGACAAACTTATGGTCCCGAATAATATCAGCCAACCATAATTCTCAAAAGGTAGAGCCCAATTGCTTCCAAAGCAACCCCCATGTATTTACCTCATGTCCAATAAGGGCCCAATAATATGACGCCGTTTAAAGTGACATGTCAAGATGACCCATCAATATTAAGTTGTGATGGACGGTCGCCATGTGGATCCCCCAATAATATGAGCCGATCCCATGGGAGTTCCACCCAACTTACAACATTTGTCGATCCAATGTACAGCTTTCCGACGGACGGGCCCCCCCAATAATATGAGCCGGACCGTATCCGCGGGTAGCATCACATACATTGACCGTTGATGGAAGGTAGGAACATTTAAACAATATTTAAATTTCCTTTATTTATCTTGATATAAATTTTAAATCATATTTAAAATGAGGGATTTTATTTATAAAAATATTTGTCTCATCATATTTAATTTATTGCATGCATTGCCGGATTCACGCAATTTATGTCTAAACATGCATACAATCATAATATCACATATTATATAGGATGATCGATTCCATTTCTAATTGACCCGTGGTTGCCAATCACGGGTCTTAGTCCAATCCTAGGTAATATGCAGTATGCAAATGCAATCCTATTACATATGCTTCCAATTTACATTTCTTCAGTCTTCATTGTTTGCTGGGCCCACCATCTTCAAATCTTGATCTCCCACTAAATCTAATGTATTTACAATAAATAACAATGACAAGTAGGGGATACATTTTTAGGGGTGGGAACGGGCTATAAACCAAGCCCACTTTTATTACATATGACATTCATATCGGGCCATAAACCAGGCCCATTAATAAAACCAACAACAATAAAGACAAAATGTAAATTCCTAACATACACCTACAAAATTGGTCATGGCAATCGATCATCCTTATCCAATAACATTTAATTCAAAATTAATTTATTGGATAACATGCTGTGGCAATTCAAATTTAAACAAGATAAAATCATATTTTATATATAAAATCACATTTCACATATAAAATCATATTTTATCTCCATATCAAATAAAATCATATTTTATCTATAAAATCCAATTTTACAAATAAAATCATATTTTACTTAATATATCATAAGATCATATCTTATCATCAATTGTACCAAAATAATTGATTTCAAAATTCAATTTACGGATAAAATATTAAAATTTTCCAAAAATTCAAATTTATCCAAAATCAATTTTAAAATTTACGGACTCGAACAATTCGATCCGAAATCTCGTGAACCAATCAAAAACAATTTTTGACCGGACCAAAAATAAAATTTTAAAATATTAAAATTAATTTTTAATAAAATATTAATTTTTCCCGCGGGCCACCCGGGACACTCCCGGGTTGGCCCGCACCCGGGGCGCGGGCCGGGGCAGCCCGGCTGCCCCCTTAGGGCAGCAACGCTTGCTGCCCTGGCGGCGCCTGGCGCCGCCGCTGGGCGGCGCCGAGCGCTGCCCTGCGCAGCGCCCAGCGCTGCGCTGGGCAGCGCACAGCGCTGCCCTGGGCAGCGACGGTCGCCGCCCTGGGCGGCGCCGTGCGCCGCCCCTGGGGGCAGCGACCATCACTGCCCCCTCCGGGCAGCGATCCAATCGCTGCCCGGGTTTCGCCCCCGGAAAAAAAAAATTTTTTTTTTTATTAAAAATATTTATTTTGTTTCATAAACCGAGACTCAAAAATTTTGTACAATTGATTAATTCAATCGATTGATCTGAGCAACCTGGCTTTGATACCACTGTTGGAAAACTGGCGAGTTCCCAGACCAATTACGATTGATACCCGGTGCAGCGGAAGTTTAAAAATTTTTCATGGAACGTTTCCATGGTATGGGTATCAACCGTTCATCGATTGAATTACGTGTGTGTGTAAAATTTAAATAACAATTAAATAAATTTTACCTCAAATCTCGCAACGAGATTAATGGACACCAACAGAACAATTCTGCTCTTGTTGTCTCTCCCTGGAACCGATGAACGCCTTCAATCAGGTCCACGAACAGAGGTTTAATCCCTCTGATAGATTGCACTAGAAAATCTATCAGAAGTTTTCTGCGAAGAGAATATACGAATTTGATTCGTTATTCCTTACTGCGATTCAAAATCACAGACCGAAATTTTCTCGGGCAGAGCAGGAGGGGGACGGCCGAAAATTCTTTGAGAGAGAAGGGTTTCGATTTTTTTTCTCTGTCTCAAAAATTATGACCTGTTGTGTGTAATTTCTGTACTGAAATAACTTATTTATAATGCAGGCCACTAACACCTTAGGGCCCATTAGTCATAAGCTGGGGCCCGACAAGCAAAGCCCGCTCGTTCAGAAATTAATATAAAATTCATCGTGACTCCGATTGATGAAACGATTTCACCAATGTGCACAGAAACCATTTCTGCACGTTTTAAAGTCAAAATAAATTTTCCTGAATCCGAATTCAGAGGTTTCCAAAAATGTCCATCCTATGTCATTTTAGGAAATCCTACTCCCTTACTCTTATTTAAGAAGTCCAACTCCTTAGTTCATTAAATTTAACTCTTTAAATTTAACTATCTCAACGGGGATTAAAACTCCATTACACTGTGTGACCCTCAATGGTTCAGGGATACAGCTAGCCGTGGGCTCACAACTCCTTGTGACTCGGAACAACACTTTCCGACTTGCCCAACGAATCATGGTAAAGCGCCTAGCAACATCGCCCCATGATTCCCTAGGTATCACTGATAGTGCCTACAAGAACCAGTAGATTTTGGTTAGCGTACAGTACGGTCCCTTCATCCATATATCCCGATCGAATCAACAACCATTGGTATATCGAGAGTCGCTCAAGATTCGATAACTATGCAATACATCTTGAAGATCAAATTAGTGACATCGCATGTGCTACTAAGAAACCATTTCTTAAATCACATCAAGTACTCTGGCCAGAGATTTGTCACACTAATATCTCCTCAGATCGCATAGGATATCCACACTCGCAAGTATGTGGTGAATCCTTGACAACAATGCATTGACTCCTATATGTGTCGTAACTGTACCCAATCTCGACACCTGATGACCCCCTCAGAGTCGGTAAACGAGTCAAAGCACAGTACTAGCATATAGAGTCTCCATGATGTTTCAAGTCGTAAGGACTAATGGTGTACAACCAAAACCGCGGACTTTATCCACTCGATAAGTGATAACCACTTGGAAAGTCCGGATAGGGTAGTTCGACTATTCATCCTATGAATATCCATTTGCATGCTTCGAACATCTCCATGTTCCCTACCAATGAAACGTGGTACTCCGCATCGCAAATGCTAGTCTCAAACTCGAGCGATCCTTATCCTTATTATCGGACGGCTCAATCGACTAGGAACGGTTTTAGAATATACAGTGACTATAAGATGTATTTCATGATAGACATCTCCATGTTCTACCACATCTTACATACACTATAGTATATTCAAGGTCTTTATCAAAACAACAATAGTATATCACAATATAACAATATGAAGTAATATAAAGTCATTGCCATAAAAGTGTAAATAATATTAAACAAAAGATTGTTTATACAAAGAGTCAACAAAGCCCATAGCCACACAGTTGGCTCACTGGGCACCCACTCTTACATAGCCTCCTCTCTCTCAAAGTGGCCGAACACCCTCCCTTCTCTGCGTGAGAAATTCCGGTCTGTGATTTTGAATTGCAGTCTGGAATAGCGAATCAAATTCGTTTATTCTCTTCGTAGAAAACTTCTGATAGATTTTCTAGTGCAATCTATCAGAGGGATTAAACCTCTATTCGTGGACCTGATTGAAGGAAAGCTTGTTCATCAGTTCCAGGGAGATACAAGAAGCGCAGAGAAATCTGTGTGGTGTCCAATAATCTCGCTTCGAGATTGAAGGTAAAATTAATAATTGTTATTTAATTTTACACACACTTATAATTTAATCGTTAAACGGTTGATACCCACACTATGGAATTGTTCCATAATAAAATTTTTAAACTTCCGCTGCACCGGGTATCAATCGTGATTGATCTGAGAGCCGCGTTTTCCAACAGTGGTATCAGAGCCAGGTTGCTCAGATCAAACGATTAAATTAATCGATTGTACAAAAATTTTTGAGTCTTGGTTTTTTAAAACAAAATAAATATTTTAAATAAAAAAAAAAAAATTTTTTTCGGGCAAAACCCGGGCAGCGATTGGATCGCTGCCCGGTGGGGCAGCGACGGTCGCTGCCCCGGGCGGCGCACGGCGCCGCCCAAAGGGGGCGCACAGCGCCGCCCAGGGGCGGCGCTCAGCGCCGCCAGGGCAGCGCTCGGCGCTGCCCAGCGCAGGGCAGCGCTCGGCGCCGCCCAGGGGCGGCGCCAGGCACCGCCAGGGCAGCGATTGTCGCTGCCCCGGCCCGCACCCACGGGTGCGGGCCGGCCCGGGAGTGTCCCGGGCGGCCCGCGGGAAAAAAAATTATTTTTTTATTTATTTAAATTAATTTTAATTTGTTAAAATTTTATTTTTGGTCCGGTCAAAAATTGTTTTTGATTGGTTCACGAGGCATCGGATCGAATTGTTCGAGTCCGAAAATTTTAAAATTGATTTTTGGATAAATTTGAATTTTTGGAAAATTTTAATGTTTTATCCTTAAATTGAATTTTGAAATCAATTATTTTTGGTACAATTGATGATAAGATTTGATCTTATGTATATATTAAGTAAAATATGATTTTATCTATAAAATTAGATTCTGTAGATAAAATATGATTTTATTTAATAAAAGGTAAAATATGATTTTATATGTAAAATATGATTTTATATATAAAATATGATTTTATCCTGTTTAAATTTAAATTGCCATATGCATGATATCCAATAAATTAATTTTGAATTAAATGTTATTGGATAAGGATGATCGATTGCCATGACCAATTTTGTAGGTGTATGTTAGGAATTTACATTTGTTTTATTGTTGTTGGTTTTATTAATGGGCCTGGTTTATGGCCCGTTCCCACCCCTAAAATGTATCCCCTACTTGTCATTGTTATTTATTGTAAATACATTAGATTTAGTGGGAGATCAAGATTTGAAGATGGTGGGCCCAGCAGACAATAAAGACAGAAGAAATGTAAATTGGAAGCACATGTAATAGGATTGCATTGCATACTGCATATTACCTAGGATTTGACTAAGACTCGTGATTGGCAACCACGGGTCAATTAGAAATGGAATCGATCATCCTATATAATATATGATATTATGATTGTATGCATGTTTTAGACATAATTGCGTGAATCCGACAAGCATGCAATAATTTGAAATTGATGAAACAAATTTTTATAATTAAAAATCCCTCATTTTAAATATGATTTAAAATTGATATCAAGATAAATAAAGGAAATTTAAATTTGTTTAAATATTCCTACCTTCCATCAACGGTCAATGTATGTGATGCTACCCGCGGATACGGTCTGGCTCATATTATTGGGGGGGGCCCGTCCGTCGGAAAGCTGTACATTGGATCGACACATGTTGTAAGTTGGGTGGAACTCCCATGGGATCGGCTCATATTATTGGGGGATCCACATGGCGACCGTCCATCACAACTTAATATTGATGGGTCATCTTGACATGTCACTTTAAACGGCGTCATATTATTGGGCCCTTATTGGACATGAGGTAAACACATGGGGGTTGCTTTGGAAGCAATTGGGCTCTACCTTTTGAGAATTATGGTTGGCTGATATTATTCGGGACCATAAGTTTGTCAATTGGACTCCATGTTCTCACTAAGGAAAAAGTTTCCCGTTTTCACAAGAGGGTAGTGAAATCGTTAAAATAGTGGGAGTGAGATTCATAAAATTAAATTTCGCCTATTTTATGTCTTAGTAAATTGCTTAAACAATCATCGATAATTGTCTGTTTTATCTCAGTAATCCACATGTTTCTATTCTCCAACAAAACAAACTTACTGGCGCAAACAATACAGAATGATTCCATAAGTTAAGATTGTCCTAAGTTCGGAAAAGATTTTCTAAAGTGTTAGAAAAGGCTTCTCCGAAAACAGCCCCGGCTGATGTAACTGCCGAAAGGTTGGCCGAACTAGAGAAATGGTTGGACCATGATCTCAAGGCCAAATGTTACATGCAAAATTGGACAAGTCTAAACAAGTTTGCCATCACTGCAAGAAACCCGGTCATTAGAAACGTAACTGCAAGGAATACCTCAAGCAGTTGCGAACTGCAAAGGGTATGTTTTACATTAAAATGTTTTTCTTTATACTACTTCTTGGGTATTGGATACCAGATGTAGATCTCATATTTGCAATGAGTTGCAAATGATGACAAGAAGTAATAGGCTAAGGATGGGTGAGACCCAGTCAAGGCTCGGGAATGGTTCCAGAGATAAATCCAAAGCTATAGGAGACATTTTTGCAGAACAATTTTAAGTTTTTTGAGAGATGTTTTATTTGTTCCAGATTTGATTAAAAACATTATTTCTGTTTCTATGCTTGATAGAGATAGTTATTCTTGCAATTTTGTGAATGGGATTTGCAATATTTACAAGAATGAATGTTTGATTGGAAATGGACAACTTGAAAACGATCTATACAACTTAAAACTAAAAGACGTTCCAATAAATTATGCTGATAAACCGGCAACAACAAACAAAAGGAAAATCGATAGTCAAAACCCGGCAAACCTTTGGCACGCTAGACTAGGTCATATTTCCTCAAGGAGGACGAACAAGCTAGTGGGAGAGGGCATGTTTGATATGTCTGATATTAACTCTCTACCTACTTGTGAATCCTGCCTAAAAGGAAAAATGACTAAATCTCCTTTTAAGGGGAAACCTGAGCGTAGTCAAAATCTGTTGGATTTGATCCATACAGATGTTTGTGGTCCATTTAGAGTTGGGACTCAATATGGCCACACCTACTTCATTACCTTTACTGATGATTATTCAAGGTATGGGTATTTATATTTAATGAAATATAAGTCTGAAGCATTTGAAAAGTTCAAAGAATTCAAGGCTGAAGTAGAAAACAAGCTAGGTAAAAGTATTAAAACACTTAGATCGGATCGAGGTGGAGAATACTTGAGTATCGAGTTTTTGGACTATCTGAAAGAGAATGGGATTCTCTCTCAGTGGACTCCTCCTATGACACCACAGCTGAATGGTGTATCGGAGCGTCGTAATCGAACTTTGTTGGACATGGTTCGATCCATGATGAGCTTCACTGAGCTTCCACCTTCGTTTTGGGGCTATGCGCTTGAAACGGCGGTATTGTTGTTGAACAACGTCCACACTAAAGCAGTGGACAAAACACCATACGAGTTATGGAATGGCAAAGCTCCTAAGTATTCGTACTTGAGGATTTGGGGATGTCCTGCTTACGTGAAGCGGACAGTGGGAGATAAGTTGGATAGTCGATCCAGCTTATGTTATTTTGTAGGGTATCCGAAGAATTCAATCGGATATTATTTCTATTATCCTGCTGAAACAAAGGTGTTCGTTTCTAGGAATGCCACCTTCTTGGAGAAGGAGTTCTTATTGGATAAGAAAGGCGAGATGATGGAACTCGAAGAAGTTCGAGAAGAACCCGAAATACAAAATAACGATCCTACGCCTCAGGAACCATTACTGGACACGCCTGAACCTAGAAGATCCGAGAGGACTTCTAGACCTCCTGTTCGATATGGTCTTCTTCTTGAAGGGGATCAAGATGAACCCGACATTGGATGTGATCCAAGAAACTTCAAGGAAGCAATTTCTGATGCGGATTCAAATTTATGGCTTGAAGCTATGCAGTCTGAATTGGATTCAATGCATACAAACCAAGTTTGGTCTTTAGTAGATCCTCCTGATGGAATTGTTCCAATAGGGTGTAAATGGATCTACAAGAGAAAGCTTGGGCCTGATGGTAAGGTATTGACCTACAAGGCGCGATTGGTGGCGAAAGGTTACACTCAAAGACAAGGAGTTGACTATGATGAAACCTTTTCACCAGTTGCAATGTTCAAGTCCATAAGAATCCTTATTGCCATAGCTGCATGGTATGACTATGAGATATGGAAAATGGATGTGAAGACTGCTTTTCTTAATGGAGACATTAAGGAAGAAATCTATATGAAGCAGCCGGAGGGGTTCACATCCATGGGAAGCGAGCATAAGGTATGCAAGCTTCAGAGATCAATTTATGGTCTAAAACAAGCATCAAGAAGTTGGAACCAGAAATTTGATGAAACAATAAAAGATTTTGGTTTCATCAAGAACCCGGAGGAACCGTGCGTGTACAAGAAAGTAGTTAAGGATGCTGTGACATTCTTAGTACTTTATGTTGATGACATCCTACTCATTGGGAATGATGTAGGGATGTTGCAGTCAACAAAGATATGGTTATCAGGTAGATTCTCGATGAAGGATTTGGGTGAGGCATCCTACATTCTTGGGATACAGATCTATAGAGATAGATCTAAGAGAATGATAGGACTCACTCAATCAACCTACATCGACACCATATTGAAACGGTTTTCAATGGATGGGTCCAAGAGAGGACATCTACCCATGTGTCATGGAGTTTCTTTATCCAAGTCTATGTGTCCCAAGACTGATGCAGAGATAGAGAATATGACACATGTACCATATGCGTCAGCTATAGGTAGTATCATGTATGGGATGATATCTACCAGACCGGATGTAGCATTTGCTCTGAGTGTCACGAGCAGATATCAAGCTAATCCTGGTCAAATGCATTGGAAAGCCGTGAAGGACATTCTTAAGTACTTACGAAGGACTAAGAATATGTTCATGGTATATGGAGGACGAGATCTGAAATTGGAAGGCTATACCGACTCTAGCTTCCAAAGTGACGTGGATGACTCGAAGTCAACCTCTGGATTTGTGTTCATGCTCAATGGCGGTGCTGTCTCTTGGAAGAGTTCCAAGCAGGAAACCACAGCGGATTCCACCACTGAGGCTGAATACATTGCAGCATCAGCTGCTGCTAAAGAGGCCGTTTGGATGAGGAAGTTCGTCCAAGAGTTGGGCGTCATTCCTGAATTTGTTGGTCCAGTCCCGGTGTACTGTGACAACACGGGTGCCGTTGCTCAAGCAAAGGAACCAAGGTCTCATCAAAGATCCAAACACGTACTGAGGAAATACCACATCATCCGGGAGATTGTGGAAAGAGGAGACATCACTGTCGAACGAGTGGCCTCTGCAGACAATATCGCTGATCCGCTTACTAAGCCCTTGCCAGGACCATTGTTTGACAAACATCGCGAAGCAATGGGTCTACGTAGTATGACTAGTTGGCTATAGGGCAAGTGGGAGATTGAAAGAGTGGGTGCCCAGTGAGCCAACTTGTGGCTATGGGCTTTGATGACTCTTTGTACAAACGATCTTTTGTTTAATGTAATTTACACTTTTATTAATGGCAATGACTTTATCTTTCTTCATATTGTTATATTATGATATACTATTGTTGTTTTGATAAAGACCTTGAATATACTATAGTGTATGTAAGATGTGGTAGAACATGGGGATGTCTGTCATGAAATACATCTTATAGTCACTGTATATTCTAAACTGTTCCTAGTCGATTGAGCCGTCCGAGAATAAGGATAAGGATCGCTCGAGTTTGAGACTAGCATTTGCGATGCGGAGTACCACGTTTCATTGGTAGGGAACATGGAGATGTTCGAAGCATGCAAATGGATATTCATAGGATGAATAATCGAACTACCCTATCCGGACTTTCCAAGTGGTTATCACTTATCGAGTGGATTAAGTCCGCGGTTTTGGTTGTACACCATTAGTCCTTACTACTTGAAACATCATGGAGACTCTATATGCTAGTACTGTGCTTTGACTCGTTTACCGACTCTATGGGGGTCATCAGGTGTCGGGATTGGGTACAGTTACAACACATATAGGAGTCGATGCATTGTTGTCAAGGATTCACCACATACTTGCGAGTGTGGATATCCTATGCGATCTGAGGAGATATTAGTGTGACGAATCTCTGGCCAGAGTACTTAATGTGATTTAAGAAATGGTTTCTTAGTAGCACATGCGATGTCACTAATTTGATCTTCAAGATGTATTGCATAGTTATCGAATCTTGAGCGACTCTCGATATACCAATGGTTGTTGATTCGATCGGGATATTTGGATGAAGGGACCGTACTGTACGCTAACCAAAATCTACTGGTTCTTGTAGGCACTATCAGTGATACCTAGGGAATCATGGGGCGATGTTGCTAGGCGCTTTACCATGATTCGTTGGGCAAGTCGGAAATCGTTGTTCCGAGTCACAAGGAGTTGTGAGCCCACGGCTAGCTGTATCCCTGAACCATTGAGGGTCACACAGTGTAATGGAGTTTTAATCCCCGTTGAGATAGTTAAATTTAAAGAGTTAAATTTAATGAATAAAGAAGTTGGACTTCTTAAATAAGAGTAAGGGAGTAGGATTTCCTAAAATGACATAGGGATGTACATTTTTGGAAACCACTAAATTCGGATTCAGGAAAATTTATCTTGACTTTAAAATGTGCAGAAATGGTTTCTGTGCACATTGGTGAAATCGGTTCATCAATCGGAGTCACGATGAATTTTATATTAATTTCTGAACATGCGGGCTTTGCTTGTCGGGCCTCAACTTATGACTAATGGGCCCTAAGGTGTTAGTGGCCTGCATTATAAATAAGTTATTGCAGTACAGAAATTACACACAACAGGTCATAATTTGAGACAGGTTTTTCGAAAACCCTAGCCTCCTCTCTCTCAAAGTGGCCGAACACCCTCCCTTCTCTGCGTGAGAAATTCCGGTCTGTGATTTTGAATTGCAGTCTGGAATAGCGAATCAAATTCGTTTATTCTCTTCGTAGAAAACTTCTGATAGATTTTCTAGTGCAATCTATCAGAGGGATTAAACCTCTATTCGTGGACCTGATTGAAGGAAAGCTTGTTCATCAGTTCCAGGGAGATACAAGAAGCGCAGAGAAATCTGTGTGGTGTCCAATAATCTCGCTTCGAGATTGAAGGTAAAATTAATAATTGTTATTTAATTTTACACACACTTATAATTTAATCGTTAAACGGTTGATACCCACACTATGGAATTGTTCCATAATAAAATTTTTAAACTTCCGTTGCACCGGGTATCAATCGTGATTGATCTGAGAGCCGCGTTTTCCAACACACTGAGAGAGAATCCCATTCTCTTTCAGATAGTCCAAAAACTCGGTACTCAATTATTCTCCACCTCGATCCGATTGAAGTGCTTTAATACTTTTACCTAGCTTGTTTTCTACTTCAGCCTTGAATTCTTTGAACTTTTCAAATGCTTCAGACTTATATTTCATTAAATATAAATACCCATACCTCGAATAATCATCAGTAAAGGTAATGAAGTAGGTGTGGCCATATTGAGTACCAATTCTAAATGGACCACAAACATCTGTATGGATCAAATCCAACAGATTTTGACTACGCTCAGGTTTCCCCTTAAAAGGAGATTTAGTCATTTTTCCTTTCAGGCAGGATTCACAAGTAGGTAGAGAGTTAATATCAGACATATCAAACATGCCCTCTCCCACTAGCTTGTTCATCCTCCTTGAGGAAATATGACCTAGCCTAGCATGCCAAAGGTTTGCCGGGTTTTGACTATCGATTTTCCTTTTGTTTGTTGTTGCCGGTTTATCAACATAATTTATTGGAACGTCTTTTAATTTTAAGTTATATAGATCGTTTTCAAGTTGTCCATTTCCAATCAAACATTCATTCTTGTAAATATTGCAAATCTCATTCACAAAATTGCAAGAATAACCATCTCTATCAAGCATAGAAACAGAAATAATGTTTTTAATCAAATCTGGAACAAATAAAACATCTCTCAAAAGTAACTTAAAATCGTTCTGCAAAATTAAATAAACATCTCCCACAGCTTTAGCTTCAACTCTGGAACCATTTCCGAGCCTCAGCTGGGTCTCACCCATTCTAAGCCTGCGACTTCTTGTCATCACCTGCAAATCATTGCAAATGTGAGATCCACATCCGGTATCCAATACCCAAGAAGTAGTATTAAGTGAAACATTTATTTCAATATAGAACATACCCTTCGCAGTTCGCAACTGCTCTAGATATTCCTTGCAGTTACGTTTCCAATGACCGGGCTTCTTGCAGTAATGGCAAACTTGTTCAGACTTGTCCAATTTTGCATGTAACATTTGGCCTTGAGATCATGGTCCAACCATTTCTCTAGTTCGGCCAACCTTTCGGCAGTTACATCAGCCGGGGCTGTTTTCGGAGAAGCCTTTTCTAACACTTAGAAAATCTTTTCCGAACTCAGGACAATCTTAACTTATGGAACCATTCCGTATTGTTTGCGCCAGTAAGTTTGTTTTGTTCGAGGATAGAGAATAGTGGATTACGCGAATTCATCTTTATGAAATACTGAAAAGAAACAGACAATTATCAGTGATTGTTTAATTAATTTACTAAGACATAAAATAGGCGAAATTTATTTTATGAATCTCACTCCCACTATTTTAACGATTTCACTACCCTCTAGTGAAAACGGAAAAATATTTTCCTTAGTGAGAACATGGAGTCCAATTGACAAACTATGGTCCCGAATAATATCAGCCAACCATAATTTTCAAAAGGTAGAGCCCAATTGCTTCCAAAGCAACCTCCACGTTTTTACCTCATGTCCAATAAGGGCCCAATAATATGACGCCGTTTATTGTGACATGTCAAGATGACCCATCAATATTAAGTTGTGATGGACGGTCGCCATGTGGATCCCCCAATAATATGAGCCGATCCCATGGGAGTTCCACCCAACGTACAACATGTGTCGATCCAATGTACAGCTTTTCGACGAACGGGCCCCCCCAATAATATGAGCCGAACCATATCCGCGGGTAGCATCTCATACATTGATCGTTGATGGAAGGTAGGAACATTTAAACAATTTTAAATTTCCTTTATTTATCTTGATATCAATTTTAAATCATATTTAAAATGAGGGATTTTAAATTTGAAAATTTGTCTCATCATTTTAAAATTTTGTATGCTTGTCGGATTCACACAATTTTGTCTAAAACATGCATACAACTATAATATCATATATTATAAAGGATGATCGATTCCATTTCTAATCGACCCGTGGTTGGCAATCACGAGTCTTAGTCCAATCCTAGGTAATATGCAGTATGCAATGCAATCCTATTACATTGAGCTTCCAATTTACATTTCTTCTGTCTTTATTGTCTGCTGGGCCCACCTCCATCTTCAAATCTTCATCTCCTACTAAGTCTAATGTATTTACAATAAATAACCATGACAAGTAGGGGATACATTTCAAGGGGTGGGAACGGGCCATAAACCAAGCCCACTTTTATTACATATGACAATTCATATTGGGTCATAAACCAGGCCCATTAATAAATCCAACAACAATAAAAACAAATGTAAATTCCTAACAAACACCTACAAAATTGGTCATGGCAATCGATCATCCTTATCCAATAACATTTAATTCAAAATTAATTTATTGGATAACATGCAATGGCAATTTAAATTAAAAGGATAAAATCATATTTCATATATAAAATCTTATTTTACATACAAAATCATATTTTATCTTTTTATCAAATAAAATCATATTTTACATATAAAATCCAATTTTATACATAAAATCATATTTTACTCAATATATCCATATGATCATATCTTATCATCAATTGTACCAAAAATAATTAATTTCATAAAATCTGATTTAACGGATAAAATATATAAATTTTCCAAAAATTCAAATTTATCCAAAAATCAATTTTAAAATTTTCGGACTCGAACAATTCGATCCGATGCCTCGTGGACCAATCAAAAACAATTTTCGATCGGACCAAAAATAGAATTTTAACATATAAAAATTTTAATTTTAAAAATTAAAAATTAATTTTTCCGCGGGCCTCCCGGGACGTTCCCAGGCTGCCCGCGCCCCAAAGGGGTTCGGGCCGGGCAGCCCGGCTTCCCCTAGGGCAGCGACGATCGCTACCCTGAGCAGCGCACGGCGCTGCGCAGTGCGCCGCCCTGCGCAGCGCCTAGCGCTGCGCTGCCCGTGTTTTTGCCCGAAAATTTTTTTTAATTTAAAAATTTATTTTGTTTCAAAAAACCGAGGCTTAAAAATTTTTGTACAATCGATTAATTTAATCTCTTGATCTGAGAAACCTGGCTCTGATACCACTGTTGGAGAACGCGGCGATCAGATCAATCAGAATTGATACCCGGTGCAGCGGAAGTTTAAAAATTTTATATGGAACGATTCCATAATAGGTATCAAAACTTTACGATTAAATTGTGTGTGTAAAAATTAAATAACAATTATAAATTTTTACCTCCAATCTCGAATCGAGATTATTGACACCAACAGATTGCTCTGCTCTTGTTGTATCTCCCAGGAACTGATGGACGAACTGTTCTTCAATCAGGTCCACGAACAGAGATTTAATCCCTCTGATAGATTGCACTAGAAAATCTATCAGAAGTTTCTACGAAGAGAATTAACGAATTTGATCCGTTAAACCAGACTGTAATTCAAAATTCACAGACTGGATTTTTCCCGAGAAGAGGGGAGGGGGGCGGCCACTGTTAGAGAGAAAACTAGGGTTTTTTCGAAAATTGTGACCTGTTGTGTGTAATTTCTGTACTGCAATAACTTATTTATAATGTAGGCCGCTAACAGCTTAGGGCCCATTAGTCATAAGTTCAAGTCTGACAAGCAAAGCCCGCATGTTCAAAAATTAATATAAAATTCATCGTGACTCTGATTGATAAACCGATTTTACCAATGTTCACAGAAACCATTTCTGCACCTTTTAAAGTCAAGATAAATTTTTCTGAATCCGAATTCAGTGGTTTCCAAAAATGCCCATCCCTATGTTATTTTAGGAAATCTTACTCCTCTACTCTTAAATAAGAAGTCCAACTTCTTTGTTCATTAAATTTAACTCTTTAAATTTAACTATCTCAACGGGGATTAAAAATCCATTACTCTGTGTGACCCTCAATGGTTCAGGGATACAGCTAGCCGTGGGCTCACAACTCCTTGTGACTCGGAACAACAATTTCCGACTTGCCCATCGAATCATGGTAAGAGCGCCTAGCAACATCGCCCCATGATTCCCTAGGTATCACTGATAGTGCCTGCAAGAACCAATAGATTTTGGTTAGCGTACAGTACGGTCCCTTCATCCATATATCCCGATCGAATCAACAACCATTGGTAAATCGAGAGTCGTTCGAGATTCGATAACTATGCAATACATCTTGAAGATCAAATAGTGACATCGCATGTGCTACTAAGAAACCATTTCTTAAAACACATCATGTACTCTGGCCAGAGATTTGTCACACTAATATCTCCTCAGATCGCATAGGATATCCACACTCGCAAGTATGTGGTGAATCCTTGACAACAAAGCATCGACTACTATATGTGTTGTAACTGTACCCAATCCCGACACCTGATGACCCCAATATAGTCGGTAAACGAGTCAAAGCACAGTACTAGCATATAGAGTCTCAATGATGTTTCAAGTAGTAAGGACTAATGGTGTACAACCAAAACCGCGGACTTTATCCACTCGATAAGTGATAACCACTTGGAAAGTCCGGATAGGGTAGTTCGATCATTCATCGTATGAATATCCATTTGCATGCTTTGAACATCTCTATGTTCCTTACCAATGAAACGTGGTACTCGGCATCGCAAATGCTAGTCTCAATCTCGAGCGATCCTTATCCTTATTAACGGACGGCTCAATCGACTAGGAACGATTTAGAATATACAGTGACTATAAGATGTGTTTCATGATAGACATCCCCATGTTCTACCACATCTTACATACACTATAGTATATTCAAGTTCTTTATCAAAACAACAATAGTATATCACAATATAACAATATGAAGAAAGATAAAGTCATTGCCATTAATAAAAGTGTAAATTATATTAAACAAAAGATTGTTTATACAAAGAGTCATCAAAGCCCTTAGCCACAAGTTGGCTCACCGGGCACCCACTCTTTCACGATTTTGGTGGAAAGGGATGAAGCGCAGCGTTTATCAGTTCGTATCTCGATGCCTTGTGTGTCAGCAGGTCAAGGTAGAGTTTAGACGACCCGGAGGGTTACTTCACAGCTTAGAGATTCCTGAATGGAAGTGGGAGCATGTGACGATGGACTTTGTCACCCACTTGCCTATGTCTTCCAGGAATTGTGATGCTATTTGGGTTGTCGTGGATCAGTTGTCAAAGTCAGCGCATTTTCTTCCCTATAACCGCGATTACACCTTTGATAGGATAGCGCAATTGTATGTGCGGGAGATTGTTCGATTGCATGGGATTCCGTTGAGCATTGTCAGCGATAGAGATCCGAGATTCACCTCAAGATTTTGGGGTAGTTTTCAGCGAGCCCTTGGTACTACTTTGAGCTTGAGTACGGCTTATCATCCTGAGATGGACGGACAGTCGGAGCGTACTATTCGCACTTTAGAGGATATGCTTCGCGCAGCGGTGATGGATTTTGGTCCAGCGTGGCATTATCATTTACCATTGGTGGAGTTCGCCTACAACAATAGTTTCCATCGCAGCATTGGCATGGCATCATTTGAGGCTCTTTATGGATGCCGTTGTCGTACACCTTTGTTTTGGGACGAGGTTGGCGAGCGTCAGGTTGAGGGTCCTCAGATGATTCAGCAGATGATTGATGCATTAGAGTTGATCCGACGCAGGGTTAAGGCAGCCCAGGATCGACAGGCTAGCTACGCGAACACTCACCGCAGGCCACTTCATTTTGAGGTAGGGGAATACGTTTTCTTGCGTGTGTCACCTTTCCGGAAGGTGATGAGGTTTGGTCGCAAGGGTAAGCTAACACCTAGATTTATTGGTCCTTTTGAGATTCTCGAGAAGGTTGGGGATGTTGCTTATTGTCTGGCCTTGCCACCCGATCTTTCGCAGATTCACGATGTGTTCCACGTGTCCTTGTTGAGGCAGTATGTGGCGGACGAGTCGCATATTTTGCATCTAACCGAGGTAAAGGTAGATCGAGATCTATCGTATGTGGAGAAACCCCTACGGATTCTTGACAGGAAGGACAAGGTACTTCGTAACAAGCGTATACCGTTGGTTATGGTACAGTGACAACGCAGAGGGACAGAGGAAGCTACTTGGGAGTTGGAGAGCCGGATGTTAGCCGAGCACCCCGAGTTATTTTGAGATTTTGTACTTCTTTGTATCGAGTTATACTTGTTCAGTTGTAATAAAGAACATTTGGTTGGCTATTTATGTTTTCCTCTAAGACTTAAATTTCGAGGATGAAATTTCTTAAGTGGAGGAGAATGTAGTAACCCGCATTTCTAATTAGTGATTAATGAGTAATTAATCACGTGATCATGTTTAGAATAAGTAAAACATGATTAAGTAAGTTCCTGTTGGGATAACGGACTTTAGAAATGGATTCAGAGAACTCGAATTAGTTGAATTGGTTCAGCAGGATCGGACGATGCGAAGAGGAGTTCGGAGGATCCGAAGTGGATCGGAAGCTCCGTTCCAGGATCGGAGGCTCCGATCGAGATCGGACGCTCCGTCGGCGAGATCAGAAGCTCCGATCTGGACCAGGGCACATGTCATCGATTACGTCAGCAAGGTGACATCATGGCTAACATAATATTGAGTGATCGGAAGCTCCGAAGGTGCGATCGGAGGTTCCGAACCAGATTCGGAGGCTCTGAACGTTGCCTATAAATAGAGGGTCCGAGAATTCATTTTCTCGCACCAATTCCCTCTCTTCTCTCTGATTCCTAAGCCTTCTAACTCAGATCTAGGGAGATCTAGGCATCCTACGGGAAATCCGAAAGTGGCTTAGTGATCTAGACGTCGTTGAGGAGCTACGGCCTAGTTTTGAGGCTATCTACCGCAAAGGGATAACGACGGACGCAGGTATAGCTTTGGCATCCTAAAAATATTTAGTAGTATGCAATAGCTTAATTAAGGCTTTTAGATCTTGATTGTTGATGCATGGATATTTGCATTGTAGTAGCTAGTAGACTGGACTAGTAGGCTTGGAGTCTAGACCAGCAGAGCTAGGTTTGACCAGCAGTGTTAGAGATACGTAAGTACTGACCGAGATAGCCGACATGATATATTTGCTTGTATGTTGCATGAGTATGTGCTATATGCTTTATCGTGTTTTAGTATGTTTTATCGTCTTACCACATACATGATTTTACGTGTGACTGCATCCGGAGAGAAGTGAGTCATTGACAGTCTCCATAGGGAACAATGATCTCATTTTGGACTCGAGTCAGGTATGACGGTTTCCATATGAGGCTTGTATCATGTTTTGGATTCGGGTCAGGATGGGGTTGGCTCAGCCCTGATATGGAGTATACGAGTACCCCGCGGAGTAGCTCTCTAGCCGGTACTGTATATTTTCGGTGCCATGAGCAAGTGTTTTCACTTGATTTTTAAATCATCTGTGTGCGCATATTTGTATTTATATCATTGTTTCGTAATGAGCGTTCTAGCTCACGCCCCTGTGTTTGGGTATTGTGTACCTTGTAGCGGGGCAGGTTTGAGGCTGGATGGTCCAGGCGGCTCTCACCAGGATTGAGCTTTGGAGAGTGCGAGGTTGTAGAGGGTAGGGATTTGTTTACCCTGAACCTTCGATTTGGTTGTATAACAGTATTTATACACTTGTGATAGCGTCGGTTGTATTCTGCCGATTGGATTTGTTGTATTTTAATTATCCGCACTTTACGCTTTAAGCTTTTATTGCGTGCGCTTTTACTATAACTCTGATTAGGTAGTGGATTTGAGTTGGGTCACTACAATGACTCTATTTGTAAATAATTTTTGTTTAATATAATTTACACTTTATATTGGCATTCACTTTATCTTTTATCATATTATTATGTTGTGATGTACTATACGATGTTTAAATAAAGACCTTGAATATACTAGAGTGCATGCAAGATGTGATAGTAGATTTGGATAACTATCATGAAACACATCATGTAAGCACTGTATGTTCTAAACGAGTTCCTAGTCAATTGAGCCGTCCGCAAATAAGGATAAGGATCGCTCGAGATTGAGACTAGCATTTGCGATGCCGAGTACCACGTTTCATTGGTATGGAACATAGAGATGTTCGAAGCATGCAAATGGATATTTATTTGATGGATGATCGAACTACCCTATTCAAACTTTTCAAGTGGTTTTCACTAATTGAGTGGATAAGTTCGCGGTTTTGGTTGTACACCATTAGTCCTTACTACTTGAAACATCATGGAGACTCTATATGCTAGTACTGTACTTTGACTCGTTTATCGACTCTATGAGGTTCAACAGGTGTCGAGATTGGGTACAATTACGACACATATAGGAGTCAATGCTTTGTTGTCAAGGATTCACCACACGCTTGCGAGTGTGGATATCCTATGCTATCTGAGGAGATATTAGTGTGACAAATATCTGGCCAGAGTACATGATGTGCTTTAGGTTACTTGGTTTCCTAGTTGCACATGCGATGTCACTATTTGATCTTCAAGATGTATTGCATAGTTATCGAATCTCGAACGACTCTCAATATACCAATGGTTGTTGATTCGATCGGGATATATGGATGAAGGGAGCGTACTGTACGCTAACCAAAACCTATTGGTTCTTGCAGGCACTATCAGTGATACCTAGGGAATCATGGGGCGATGTTGCTAGGCGCTCTTACCATGATTCGATGGGTAAGTCGGAAATTGTTGTTCCGAGTCACAAGGAGTTGTGGGCCCATGGCTAGCTGTATCCCTGAACCATTGAGGGTTACACAAGTAATAGATTTCTAATCCCCGTTGAGATGATTAAATTTAATGAGTTAAATTTAGCAAATGAGAATTAGGACTTCTTATTAAAGAGTAGAGGGAGTGAGATTTCCAAAAATGACATAGGAATGCCATTTTTGGAAATCACTGAATTCGGATTCAGAAAATTTATCTTGACTTTAAAATATGCAGAAAAGGTTTCTGTACACATTGGTGAAGTTGGTTTATCAATTTGAGTCACGATGAATTTTATATTAATTTCTGAACATGCGGGCTTTGCTTGTCAGGCTTGAACTTATGACTAATGAGCCCTAAGCTGTTAGCAGCCCATATTATAAATAAGTTATTGCAGTACAGAAATTAGACACAACAGCTCATAAATTTCGAAACCTAGAGAGCTCTCTCTCCCTAGGGTTTCGGCCGCCCCTCTCCCCTCTGTGTTTGAAAATCCAGTCTGCAATTTTCGAAAATTGCAGTCTGGTTTAATAGATCAGATCTGTTAAATTCTCTTCGTAGAAACTTCTAATAGACTTTCTAGTGCAGTCTATCAGAGGGATTTAGAATTCTGTTCGTGGACCTGATTCAAGAGTTGATCGATCGAGTCATCAGTTCCTGGGATATACAAGAAGAGCAGAATTTTCTGTTGGAGTCCATAACCTCAAGTTGAGACTTGAGAGGTAAAATTTAATTGCGTTTTATTTTACTTATTTGTTTTAATCGTTAGAATTTGATACCCATGATCTGGAATCGTTCCAGATCAGAAAATAAAATTTTTAACTTCCGCTGCTCCGGGTATCACATCTGACTGATCCGAGAACCTGTTCCAACAGTAGCACCACAACCCACACATTTTCTATTATCACCTATTTTAGAACCATTTTCAAATCCTACACCATTGTTCTCTTAAACCTCATTAGAAACATAACTTGGATCTTTGTTAATGTCACCCGTCTCAAAAACATTCTCACAGTCTACCATTTCATTTTTTTCAGGAGTACCAGCACAATTCACACCTTTGTTAAAATCACAGGTGCCAGAATCATCATTTTATTTATCACTTCCTATGTCATCATTGTTTTCTTTTTGAATATGAGTAACAACATTAATCAACAAAGCATTAATCTGACTCGAATCACATGAAATATTCCTTGAATCAGTACCTACACCATCATTAATTTCTTTCTCCATTTCATACAAATTAAACTGCAAGTAAAACTTGAAATCAGTTCCAAGATCAACAAATATTCATCCAAAATTCAAGTCAAATAAATTATCTCATATCATTTCATTTTTTCTTTTAAAAATATCTGAAACAATATCATTCAACACAAACTATGAAAAACTAAATCAACCTCCTTCTCATCTTTCTCAATATTCTCGTACTCCTCGATCACAACTCCAAACTCATTTTTACTTTTCAATTGAAAATCTGATCCAAACTCATGAACTTCTTTATCAACAAGCATTTTTTTCTCCCCGCAATTCCTTAATTCAACACATACTCGCTTCTTTATCTCATCCATTTCTCTTCTCACAATGTTATCCACCTTTATTGAATCAATGTTAACTTATGTCGGCTCCAAAAACTTTTTTTTCCTCATCAAATGGATATCGAAAGAATCTGTATAATGAAAATAAAAAAAAAATAGTGTCAATTCAAACAAGATTTAAAATGACAGAAACATATTGCACCATTAACAATTACATTCGTTGAATCTATAGATTTCAACAATGATTTGGCTTTAGCAGTCTTCAAAGAAATCTTACTGTCACCCCACCGAAACAACCGAGGGAACATTTTTAAACTACGAGGAACAGCCAATGAAGGAATCTCTTCATAAAAATAAATCAGTAGTATTTAATAGATAGAAAACATAAGACAATATAAACTAAACAAAAAAAATATGTACCATCAACCCCACAGTGCATCCATCTAAATAACGTTTACTTTCGATGTTGCGTATTGCTCGACAAAGATATCGAAATGCAGCATCGCCCCAAGAATAGTCAAAAAATGTGGTCAGATCATCGAGATAAGGGAATATAAAACTAGGGGTATAATAATTTCCCGTGGAAAATATTACACAATTGAATATGAACAAGATGTAAAGTCTGACAAAATCATCGATCTCTGCCTCATTGTCACTACATGCAACATAAATTTTTTCATGAATTTCGGCTCTCTTTGCTCTGCCCAGTTGTCCTCCAAATTGCCGAGCAAGAAATGTAGACTCCATTTTCAGATCCAAATCCACTGGTTGGCCAAAATTTTGCAAACCAAGAATAACTGAAAACTCGGTTGGAGTGAAGGAAGTCTTAATATCATCACCCACAATCAAAGAGCATGAATTAACCTCGAATCTATTCAAGATGAAATCAATTCTACGGCTGCTGGTTGCAAGTTCGGACATGTCCATCCAATTATCAAAGGGAGTATATTTTATCCTAATTCTTTGTTGTTCTCCTAGTTTTGGTTTTAATTCTGTCATCTCATCTTTAAACATAATAGGAGAGCATCGACTACAATATTTTTTAACCCTTTCTTTCCTCACAAAATCATCAATATTTTTTTCTTCAATAACAGTTCCTAAATAAATACAAACAACAATAAGACACAAAAAATATTACAAATCAGTAAACCAGAAACGAAAATATCAATTTCAGTATCAAAAGCATTTTTAATAAAGTAATCATTCACTTTAAATTTACGAATTCTCATATCATCAGAACCCTAAAAGTGAATTATCATATCAACAGAACAATACAACTTCGTTTCTAAACTTCATCAAAAACTATAAATAATCATCTCAATAGCGAAAATAAAATAGAAACGAACGAATTACGACATCGCCAAGGACATAACCCTAAAATTTAAGGATAAAAGGGTTAACAAATGAGATGAGAAAAAAGACTCAAAAACACGTAAATAACAATGAATAATTCAAAAATTTCCTAAAACTAGTACGGATTAATAGCGACATCGCCAAGAACATAACCCTAAAATTTGGGGATAAAAGGGTTAACAAATGAGATGGTAAAAAAAGACTCAAAAACATACAAATAATAATGAATTATTCAAAAATTTCCTGAAACGAGTATGGATTAACAGAAAATTTCGAGATGCAGACCTTTTTTTGATTTACGATCGATAGGAACATTTGCCGTAATCTTCTGTTTTTCAAATCCCGATATTTTCTTAACCTTTTTGGGTTGAGAAAAATTCTTCATTGTGCAACTTTCTGAAACGTTCGAAAAGTGGGTGACGGTGAGGAAGAGAATGAAATCAAAGAGAGGGGGACGGTTAGAAGGCCGAGAAGGAAAATGAGAGCCGGTAAATGAGCAAATAGAGTTCATTATTATTTATGTATTAGGTATCAAATATATTTTAAAAATAATATAATTTAAGTGTATAATATATTTGGGGAGTTTGGAATAATAATATAATGAGTAAGGTAGTACATAGTGATTTCGACTTACACGGGACCGTCCCCAAAGTTTTGTTTTGGTTTGGGTATTTTAGGAGAATTTACCGAAAGAATAACACAATTTTGGAACATTTATTAGATTTGTACGTCACACTATCCCACTTAACTTTAGAGTAATAGCTCGCTTTTTATCTTCTTTTCGTTTGAGATTTTTGGGAAAGGTAAACTTCACTCAGCCAAGTACATATAATAATATTTTCAAAAAAGAAAAAAAGAAAAGGAAAAGGAAATCAAACAAAACAAAACAAAACAAAACAAAACAAAAATTCTCTTGTGAAATGCTATAAAATTGGTTTTTAAATATACAGATAACCTGTGGTGGATGCTAAGGTAGAGAAATCAGTGCCAAATAATAAAATAAAAACATAAATGAGAAATATTATCACCAATTGATCACTCGCCATATATTTCTTGGTCATGTCATAAGTCAGTGCTTGATATACAGGTAAAGTAACTCTTATAATCTATCACCAGGCACAGGTTCACCGGCATCATGAAGACTTTGTACAAACTTGTTATGCATTACCGAATTTATTTGAGGACCTCAAGATTAAGCATCACTTGTTAACTTGCTCCCCACCAGCAATGCGCCTCTTCTCTTCCTCAACCTGTTCGAGCAATGCTTGTATCTCTGCTTCTGTTAAGCTCTCCAATCTTTTCTGTTAAAACGTGAAATTCAGTGAGATGTTCAAGTGATCCATGTCCAAATTAAATGAGACTGCATTGATACAATGAGCTGAGAGAGGGTGTAAGGAGCAAGAAGTCGATGAAAACACAAAGTCTGGCCTATTGATTAGTTTTTCTTTTATACAAGGAGTGTAAATAAGTATTACATTTGAGAGCCAAAGATGGAATATGGAATGTTCATTGAAAAATAAAATTATGTTTTTGAAATACAAGAAGAAGTATTTATATGTCTATTCTACAGTAACCGACCTCCAACTAATTTAACAACTCTTATTAACCTCTAATTGTCGATTATAACTTAATATGAGTATATGATATATCTGATACCCCCTTCGAGATGTACTGCAAACATCCTTGACAGACATGCATCTTGGAAAGTGATGTAGACATGGTTGCAGACGGCAAAGGTTTTGTGAACATGCCCACGAGTTGCAGCTGAGAACGAACAGGTAGTAGCTTGATTGAGCCATCCTCGATCTTTCCCCCGATGAAATGGGGGTCGCTTTCGATGTTTTTGGTGCGCTCGTGAAAAATGGGGTTGTTAGCAATTTGGATGGACCACTGATTGTCGCAGAAAATATTGTCTGGTGTAGGAGCTGAAAGGCATTGTTCACATATAATTGAGCATATCCATGTAAACCACCTCTAATAAATCACCATTTAGAAAGGCATTGTTCACATATAATTGAGCAAGCTGCCAATTTTGGCTGGCAGCAAGTGCAAGTAATACTTTGACAGTAGCCAATTTAGCCACTGGCGAGAATGTTTCAAAGAAATCTACACCCTCTTGTTGGATTGATCCCTCGGCAACAAGGGGCGCTTTGTGCCTATCAACTGACCCATCAGTAGCATATTTGATCTTGTAGACCCATCGACACCTGATAGAAGGTTTCCCTTCTGGTAAAGGAACAATGGACCACGTGTGATTGGCCTCCATAGATTCAGGTTCATCTTTCATTGCTGCTCGCCATTGAGGAAATGAGACAGCTTGATGAAAAAATTGTGGTTCAAAGTGAGAAGATACATTAAGCACCAAATTCCGGTAGGAGTTGGATAAAGTATCATATGAAACATAGTCACTTAATGGACACGAGGAATTACAAGCCAATGGTGATTTTGATTGCAGCACGTTACAATGATAATCGCGAAGATAAGACGGTGGTTGTGTAGTTCTGTGTGATGTTCGAGTGAGCATTACCGCTGGCTGTGAAGAAGTATGCAAATCAGTCAAGTGTTGAGAACCATTAGAGGCTGATATAGGAGTGTCAATTAGATGTGTGTCCACTGGTTTAGGCAGGACTACAGTGGGAAAAGGATCGATATTGACTTTGGAGACCTATGAATGAAATGGGAATGTGGATTCATGGAATACACCATCCTTGGAAATAAAGATTTCATTGGTCTGGATGTCGAGGAGTTTGTACCCTTTGTAATCTGATGGATAATCCAGAAAAATGCAAGGACGAGCTCAGGGGAGATAGCTTGTCACGATGGGTAGCCATTGTATAATCCATTTGAAAATATGCATCGATTTTCTTAACACCGTCACAATTGCATCGACCACAATCACAATTCGGACGGAAATTATTCAATTCCTGCCAAAGGGCTTTGAGTTTCGGGAAATAGACGCTAACTGGATCTTGCTTTTGGCGCAAAGTGATCAGGTCACGTCGTAGTTGAAAAATTCGAGGCCCATTGCTTTGTTGAAAGCGCTCTTTTAAGATCATTCCAGGTGTCGGGTGCAGATTCATATAATAGAACACGCTGAGATTTCCTTAGAAACTAAATTGAGGAGCCAGGAAATGACGATATTGTTGTTGCGAGTCCAATAAGAGAGCAAATTCAGATTGGAACTCGATGGTTTGGGGATGTTTTTGACAGATAGGGCAATTCACATCGCTCGACTCCAAGAAGGGTAATTCTCTCCCGTAAGAGATTGGGAGACCAGTGTGAGGCCCGAATTGTCTTGAGTGATGCAGAAAATAGGGGCTCATCGGTTCGTCAATGGCGGACTGACCATTTGATGAAGAAGATGCAGGCGGATTTCCTGGCGCCATGAATGACAAGCTCAGATGAATGTTGAAGAAGAAGTGAAGATGAACAATTTCACGATCGATGCTCGAATTGAACTTCGCGACGCGAAAGCACTTCCGATACCATATTACATTTGAGAGCCAAAGATCGAATATGGAATGTTCGTTGAAAAATAAAATTCTGTTTTTGAAATACAAGAAGATCTATTCATATGTCTATTCTACAGTAGCCGATCTCCAACTAATTTAACAACTCTTATCAACCTCTAATTGTCGATTATAACTTAATATGAGTATATGATATATCTAATAATAGGCAATACCAGCATATATGTCCATAGTATCTTTCTTTTCCAAAGGGGTTGGGGTTATTATGTCTCCGTCCCACCCTCCTCACTTTAAGATACTGCAGCTATTACACGTCAATAATAGAAAACCGATCTCATGAACAATCATGTTTCACAATCCAAATGTTTTTGCATAATTCACATATATTAGCATCAAACATCTCATTTCCATGTCAACTAAAACTCCATGATTAGCTCCAAGAATAATTGAAGTTTCAGATAGCAATCAATGTATGAAAGAGCAGCTGAAATATGAATTTCAAACTGAAACTGAAACTTAAGCTCTGGCTACATCGTGACTAGCTCCGTGAAACATTAAAGTTTAGGATAGTAACCAGTGTATGGGAAAAGCAGCAAAAATACAAAAGAACAGCTATTCATAACATAGAAAATATCACAACTGTCTAAAGCAGTCTGGCGCAGCGCCATGTTAATTGAGCGAATGCATAGCATGAATGCATAATTTTCTTTTCAGTGCTTTTCTTCGTAGCGTAAGCATGGTAATCTTCCCCATACCATCTCAAGCATACACTCCATGCAAGAGAAACTTTGAACATGTTTGGTAGTTGTTGGATATCGAAAGTTAGAAAAATAGCTAGAGTGTATTTTCTATGTTGACGTTTTATTTCCCATTTCAGAGCTATGTTTCTGCAGTTACTTACTTAGCACAGCTGGGTTCCTTGTTTGTATAAATAGGATTTTCATTCACCATGAGAGCTAATGCTCAAACAATATGATTCTTTTAGCTCAATTCTCTCGGCACTTAACAGTAGTGTTTGTGGGTGTTCTGAGAATCATCTTTTGAAATTTGAATCCTTGTTAGAATACATCTGATTAAGCTACACAGTTTTAACTATAGAACTTCTTGAATTTGAGAATTAATTTAAGTTTGGTTTTATTTCTTGAGGCACACTATTTTTATCATACATATCATAGTATGTTGGATTAATGATGCCACATTACAGATTTTCAATCGTTTGCCGTTTCAGATTTGTATAGGGATTGGAGTTTAGTCTTGGGTTAGCTTATTGATGGTTCTCTTCTACAATCTTTTTGTGGACCACTGGTTCACAAGTTGTAAATTTCACTCTCTTTATTTATATAATAATATTATCGTTTCCTATCAAAAAAAAAATATTTAGTTATGATTTACCACATGCTATGTTATAGAATTTTAAATATAATAATAGTTCATTTATGGAAATGATGTATAACTGAACTTAAAAGTAATGATAATATTGAGAGAAGATAAAAAAAAATGAGAGAATTTTTTTTCCAAAGAGATTAACTTGCAGAATGTGATCCGTATTGGCTTTGGTTTTGGGAGAATGGAAATGTTTACATAAAATATAACCAAACATTGCCTTAGATTTTCTGTGATCACTAAAATTTCTCATTGCCAATAAATCAGACTATCTAACATTTTTTCCTTTCAGCAGTTTCTGGAAAGAAGTTTCCTTGAGGACTATGTTTTTTCCACTGTGTACAGCAAATAAAGAGCACAAGAAATCAAAAACAGACGAGAAAAATGATTTTTGAAGTTGACAAATAAATGACTAACCTCCATGACTTTAACTTCATAATCACGTAGCTGTTGTGCATATGTCATTTCCTTATTTGAAACTCTGAAAATATAAGTAGAAATCCATCCAACCGTAAGACCTAAAACCAAGACTAACTGTACAACATTCCCGGCTTGTAGGGGATCAACGCCAACTAACTGCAGAAAATTTGAACGTGTCACTTGCGAAAATTTAATAATTCATGTTAAGTTTTAGAAGAGAACTCAAAAGACACAAAAGAATGTATCGGGCACAATGAAAGAACAGGTGGCAAGGTAGAGTATGAATAGAAGGGGAAACAAAGTGAAAATGATACCACAATACCTCCAATCCACTTTTCAAGCCGACCCCAGCAATAGTAACTCCAAGCCCGATTAGTAAAACATCTTTCCTCGTGTATCCAAAAGGAGTCTGCAATCGTCAAAAATAGCATGCCGACTCAGAGATTCCCACAATTTTTAAACATAGCAATGATAGCACGATATTTGGAGTTACTCATACTTTCTCATTTATTTTCCACTTCTGATGGTAACAAGTTCAACATTGTAAGCTTAGTAAGAGAAACATAATTCCAAACCAACTGATAAAATAACCAATAAAGTAGACTCCTTGCTAAATTTTCAAAACACGTAAAGGATTCCATCCATAGCCTGGGAAAATAAGATAAAATAAACTAATATTACATGAATGACACATACCTTATTCTGGTCTGAAGATTCACTTTTATCACCACTCGATTCAGAGGAGCCACTGCATCTTGGAATTGTGGAGATTACTTTCCTTGATGGTGAGGAATGAGATATTCTCTTCAGAACAGGGAAACCTCCTGAACTCACAAATTTTTAAGAATAAATCATTTCTGCATGTATAATTCAATCAATACACAATCACATAGCAAAATCATGTGCTTAAAAACTAAACAAAACACAATCACATACAAGTAAGCAGACTATAAACATCTATACTTGTCTTGTCGAAACTCCATCGTCATCCTCGTTACAGCCATTCCATCAAGTCTAGTTTTTTCCCTCGTCCTACTCATCTACGACAAACAAAAACTCGGATAATTCATAATATTAGCAGATTTTAAGGGGTCCCATTAACGAAAATATCCATGTGTCCGTCCCATCACTAGGCTACCATAGATTATGAAAGAAAATAACCGAAAATTCTCAACAATTACAAAGTACCACTAAAAAGCGCTCAAAAACATCGATTACTAAGTGGGATAGATCAGGAATAGAGATGTGACCTTTGATTAATCTGTTAGAAGGTTCCAGCGAGCGAAGATCGGTAAGAAATGAAGTGGGTCTTTTGCTGATGCTAGTGCATACGTGTATACATGGACTCGAGGCCATAGCAGCAAAATTTCTCCGAGGAAACCGAACGTTGGATGTGGGAAGGGACGAGACAAAGCCTCCCCGCCACTTATCCAATACCTGAGATATTGTGTGTCCGTATTTCGGGTGCGGGTGGGCTTTTTCGGAGCCCAGTTGTCTGGAAAGCCCATTTGTCGGAATTTTCTAGTTCGAAATTCGAATGGGTTCGTGGGCCTTAAAGTCCATAGCCGTCTTTTATTTTTGATATTTATTATTTTTTATTTATTTATTTATTTATTTTATTTTATAGGTAAGGAGATTTTTATTGATCAAAAGATTTCAAATAGAGATACACCAAATATCCACGTACAGCCTAAAAATGACATAAAAGTTTGATAAGTGTATTTTATACACTTAATTTATATATGATTTTAATTGTTAATTATTGGTTTCGAGCAGATTTATGTGGAGTTTTGTTGTTTTTGTGCTTGCAGAGAATTATTGAATTATTTTGGAAGAAGAAGAAAAAAATAGAATTGAGAAAAGAAAATAGTAAAATAAGAGAAGAAAAGAAAAGCTGTAGAAAGCGAAAAAAACGAGAAAAGCTAATGGGATCTTTATTGGACTTGAAATGTTTGCGCTAAAGAAGAGAAGAGAGAAGTGCAATCGCTTTTGAAGATGGATTTGAATCAGCGAACAGAAGGCGCGCTCGCGCAGGACCTTTGAGCGCCCGCCCCGTCGCGGAAGAGAAAGTTTTAATTATTTCGGGCAAGGATTTTATTGGGCTTTTTAATGGGTTTTGACTGTGACGATATAAAAGGGAGTCTGAAATCTTTGGACAAAGGGGGGCCGCCACACACATACACACATATCAGAGACATAGATTTGATTGTGATTTCTGAAGGAGAATTTTGGGCGTACTTGAAGAACGAAGACGGAGATCGATAGTCCGAACACGGCGTCGACGACGGATTTGTTTTCTTTATTTTTTATTTATTAAATTTTGAATTGATGTTTGGATTTTTGAACAGGAATTATTATTTTCAGAATTTTATTATGAACTAATTTTTTAGAGTCTTGAGGTCGGATGGAACCTGATGTAGACGTTTTCATGAATTTTTGATTTTATTGAATTGAGTTTCTTCTAGATTAATTATTTTTCTAGAATTGATTGTCTTTTCAATTACCTGATCACTAATTGAATTGTAATATTTATTTGAAATCTGGCACTCGGGAGAGGGGATTTTAAATAGGACCATTGAAAAATACACAGTTAATTATTTATATAACTCGGGAGAGTATATAATTTTAACGGAGTTTTAAAAAGAACATTATCTTACATAGATCACTGCAAGTAGATTCTTAATAGGGATATTGGAATTGAATCTAAGTTGATACACATTATTTGTTGCTCGGGAGAGGAAAATAATATAATTAAGTGTTCTTGGCTATTAATTGACTGAAATTCATGAAAATTAATTAATTAGTATTGATTGTTGTTGAAATCAGGTGAAATCTAAACCTCTAAACCATTTTTCTCTGATTGATTATTTCTGAAAGTTGTGTGCGTGCTATCAAAAATTCATTGATTATTTTATTTTTCTGCAAAATTCTAAATTATTAATTTTCTAAATAAAATTAGGACTATTTTAATTACAAGCACTAGATATTTTTAAATTACTCTCTGTGGGAACGATACTTGATTTTTCACTACATTAAAACTTGACACTCGTATGCTTGCGAGTAAATTTCACAATAAGTTTTTGGCGCCGTTGCCGGAGAGCAAATTTTGATTATTTTTTAGTCTTGTTACCAATTAGTCTAGATTTTAATTTAGAGTTTTTATTTTATTTTATTTTAAGTTACTAATTGAGTTCTTCTTATTTTTAATTGCAGTTTATGCGACGATATCAAAGTGCGAATTCTTTACTATTTGATCCGGATATCGAGCGCACTGCACGTGCTTTGAGAAGAGCGAGAAGAGAAGAAATCAATAACATGGCTGAAGAGAATGCACAAGAAGCTCCCCTGGTGCCAATTAGAGATCACTTCCGACCGACGATCCAGGCTCACTATTCTGGAATCGCTCGAGGGACCATTAATGCCAACAATTTTGAATTGAAGCCGTCGTTGATCAACATGGTTCATCAGAACCAATTTAATGGGAGCGCCACTGCCGATCCTCATCTGCACCTGCGCACTTTCCTGGAAATATCTTACACGGTAAAAATTAATGGTGTGTCTGAGGATATTATACGCTTATGCTTGTTTCCGTTTTCTCTCAGGGATCAGGCCAGAAGTTGGCTCCAATCACTGCCACTAGGAAGCATCACTACGTGGGAGGAGATGGCAGAAAAAATTTTTGCAAAATATTTTCCTCCTGCCAAATCCACCAAACTGAAGATTGAAATTAGCACCTTCAGGCAGATGGACACTGAACAGTTATACGAGGCGTGGGAAAGGTACAAAGATTTTCTTAGACGTTGTCCTAACCATAAATTTGCAGATTGGGAGAAAATCGAATTGTTCTACAATGGGCTGAATGCGCCTACAAGGATGAATGTGGATTCTGCGGCTGGAGGTACTATTTTTGCAAAGGACCCTGTACATGCCTATGATATGCTGGAACAGATGACAATCAATAGTTTTCAATGGCCATCTGAGCGTATGGGAGTCAAGAAGTTAGTTGGAGTATATGCAGTGGATCCTCTCACTTCAATAACTGCACAATTATCTGCACTGACTACACAGGTAGCTGCGTTGAATAAAGTGAGTGTTGCAGAACCAGCAGGTGTTCCGGGTGCTATCGACGAATCTCACTATCCTGAACAAGTGCAGTACATAAATCAGAGAGGTTAAGGAGCTTACAGAGGGAATCCTGTATCCAATACTTATCACCCTAGTTTGCGTAATCATGAAAATTTTTCATATGCTAACAATAAAAATGTGTTGAATCCTCCGGGGTTCATTACAAATAAGGGTGAGGATAAGCCGTCTTTGGAGGATGTTGTTAGCAATTTTGTGTAGGAATCTGGTAAGAGGATGACGATGACTGAGACTCGCCTTGATAGTTTAGAGACACATGTGGCCAACATGGGTGCTATATTGCAATCCATGGAGACTAGCATTGGGCAGCTGGCGAATGCCTTGAAGGATAAAAACAGAGGCCAGTTTCCGAGCAACACTGAGGTAAATCCAAAGGAGCAGTGTAATGCCATAGAGTTGAGGAGTGGGAAAGAAGTTGGAGTCCAAGAACTTGTTGTTGAAGAGAAGAAAATTGAGGAAGCGGTCAAAGAGAAGGAGCCTAAACCTGAGTCAAAACCGATGTACGAGCCTCAACTCCCATACCCGCAGAGATTTAAGAAGAAAGCATTGGATGAACAGTTCTCCAAATTCTTGGAGATTTTCAAGAAAATTCATATCAACATCCCCTTTGCTGATTCTTTGGAGAAAATGCCGAATTATGCAAAGTTCATCAAGGAGGTGATGTCCAAGAAAAGGAGACTTCTAGATAACGAGGTGATAAATCTAACGGAAGAGTGCAGTGCGATTCCCCAAAAGAAGATGCCACAAAAGTTTAAGGATCCAGGGAGTTTTACTATTCCTTGCACGATTGGTTCTTCTTATTTTAATAATGCACTTTGCGATTTAGGAGCTAGCATTAATCTAATGACCTTGAATGTTTTCAGGAGCTTAGGACTTGGTGAAGTGAAACCCACAACGATTGCATTGCAGCTGGCTGATAGATCTATTACATATCCGCTTGGAATCATTGAAGATGTTTTGGTAAA
Organism: Henckelia pumila; assembly: GCF_033568475.1. NCBI lineage: Eukaryota > Viridiplantae > Streptophyta > Magnoliopsida > Lamiales > Gesneriaceae > Henckelia > Henckelia pumila. The sequence goes on from NC_133121.1 coordinate 77,475,283, forward strand.
AATAGATAAATTTATTTTTCCTGCGGATTTTGTTGTGCTAGATATGGTGGAGGATACAAATATACCACGGATATTGGGGAGACCATTCCTGGCCACTGCGGATACCAAGATCGAAGTCAAAAAGGGTGAATTATCGATGGGTGTGGAAGGCGAGAGAGTGATTTTCAACTTATTCATGAAGACACCTACTCCACCCTTCGAGGAGTTATGCTTAATTGAACCAGTCGTGAAGTTAGAGAGCTGTCAAAGAGCTGATTTTGCGGTTGATTCATCAAAGGAGAGAGCGCCAAATTTACCAAATAATAAGTTCACGAAAAATAGAGCAAAATTTAAAAGGCGGTTCGTGAAATTTATTTGGCGTGTGAAAGAAACGGGGAAGACTTAATACCGGTGAAAGTCGGGCTGACGACTTTAAACCAAGCGCTGCTTGGGAGGCAACCCAAGCTTTTTGTTTTATTTTATTTGCTTTTATTTTTATTTTATTTAATTTTTGTTATTTATTTTTTAGTATTTTATTATCAATTTTTGAAGCTTAATTTTTGTTAATTTTCAATTTTTTAGGCTCCAGAATCTCAAATTCGAGAAGACGGCGCGCCCGCTCCTCTCAATCGAGCGCTCGCACCCTGTGCAATCCATTACTACTCAAGTGCGCAAACCAGCTCCAAAGTGCGCAAACTCTTGCACAAACGCGCTACTCAAGGGCGCAACTCCATGCGCAAACAATGATCCCCATCTGCGCAGAACTTCCGCGCAAGAGTAAGCGCAAACAAGCATCCATGTGCGCCTCCTCAAGTGCAAACGCGCAAGAATCCATGCGCCAACAAGATCTCTTCTGCTCCATCTCTAGCGCAATCACGCTCCCAGCTGCTCTGCCCTGTGCAAACAATATTCCTATCTGCACTCACCCGTGCGCAATCGTGCTTCACCAACAGATTATCCATGCATCAACAACTGTTACACCATCTGCGCTACTTCCTTGAGCAAACGCGCAAGAAACCTGCTCATCCTTGCGCTAACAACATTTCCTAGATGCTCTCACTCATGCGCAAACCAGCTCTCAACCGTGCAAGTTTCCTCCACCTTGTGTGATTGAGCAGTCCAGCAACTCCTCAGTGCAAAATCCATGCGCAAATGCGCATCCTTTCCACTCCTTCCACCAATCGCGGTCGCAATCCAAGTTCCATTGGATGATCATGTCGTGATTATTCTACATTCCATTGATGGTCGTATTTTGATGGTGTTATACATGCTCGAAAATTTTTCTCCTCGTGATGAAGTTGATGATGACATCGAGTACTGATGCTCGGTGTCGAAGGTACGCATCCTGTATTCATTTTTATTGTATTCAATCATTAAGGACAATGATCATACTAAGTTTGGGGGGATGAATCATTTTGCCAATGACTTAGTTGCTTGCTAGGTTGATGATTTGAATTATTGAAAGTTGTTTAGTTGAATTTTATTGTGCTAGTTAAAATTTTGTTTGAGTTTTTTTGTGTTATGTGAGTAGAGTTTAAAAGAAGTCAAGAAATAATTGAATGCATGGCTAATGAAAAAATTGTGCTATAACTGAAATCCATGACTGTCTACCTATCTGATAAATATTTTTGAAAAATGAAACCAATTAGATGAACAATTTCTTATATACTCTATGATTAATACTTGAATGTGATTTTTGAAACATACAGACAGAGATGATTGAGGCATTCTTTGAAATTTTTTGGCCTGAATTTTATTGAATAAATTTATCCTTAGTTGCCATTTGAGCCTACACGTATATGAGTATTTGAGGTACAAAAATTTGAATTTTTTGTGAAAATCATCGTTTACTGCTGATGATTATTCTTTTCTGCACTGATTGATATTTGTATGATTTAATTGTGGATTGAGACTTGTCTAGAACTAGTTCAAACACTCTTCAAGGCGAAATATGGGCATAACTATTGATGATGTCAGAATTTTACCTCGGGTTCGGTCTGGTAGAATGGATCCTCCAAATCCTTTAGAAAGTAGGTCGGGTCGGGTATGGCGGAACTGCACAAGCAACAGCTAGGTCAAAGGGACGCCGAAAGTGTTTTCGGTGTGACCCCTCCGATGCCTAAGTCAGTTTCTTGAAGGCAGAGAGTATGATTAATGCAAAAACTGGGAGATATGAGTGCGTGAAAATAAAAGTGAGTAATGAATAATGAATAATAATCAATAATTACAACCATAACAGTACCTGTATTTATAGGAGAAAATAGAATAATTTACCTAGTCGAATTATAACATGTCCTGTACTGAGACTCTTCATCCATTGGACCGCCTTCAAGTTTATCCCCATCTCATGAATATCTGGAGATGGTCAAACTTATCCACAATGCATGTAAATCCGAGACTTAGAGAAGTCTATCCAGCCCATTAGGGCCCAGCTCTGGTCAGCCCATAAATAACAGCCCAGTTCAAGTCAAGCCCTAACAGGTGTAAAACTGGGCTGGACCTTGCCTAATGATTATAATTCAATAATTGGGCCAACCCTCATAAACCCATAACGAACGGATTCGGGTTAAAATAATTTCACGGGGTATCAATAGTACCTCCCGAACTGGTCTAAAAGAAGAATGAGTTTAGACTAAGAATGGAGTCCGGTCCCCACACTGTACATGTGTCCTTAGAATAGTCCAGCATTTTATTCATGCAATGTGTTTCTTTTGGACGATCCAGATCAGGATCCGCGTGATGTGTTTTTCATGAACGACTCAGATGTCCCTTGACGGTTCATTTATCGAAGCCAAAAAAACTGACTTGTCCCGTCCCGAGCCGTAGATCCAGTAAAAAATCAACGGTCCAGATCGATTCACCATCTCTATATATATGAGTTTGTAAAATTTTTTTTGTTACCTTTTACTTTTGTATTGTTACACTGCAAGAATTTCGAGAGCCCTCCCAAACTGGACTGCGCAATCCCGAGCTGCCTTTATCGTTTGTGTCAATCCCGGGCTACAACTCTCTCACCTGTAAGTCCTCCCGCCTTTACACTAGGTTGATTAAAAAGTCTTCCCCCGACGAAACTTCCATTAAAGAAGTAGTATCTTTTATCGAAGCACCCAACTCTCCCTCTAACGACCCCGAGCCCTCTGATTCCAATAATCCAAGCTCCGAGCTGGATTTATCGGAGACTCGTATAGAAAAATTAAAGCGACTACACAAACTTAGGTCGGATGAGGCCCGTTTATCTGCTAAGGGTAGACAATGGTATGAGGTCTTGGCCTCCCACTTGAGCCCTGACCTGGGTCCTAGTATTACAGAGAGATCGGGAATGCCTGAGGGCTATGAGATCATAATCCTGGGCCATAAAGACCGAGCTCACAAACCACCTACTGGTTTTTTAAGTTTCAGCATAGATCAAGTAAGAATGGTTTTGAGATTTCCAATCCCGAGCTGCGTATCTCAGCTCTGTCAATATTTTTGTGTGTGCCCAAGTCAATTGTCCCCGAACTCGTTTAGTTCGATCTTATCCCTAGCAGTTCTATTTTGTTTTTTCAGAATTCCCTTAGACATAGGAAATTTTATTCAATTCCTTCAAATTAAGAAGACTGCCCCGGGCCGTTTTTATATTTCCATGCGACCTGAATACCCCTTTTTAAGGGGAAAGCCGAGCTCTCACAAAGGTTGGACCAATAGATATTTCTATGTTAAGCCTACCCAGTCCTGGGAGTGTCGAAGTAACTGGGCTATGAATTTCACCACTCCTGAACCTGATCGGGGATGATCTGCTCTGCCATTACGGCTTCAGTGGGAAAGGAGTAGAGATCGAAGGGGATGTAGGTAGTACCCCTGTTCCCGTACTACCAATATTTAGACTAATTGAGACACACAATTTATTTATTCATTGCACTTTTATTTGTTTAGACGACAGGATCAGATCCGCCACCATGCCTGCAAATTTCAGAGCTGCCTTGAAGAACCTGAAAAGGAAAAAATCAGAGGACGCGGAGGCTAGCTCGAAACCCGAGGCTGAACTGATTGCACCGCCTAAGAAAAAATCCTCCAAGGCCAAGGAGCAAGGGCATACTACGGCTTCCGAACTGCCACCACCACCTTCCTCCTTATCATCCCGACCTCATGGCAAAGGCCCGGTAGAGGAGTTTGGATCTCTTCAGGACATGGAGCGCCGGGGTACGGCGGCTCAGCCCGGGCTACCTGACTTGTCCTTCTTCTCGAAGCCCGATCCCCAAGGGACCCTAGGCATAATGCAAAACTTGATCTTCCGAGGTGACGTAAAAATTCTTCAAGCTGTAACTCATCTTGAGGCTGAACAAAACTTTGCTTTGGCCTTCATGCAGGTATGTTACTGTGCTTTAATTCCTAGCTTATACACCGAGCTAGTGTTCATCCTTTTATATTATCATAGGCTTTAGCTTGGGGCGGGGATATCACCATTCGAGCTTCCCAGGAACGAGAAGACCATGCCATGAATCAAGAAGCCTTCGTAACTCGGATTTCCAAACTCACGCGAAAAACCCGTGAGATGAAAAAAGAGTATGAAGAGGAACAACTCGTTCTCCGTGCTGAAGCTGAGTCCTACCACACAGCTCTGGAGGCTTTCAACACCAAATGTTCCGAGCTGGAGGTGGAGAAGATCGAGCTGGAGGTCCAAGTGCGGGTCTTGAACCAAGAACTGAAAGCTTCCAAGGAGCTTGGAAAAAAGGAGTTTTTGGACTCCGCGGACTTTGCTAATGCAGTAGCTGAGAAGGCGGCAACCTTTTTTGACGAGGGCTTCAAGGGATGTCTTGCCCAGTTCAGGGCTAATGGATATTCCGAGGCCGAGCACCCCGCTTCTTTCCTGGATTGCTCCAAAGCTCTTGATGACATGCCCAAAGAGGATTCTGAGGAGGCTGAGCAAGAAAAACCCTCGGATCCCGAACAAAGCTCTAAGCCCCAAGACGCCCCCGCCCCTTGATTATTTCTGTATAAATACCTGTTTAAAACATGATCTATATGGTAGACCCTGCGCGGTCATTTAGTTTTGTTGTTGCCTAGATCGGGCTGATACAATGTTATTCAATGAAATGTTTTTGCCCATCTCTGCTTGTTATGCATGTTTTTGCCCAACTCGG